>NC_134178.1:2371911-2674724 GCF_964188355.1 Buteo buteo
CGTTCTTCAAAAGAAAAAAACAGAAAAATACTTTTCTTTTCCTGAGGGATCCACTTTTCATCTTCAGCATGGTGTTACAAGTTCATGAGGATAAAAAAAAATAGCAAAAGGCAAGGAAAATCAGTAAGTCTGTGCAGCTTATTCTAATAAGCAATGCTACTGGTTCAGTCGGCCATCTGGCTAAATGGTCCTCCACTTTGAGTTTTAGCATTACAGGTTTCCAAGAAAGAAAAGTAATTCTAAAAATTTTACCATTAAAAAAAAAAGTCTGCACACTACAAGAGCCAGTAAGAATGCATTATTCTGGTAACTTTGAAATGAGGTTTGCCATAAATTAGAGAGCTATAGAAAAACATATTTCAGGGAATGCTGAGTTTCTCCTTAACAAGAGATACAGCCATGCTTTGCTAAATTAAGTCAAGATAACCCCAGAAGGGCTCTTCATCAGTTATTCTGCTGATAAAATACTATTTATGCAAGGAAGTGAAGACCTGAGGAAATCACAAAGGTCTCAAAGAAACATAAAGAAAGAAACTCGGTGACTGTGCTAGAGTGGTCCGCTGAGCTGCACAATGTAAGTTTGCACATTACTTTTCTGTATCTCAGTCTCAGTGCCAGGGATTTATTCAATGCATGGAAGTATGAAGACGAACAATGGCCTTTCTTACCTTCACAGAAAGCAGCTCCACAACTGCAATAACCAGATATTCTGCACGGTGCAATGACAGTGAGGGAGGTTTGAGTTTTAAGCTCAATTCTCCTGTGCCTAAGAAGCTGCAAAACTTTCTACAGAAGGTGAGGAATTTCTCAGTATGGGAGAATTGGTGGCTTATGCCAGTTTAGACTCAGAGATTCAGTGGCTTATGCCAGTTTAGACTCAGTATTTGTTCTTGCTTTTGCCCATATTTTAGAAGGTGATGTTAATGATTCTGCTTCAAGTCTGAAAAGAAAAGCAAGACAGGAACAGTGTAGTGTTATCTAATAGATCATCTGGACTACCCCCCTAAAATGGAGCATACTTGCATTATTCATGTTACTCTTCAAAGAGACAGTGTCTTAAGCAAAAATTAATGTTTAAATTTGTGGAGCAAAAGGTAGAAAATATGGTTGATTAATAAATGTTCTTGACTAATTCAACAGAACAAGACATAGAAAGGGGAAAGATCTTAGTATTGTGTTAAAAAGCTCATAAAAATGGCAGTGAGGATAACATCTGCGAGCCATGTATTGTCGGGGCAGAGGAATAACAAATGAGACAGCTGCTGTCAGAGATGGAAAGACTCACCTGAAGGATAAGTTATTCCATCTAACCATCTCAAGCTTAGGGACCTACAGATCTCCCATGGGCTCTGACTTTTTTTAGCTGGTTTGTAATCTTCCATTTCTGCTGTGAGCTGCAGCAGCGTGAACATACTATAACTCATTTGTATTGAGGATAATTTGATTTTTTGTTAAATCTGTTTTGTGTCAAATGAAAACTCGAGGGATATTATCTGTATTAATGTATACAACGAATAGCATTTTTTAACCAGTTGAATGTCATTTTGTCAATTTGGAAAAGATCAGTAGGACAGCAAGGTGAAACCTATCATGTGCCCAGACAGGGAATAAAAAGAAAGCATGATTTTCAGACAAAACCATTAACTCTTGGAGCTCTCCCACCTTCCTCAATACAGATGATGAACTACAAGCACATGTGGTTCTTTGGTTGCTTCCTGGTAATCCCATTGCACAAACTTATCTGACACCGCCTTCGGGGTGAGAGACAATAAAATGCACAAGCAAATACTTCCATAAATTTGGCAATTCTTTGGTGAAAAATGTTTAGAAGTTCAAGCTAATTCAAAATTGGAAATATGAAGAAAAATGTGTAGTTAAGCTTGGACCACCGATGGGCTACTTCTACCTGTATTCAGAACGGTAATTTATAGGTATTTTATATTAAGAGCAGGTAATCCACATTTTTCACTTATCCCTTTCTCAGCGAAATCTCTGTGAAAATCCAGAAGATTCCACCCACAGTGACTTTGAACCATAACCACGCTGACCTTTAAAAATCAATAACACTTTGTGGTTTTGTTCTTATCTTGCCCCTCAGTGACAACTATGATAAAATGGTTGGCAGACGGTCAATATCTTGGACCGCGGACTTTCAGTGAGTCACCAATTGTTCAGATACCTTGTTATTCACAGCCCAGTTTCCCCCTCAAGCCAGGGACCACTGGTGTGGGAAGTGCAAGACATTAGTTGTGACTCTGGCTCTGGCACCTTGATAATAAAGCTATCCTGCCTTGAGCCCTAAGGCAAGAGCAGCTGTAAATTATATCAGCTAACTATACGGTACCAAAGTGGCACTGAGTTCCACAGGTTGCCACAGTGAGCATTTGACATATAAAATGCCTGTGCTGCTTTGGGGTCCCATACTCAGGAAGGCTTTGCAGGCTCATTAGCACCCACTGCTTCACCCAAAGAGCACAGGTTATTGGGAACAGAGGGAGGGAGTGCAACCTGTTAACTTGAAAACTTGTTTTTCAGAGACAAATGCTGCTCCAACTCCATCTCACTGGTTCTCGGTGTACAGATTTGTTATATTTTTGCAACACTGCTGTCCCACAAATGGGGTCCATTTACTCACTGTGCAAGCCAATAACATGCAGAATTGAGGTATTTTCAAATTAATTTCATTCATGCACATGAATGGGTGCCTGTCTCAAGGCAGTACACCCTTGTTTCAAAAATTCTCACATTTATACACTTGACTAATACATATTCATTGTTATTTTCCTTAATGATTGGTTCTTTCTCTTTCACCTCTCATGTAAATTAGTCTGCAGACTCTGTCTTCTTCCTTCATTGTCTTCTTTTGAGTAGTGGTATCATTTGAGCAGGTGGTTGATCTCCCCCTATAGGAATTACCTTTTACCTACTTCCCTAATCTTGGCAGTTCCAAGCAGTTCTTCAGGGTTTATTGCCCAGACCACAATCCATTACCTTTTCTGACATAAACATAAAACCCCATTGTCTAATAGTTCCTAAACCATAGATCACATCTAGTTATTGTTTCCCTGTTTTAAATATTAACTGATGAGGGGTTGTACACAGGACTTTAGCAGCTCCCTGGTTATTTCAATCACATTATACGTATTAATTGATAACAACACCGGGGGTATTGGAGAATTCTGCTGTAGTAAAGATGCCAGCCCAAGTCCATGAGCTTAGTGCTATTTGAACTTATCTGTTGAAATCAGAAAAAACCACTGAACTTCATTGTCTTCTACCTGAGATAGGAGGTGCAGGAAGGATGGTGAGAAAAGAGAGAAAAGACAAACGTTTTGCGTCGTGGTCCCCACGATGAAGGCACATCCTCTCCCCGAGCTGTGGTGATGCTGCTGCAGGTGTCCCACGGGGACCTTCCGCAACGGGGAAGGTAAAGATTGCAGCAAAACAGCGCAGGGCTGCAGGACCCCACGAGGTGCTGGAGGGTGCGAGTCGGGGACGAGGGAGCGAGAAAGGCTCGGCAGGCTGAGGGTCTGGGCTGAGCGAGGGGAAGAAGGTGAGAGTATGGGGACTTGCTTGGTGAGATGTTAGGCGAGCGGTCAGGGCTGAGGCTCTGGTTTGGTTAGAGAAAAGGGGTGTCAGAATTAGATATTCTTTTGTTATCAGCAAGGGGCTAGGGCTTGAGGCCACATAAATCAGCACGTGGCTGCTGACCATGGCGACCTAATACTGGCGCACACACATGCAAGACCTCTCTCGCTAATACTATGTCACGCTGCTGCTTGGGTCACGGCGCTCTGTTTCAATGAACTTTGTAGCTTCTTGCGCTTCCTATGGAGACATAGTAATGTGGGTATTTTCTCTCAATTATCAAATCATGACCAGCAGCAGGTACCTTTGTACAGCTGACTAAAAAGACCCCCTATGTATTTGCTTTTGACACGTGTAAATGAATGTAACCAGTTATCACCACTGAGAGGGACTACTTAGCACATTCACTAGGGAAAAACATCATTGCAAAACAATAAAACCCCAAGTAACACTCTTGTTGAAAATCCACCTTTGTGATTTTCGCATTACATATTTGTGTCCATACAGTATTTGAAGTAAATTTCATCTTGTGGTATTTTATATAGGCATGCCTAGTTCAATCACACATTATTAGCTTAGTAAGAAAAGAAACACTGACTTACTAAAGATTACAATGGATCTTTTAGCAGATCTTTGTTCTAAAGAGCAATACGAGGTGTCGGAAATCCCCCATACTTGAAAGTTTTTGGCCCAAGCCCAACCACTGCAGCTCAGTGCCACGTAACATTATCTGCTGAGGTCAGAAAGAGCAGAGCCCTGCTTGTGTGACACTGGCTGAATTAGTAAACCCCGCTTCTCATCACTGTGCGGCACCCAGGTCTGCTTGGGTTCCTCGTGCCTTCAGTCCTGGGTTTAGCACACACAGAGCGCCTTTGGTGGCTTCTCTGCCTGCAGTCCTTATGTATCCCTTCAGACTGAGAGAAACATGGATGGGGTCGTTCTTTAAAGCAGCATGTTCAAGAGTGATCTTTAGGAACAACAAGAAAAAAGCATAACAAAGAGATGCCCAACAAGTGTCTTTCTAATGGCCTCAAGTGGACTTTGGATTAGGCCTTGGTACTAGTGCTTGTTATCTGAGCAGAATAAAGTCCCATAAAATTGGAACCTAGCTGTATAAAAATTGTGAGCCATTTATATATTCTACTGTTCTTCAGATACATTACGAAGTAGGATTCCTCTACATAACTGATATGTAGAATGGAAGCACTACAAATCTGTACACATACACAAGAAATAACAAATCTAGCAGCTAAGTGACCCATTCTAGGAGCTGGCTACTATATCGATGTCAATGATTGGAAGGTCTACTCCTTTTTGGTTTTCAGAGGCATCTAAGCTGTGTGAGTGAGTGAGTGAGCGGCTGCGTGGTGCTTGGTTGCTGGCTGGGGTTAAACCACGACAGGCATATTTAGCATTGTCCATTAAATGGATATGATAGAAAACTACCACCTGGTTCTACTTAGAAGTTTAATGAATTCGGACATTAAGAACAGCAAAGCCCTACAACGCTGAAGCACACCACTGTCCCAGGGGCACTCCACAACGGTGAGTTGGAAGAGCCTAAAAATAGGGCCCACCGGTCAGAAGCTGAGATGCCTGAAGCCAGGTAGAGATAAACAAAAGACTTTGTAATTAAACTGCAGTGTAAGAAAAACCCATCAGGTGCCTTGAGAGAAACATGTTCTAGATTCACCAGCAGCTCCTGGGCTGCTTTTGTAGAAGCTGTTGATAAACTGTGGCTTGACACATAACCTCCTAAGCTGCATGAGTCGTGGTTGCCTCCACCATCCCTACTCCTCCTCAAAACTCCATGCTGCTGCTTCCAATTCCCGTGAGCTGCAGGGGTTGTCTAAACTCAGAGTTCAGGGGGTATTTCTTTAGTGGTGTGGACCTCACCCTTTGCGAACTGAAGTTTCAATATATCACCAGTACTGGCAAAGTCTCTGCACAGCTATTTTATCTACGGCAGCCAGCGACCGTGTGACGACAACCCTAGAGCAGCCTGGGAGAAAGAAGGGATAGAAAAGCTTTAACTTGGAGTCAACTCTCTTGCATTGACATAACTGCAGTTACCATTCTTTCTACTAAGCACATTTTTTTTCCTTTAAGTGTCTCATCTGAGGCTTTTTCCCTTATTTCTCTAGCATATTTGAGAATATTTATGTTTCTATTAATCTTCTATTAAGACATTTTTCATCTTTTGTTTTATGATCTCACATTGGCTTTCCTTTGATAGAACATCTCTTTTGTTAAGCCACTTCTCTGTGATATTTGGATAGAACAGCCTCTGAAAGAAATTAGTCCCTGCCTGTTTCTCCTCTCTATGCCTTTCCATAAACTTATCCCAAAATTTCAGTGAAATCACAGATTTCAACTTAAAACTTGAATTCCTGAGATTGAAATATGTGCAGCGAGACCCATGACTTTTTATCTGAAAAGGGGTAGAGAGCATGTAGCATTTAGTGCATTGCCTTTTTCTCTCAATTACTGTATTTTTTTCTGCTGTTCTGTACCTTTGCCATATCTGTATTGGACAGCACATTAGAAAAGGGGAAAAAGGAGGGTGAAATGGATTTTCTGCCTCTAGAGTCATTTCATTCCCCCATTGGTTTCTGCGAAAGGATCAAAGCTGTCTACTGAGATAGCAGGAAAAGGTTTACAATGTGTTTGTCCTCCGGTTCCCTGCTGCTCTGCCTGAGTCTCTTTTTCCCTTTGCCATTTACAGCATTGGTAGCTTCATTAACAAGGGGTTACAACAACCATACCTGCCCTGATTCTCCAGGGAGCGTCCTCTCTCCCTGTCTTCGATTACCTATTTTGCTACTGCTCCACATTGAAACCAGGCCCTTTTCCAGCTAGTTTGACTTGGTCAACCAAACAAGAGCAGCCCTAGCCTGAAGGTATATCCTGGTTGAAGGAATCCCTCCTGGGTGGATGCATCCTCATCCGGCACAGAGCCTTCCCGGCTGCATCTCTGCTCACCCCGTAGCACCGCAGGAACACGGATACAGCCCAGGAATGGGGGGGCAGCTGCGGCTCCTGATGCCTTGGCCGTTTGCGGCTGGTTCTTAATCATCTGTTGGACCTATGGGTCACGCACCTTAGCCAAAAGTGGTCTCCATGCTCGCCAAATTTAAGCAGAAGAAACAGTCCAGGTTTTGGAGCGCATGCACCCTGCTCTCCCCCCGCCATTCCTCCTCACCACCAGGGACTGAAAGCTTTGTCACTGCTAACAGCCTGGGCTCAGATTAGTATATCACACTTACTTCAAGGAGTTGTAAAGTGTCTGGCTTTTCTGCATAAGAAAACATGGATTTGGATACACTCCCAAAACACTGAAGGGAAACATGCAAAGATAAGTCAGCTCAGCATAAAAGCCATGAGGACAATCCTTCTCGGCCAGTGAAGGAAGTTGACAAAGGATTTACCAGTAACCTCTAGAAGTTCAGAAAATCAGTAGCAAAGTATGCTCTGCCACCACAACATGTACCTCACCTGTAGATTTTTATGAAACCAAGACGATGCTGAAAATAGAAGGACCTCCCAAAGGCTTGTTTTGCACCAAAGAGGTGCCAGTTCCTTTGGGATCTGAGTAAGAAAGGCATAACTAGCTTATTGTATAAAGAATAGAAGCACTATAAAAGGTGACAGCAATACTAGAAAAGGTGACAGCACTTCCGATGCTAACAGATATACTAGAAAAGGTAATAGCAATCTTACGTCCCTGCTGATGCTGGGAACCCCAGCTATCGCAGCATGGGATGAGCCCCTTCACATGGACCGTGGCACGGTGCACGTATCCCATCTGCGGCCAGGTTCATCCTTGTTGTGGTCTGTAGAGCTTTCATAGGATTTTCTTAGAAGTAAACAATTCTATTTATGATTCCTGCTGTCAGGGGAAGGAAAGCTCATGGCGACATGCTGCTTCATCTCAAGATAAGACAACGTATGTAGGTGGTGTTGTCCACATGTACCGCGTGGGACCCTCACACAGGCATCTCCGTTAGAGTTGATCAGTTCAGGTGGTCCAGCAGTCACCGAGTTGGCTGAGAGCAGTACACTCCTACACATCTCCACAGGAGCGAGCTAAGGACAGTCACGGGGTGGGCTCAGGTTATGCTAACGTATGGGTCTCTACAATCAAGGCCTGTGGTCACACTTTGCCGAGATTTGGCTCGAAATCACTATCTCCTAGTGACCATGTCTTCTGCAAGGGCCCACTACACAGATCAAGTGAATCACAGGAAATCTGATCTATCCCCAAAACCCACTTCCCCCGTGTACAGCAAAGAAAATGTCATATTCTGAGAAAATCAGTTAGTTACTGGTATGGGTTTTTTTTAGCTGAGTCAAAAAAAGAACTGGAAAGAAAGCTACAATCTACAGTCTCGGTACATTTAAATGTTTCCTTCATTTTGTAAACAAGGCTGAACTGACAGGTAAAATAGCAATGTCCATTCTGTGTGCCTTTGAAAACAGCTGTCAAGGAAGATCAAAACCAACATTATTTCCAGCCTAAAAGTAAGCTCTGAAAAGCACTGGACTGCATGTATCTCTCAGTCATGCTTTGTTCCTTTTGTGCTGCTCTGGCACAAATGGGCTCTCAAAGCAGCTGATAACGCTGATCACCTTGGAGGGACAGATAAAAGGACTCTTTTCATGAGAAGATGGAGAACATTTCTCACTTCCAGGTTTTGTCTGCCTTGCCACTTGGGAAAGAGCTTCCACCTCTGGACACTGATTTCTGTACCAAGAACGTGTGGGTGGTCCTGCTACAATCACAACATACTGCACCACGGGCCAAAAGTGCAAGTGAGCTCAGCATCCCCATCTTTGAAGATAAATTGCAGCAATTCCCAAATTCTAACTTTTTCCTACTAGCATCTGGAATTCACCAGATAGACCAGTTCTGCTTAACAAGCTGGCTCTTGACTAAAATATCACTAAAATTAAGGGACCTCTAAAATGATGCTCTGCTTTACTCATACTGATGCTGTGATTTGCAGAAGGTAGATGAAATTGTGAGTTGGATCCTCTCTATGTTGACGCAGAGTGCCTAACAAACATGTAGAAATCTTAGGCTACCATCAGAACTTTCTTCATAGCAAGGTAGCTGGCAGGTAAATTTCTTGTATGGCTATTCAGACAGACTCAGAAATAATGGAACAATTTAGGCAGATTTTGGACAGCCTCACCTCCGACTTTTGTACTGCCTAAAGCCCCATTTGAAGTGGGAATTATACCCACCAGAAACTTTTCTTTATGTCTGTTCATAACTTTTTGCATAGCAAAAAAAGTGCTATGAATTATACATTGTTTTGCTCCAGAGACCACTACTAATTCAGCCTCAAAACATCAGTTCTCCCCTTACGTGCATCTTCTGAAAGACTTTCTGAGCACAGCGCGGGTTATTTGCAGTATTTTATGGCCACTTACAAGACCATTGGCTACCAGATTCTTGTTAGACGCTGCGGGCCAGAAGAGAAGCAAAACCTCAAACTCTCTGAAGGCCAGGACTGCTGTGCTGATGTAGGTGGACCCCCTCTGAAATGTACGGCAGTCAGACCCCTAATGAGCTGCCCTGGTGGGGCTGCCCCTGAGCTGGTAACAGTGAGGGTCCTCTGCAATTTTGGGATTGCACTAGAGGACAGCTGGAGAACGGAGGAGACTCTTGCTTCGCATCAGCCAGCCGGACAAGCGCTACAGCTTCCTTCCCACATGGGCTTGGCAACAGCAGTACCACTCCTTTTCGTGGTCCCAGAAGGTAAATGTCAGTCTATTCAGACCTTCACAAATCTATTTTAATTGTATTTGGGACATTTCCACCACGGTGGAGAGCGGTGAGTCGATAATTCTGCTGTGGCGGCTGTCCCCCAGCGCTGGTACAAACCCTTTTAACCCACACTGCTCGGGACATGCGGAAAGGATGGGCAGTCTTCCAGGAAGCTTTTCACATGCTGTTCACTCCCAGCAGAAGGAAAGGCTTTCTTAGCTTTCCATTTTAAACTCTGAATCAAACTGTGTCTGAAGATTATTGTTTCCTTATGCAAAATGAATGAATAATTAATTGTCCAGGGAGTTCTCTGTGTAGTTCCCATCCCTGAGGAATTTTAGCAGCTGATGGAGTTGATGGAGTCCTCGAGATTGAAAACAATTCATGAACATGGGAAGTGCAGTCTCTGCATGAATATTTACGATTATTCCACATCATATTCTGCCAATAATCCCAGTGTTGCTAAAGCATGCATCCAAAGCTCATAATTTATGGCACATGTGATAATGATACATTTCAAATAGTGCACACAATGTGATCACCTGTAATTTCAATGGAATAGCTGGCAACGATACACACCCAGCATGTATTACAGTAGCTGTAGAAGAGTCATTAGGGTGGGATGCAAATATTTGAAATGAACAGTGTACAAAATTTGGCAAGTGCTAATAGAACCATTAAAACACAGCTGAATAAAAAAAGAAGGGTACTGTTCCATACAATGGGAGTGTTTAAAACTATTCAGACCCTGAAAATTAAGCTCTATGTGTTGTTCAGGAAACACAGCGGTGTTACCACCCCTAGCATTGCAACCCAGCCTCTCTCCACCAATTCCTGCCAAGCTCTCTCTCACCAGTACTCCCCATCCAGCTGTCCCAGCAGCATGCTTGTTCACCTGCCCTATCAGCTTGTACGGGGTACCTCGGGACAGACCTAGCCTAAACCCAAGAAAAATAAAGGATAGGATTAGTTTACGGTTAACTAAGATCTCTCCATCTCCCCTCTTCTTCGCTGCAGACTCCCCACTATTTTCCAGCACAGACTTCTTTACAAAAACCCTCCGTCTGGAAACAACTTGTCTAAATATGGAAAACCTTTTGTGGCTTGTGGGTATCCTTCCCTAATATTAAAGGGCATCCCCTTCTTATCTGGAAAGTGAATGGCCATATTGGGTTTATTCTAGTTCTGACAGAACATATGTAGCGATAACACTTACGTAGAAGTATAAAATTGTTTCAGTAGCTTTTGCAAGCTCAATGAACTCAAATTCCTAGAACAGCTTGGGTGTTTCTTCCTAGCTGTAGATGCTGTAAAGCAAATCCTAGCAATTAATGAGCAAACTTCAAGAAGGCTTGAAGTTGCTTTCAATGAAGACTCAAATGTTTGGAAAATTTTTCACAGCAATCAGCTCCTTGATGGCATAAAACTGATCTGGAATCTCACAAGCACTGTCATTGAAAGGGCAGCAATTCAAACCTATGATTCCACAAAGCCAGTTCATGGTATCCTGAGGGCTGCTCCTGAGAGTACAAAATGAAGATGGGTATAAAAGAAAAAAAGCATCTTTAGAGTTGAGCAGAAATAAAATTTCTCCATCTTTTATGAAAACAGTGACCAGACAAAGCAGAGAGATCCAAGAAGTATCCCACTTGAGGGGGAAAACCTTCAGTCTGCATTCATATTTTTGTAGATACTGGAGAAACCAGGGAAGAAACTTTGTAGAAGTCCCAGAGATAGGAAAAACTCCCATCAATTTTTTTCACATTCTCAAACACAATCAGTGAGGAGAGATGATAATTCACAAATTCTAATATTCCTGGTGAATATGCTGAACCCGTTGGAATTTCCTCAGCTTTGACTTTCAGAATTGCTGCATTTTGACTTTGAGATGAAAGCCTGGACAGGTCATCAAGTAACCCAGACTGGTTCATCTGTTTACCTTCTTTCTTAACGTATTTTTCATGAAAGACATTAAAAGTACACACTGTCCGTAAGGAATCGAACCACCAGGTACTACCGCGTACATCTGCAGAAATGCAGAATTAACATCTCAGTGGAACTTTTGGAAAAAGGGAATGGATCCCGGCTGAATTTCTTAGGAAGCAGAATTGCAAAATGTATTCCTGTTCTCTAGGAATTGCTTTGTGCTCCAAAGTCTGGGTGCTCCAGCTGCTGTCTTTGGGGAGCCTAGGCAGAAGGGCAGCTTAGTCTGGGGACTAAGTCACCACCTTAGGTTGTTCCCTCTCTAAGGCAGGTGTCCTAAATGCAGGTATTATTCTCTTGTGGGGATTATGCTTTTTGTGAACAGGAACTTGTTTTACACAGTTCACTTATGCCTGGGAGGAGAAGCCTCACTGTTTTTGTGATCATTTCCAGAAGCAGTGTCCCTGAAGATGGCACATTTGGAAATGACATTATTTCATACTGCTGCATAGCAGCAATTGGCACCTTAGTCTATCAAAGATGCTACTTGAGCAACATAAAATATTAGCCAATATCCACAAGGAGAAAAAGATTTCTTCCCTATCCTGAAATACACCTCTGCAGAGTACCTGTTGTATTGCATTTAATCTAATTTACTACAGGGGAGATGAACACCCTCCCCACAACCATGCTATTTTTTAAGAGACTGGTGATTCAGCTGAATGGTGACTAAGCCACTGACAAATTTTCCCTCCTAGCTTGTGTGTATAAAAAGATGCTTTGCTGGAATGTATCATCTGCCGACACCACTATCTTGTTGGAGTGAACGGGGGTTTTCCAGTCAAACCACATTACTTTTTTTATCATTGAAAGTTACACACATATGAAGCTTTTAGCACATTTCAAGGAGGTATCAAGTCATACAGTTTAGCTACAACAGAGAGGATGCAATATAGCTATTGTACGTGACCGTTGGCAGAAACTGCTTGTTTAATTTACTTTATATGGACTAAATGTATCTTCTGAAAGGATAAACAGATACACATCCAATGAACAGAAAAGCAGAATGATCCCACATGCTGGCTGTTAGTCTGCAGCTCAAAAGACGCAGGTTAAGTTGCTTGCTCTCTACAAACCGCTGCCTTTGGCAACCACAGTACTACGTCTATGAACTAGAGATGGCACTGCCGCCTTCTACAGCCGTTCCTGCCTGCCAGCTACTATAGCAGAACAAGGAAGGGAGAAGGTGAGTTCTTAATTTACATCAGCAGAGGAAAAGAAATTAAATAGGTGAAGGAAGCTGAACTAGAAATGAAGTTAAGGAACAACTGTTACAGTCTCCTGAGTAGGGCGCTTAATTCTTCTATAGCTCCTTTGGAAAAATTCCTTCTAGCTACTATAGCAGAAGCTCCTGCTCATGACATTCATCAGGATGTAAGTTTGGAAAAATAATAAACCTGGCAGTTCACTAGCGGGTTTGTCTGGTCCTGAAAAACTGGTTTCCTGGGAAATCATTTTTTTAAATTCTACCTGTAGTTAGTTCTGTCTGGTTTCTCTAATGATTTACAAGACTAGATATCCTATTTTCTTGCCATGGCAAGAACGAGTCTTACAGAGCACAGACTAGTGCTTGTCCTTCTCTTCACCTTGATTTTAAAATCTCCCAGCTTGTGTCAGTGAAAGTTGTTGCCCGTTTAATTAGCTATTTTGGTTGCTGCAGAATTAAAGACAGTTCAGTAAATAATCTGTCTATTATTTCCATCCTCATAAGTCAATAATGAAAACAATGTCACTCACCAGACAGCATATGCAAATAAATGTGTATATGATAGACTGCAGCTGAATTTGCTGGCATCTAATAAGTGTTTAATTGCTTTGGAGTGTTACTAAAAAAAGCAATATTATTAGGACTTTTTTCTCACAAATTGGTTTTAAAAGCATAAGGTCAGTGTTGTATAATTGTAGTCTTATAATTAAAACTAAACGGGTTAGAAATTACAAGGCAGAAGCAAATATAAGTTCAACAGCAGGTATACATACGGCTAAACATGGATTAGCGTGCGGTGAGGGGTACTCCTGTGTAGGTCTAAACGTTGTGCTCACGTACTATGCCTGCTAGGAATCCCCATTACAGCTTAGGAGGAACTGTGGTTATCTAAGGAGGCCTCAGGGAAATGAATTCTTAGCTGGGGCTGGCTTGAGTATAAATTAACGAATTAAAGCACCTGTATCAATATAAGCATCCTGACTCATTGTTTAATGGGATAATTGGAATTCTGCAGAGGAAATAAAGTTGATTACGAGGATCAAACAGAGGAAAAGCTCTCTAGGCATTTGTCTCTTGCTTGTGACAAGCTGTAGCTTAGGGGCCAGTGAATCTGTTATGAGGCTGCTGACGTGGAACAAATAGCAGTATGGGGAGTGAAAGATCAGATCATTACTTTTTAATGCTTACAACAAAATTGTGTACATAGTTACCTATGAAGAAATAGACAAAGCTCTGCATGTTTAAGAATAAACATGAAGTCTATACTCCAACTTTTTGTATCTGAATTCCCAGAATGTCCTAGTTTTACCTGACTGTTTTTGATATAATGCAATTCAGTAGATGATTTTTCCAATCACTTTACACGCATCTATAAAATAGTTTGCAATATGGTTACAATCCTAAGTACTTATAGGTGTCTAATCCTTGGCTTTGATGGGTAGACTTGCCCATCAAAGTGTATGATGAACAGCTGGTGGAGGAGAAAAAGTCAAAGAGATGAGGAGCTAGTTGGGTTCTTCAGTCCTAGGAGGTATGATGTGGATGATTTACTCTATAAACAGAAGACAGACTGATCTCCAGAGAGAGAGAAGAATGTAAGGGAAATCCACCATATTCTCAGGAAGCCATCTTTCACAAAAAGGTCAGCAGGCCTTTCACCAGAATATGTTCAATGAAGAAAATGAAATGACATCTGTAGCTTATTGTGTCCAAATATATGCTTTCCTTTGAAGGATTCAAAATATTTTTGGCCAGTGGAAACTGAGGCCTACTTAGCTTCTCCTTCATGTTTCTGAAAAGTAAGACAATTATTTGGGAGAAGAAAAAGAAAATCAAGTAAAATAAAAGACCTGGCATTACCTTTTCTTTATGTGTCAGGTGAAAGTTTTGGGTGTAACAGACATGCTGTATTTTATCTGGGATATCCACAGAAAAACAATAAAGAATACCTAACTCTCTCTTCATTTATTCCCATTCTCCTGGTTTGGTTTGGTTTGGGTTTTTTGTTTTCTTAAACCTGGCAGCCACCACTGGAGATGGAGTTGAACTGAAACCAGTTCCTAAAAACAAATGCAGGGTACAGTATCCAGCACCAAGTACAGTTATACAGTATCCAGAGGCCAAATATGGTTGGATTCAATGATCTTGAAGGTCTTTTCCAACCTAAATGATTCTATGATTCTATGAATTTTGTACCTACTCTCTTGGGAGCTAGTGACTCAGGGATGGCATTAGACCCAGGAGGTGCCTCAAAAAAGGCTAAGGCTCAAGCCTGGGCCCCTTCCCATCTCCTACCCTGCACAGGGTAAGTTGTAGCACTACTTGATCTCGCCTGTGGAAAACCTGGACAACCACCTGCCTGCCTGCCTGCCTGCCTGCAAACCCAGCTCTGCACTCAGGACAATCTGTCATTGAACAATTTCACTAGTATTTGGTCAGTGTGTTTTTCTGCAGTGGGCCACCGTGATGCAATGTGTTTCTCCCTAAAATCAGTACTAAACTCTTGCTTTCCATGCTCAGAAGACATACTTGCGGAATGAAAGAGCGCATGCCCACTTTAACCTTCTCTAAAACAAGGGAAAAAGTGTGATCTGTTGAAGTTTTTATCTATAATGGAGTAATTACTACATATAATGTAGCATTCCACATACCTGGAAAAAATGTAGAGCAGAGCCTAGGAGAAATACTCAACTGAAATATACTGGAAAACATGGAAAATCCAAACGCTTGTATTTTACACTGTATTTCCCTGTATTTACATTGCATTGTTTACTTTTTAACTCCAGCCCCTACTCTCTGTGGGGCAGAGATCTCCAAAGGACTCCATCTGTAATGCACTGTATCTCTCAGGATGCATTTCTCCCATGTGGTATAGTATGAGAATCCTATAGTTCAATTTGGGAACTGTAGTAGCATCTGGGAACCATGAAATCAAATTAGGACCAGTATTATAACTCTGTTTAGGCTACAGGCCTTTACAAAGTGAAACTCTTCCATTTCAGGAATGTAAAAATATTTTATTTTGATTGAAAATGTCCAACATTTCTGTTCCAATTCAAAGGAACTCTGACATTTCAGTATTTTGCCTAATTTTACATCAAAACCAAATATGAAAAGGGATGGAAATTCTCAGTTTCATAATAACTGACACTGCCTAGGACAAACAGCACACCATAGGATTATTGAAACTAACAGTAAAAATAAATAAGAGTATTCTCTAAGCTCCAGAACACATGATGAAATGTTTACTACTATTCTCCATAACGAGAGTCTATCCATCTTATCAAACTGCTATGATAAACTTTGCCCCTTCTGGACCTAATGATTTTTGCAAATTGTACAAATGAAACTAACAATTCTTCCCCAGCATTACACACACAGAAATAAAGTGTGTACTGACAGAAACTGAGGACATGCAGAAATTCTTTAAATGAAACCACACTGAACGTGCATTAGGATCTGTCTGTAGAAGAAAATCAGAAGAACAATCACATTAGGAGAAAAGGAAAAATATACACTTTCTACAGGCATGTGATGAAGTTGGTGGCTCAGCAGATACCAGATTCTGCTTTGAAATTTGTTTTATTGACCTGAAGCTTAAGCAAGGGGGATGACTCAAGGGTAATTGACAGGCGAGAGAGAGAAAGAAGTGAGATGTTGTCATACGTGCCCTGAGCTGTTTTCTCACCACAAAACCCTCCAAAACATTATGTAAATGTATGCAGAACTCTTGTAATTAAATATTATAGATAAATCCTTGCTGAATACAACTATTATGGCTTTCAGATATGCCTGTTCTGGAAAAGCTCACCAAAAAAAAAATACTATCTCACAATAAAAATAATGTATTCTGCTCTTGGCATTTCATTTAGCGTAAGGTAAAGTACACTCTATGTTGCCACTTGCAGCAACAAAGCCAACAACAGCAGCATGTGATTAGAACTCAAAAATCTCTCTCTTTTTTATCTGAGATTGCTTTCTGAAATCAAATTCAGGCAGAGAGAAAAGGAAAAGCAAACAAGTTTACCCCAGCTCTGCAATAGCAAATAATCAAGAGAACTACTTGAGGAACATTAAGTGAAGCACCAGATTCTTCAAATAATGTGATAATTGAAACACAGGTGTTGAATATCTAATTATCAGCAGATCTGTCTTCTCTCAGAGAAGGGAAAGGGCACAGAAGGGTTAGCCTGTGGTGAACGACACCACAGGGGGAAAAAAGAGCCAGTCTGGGAACTAGAGGACAAACCTATCTCAACCTAAAATTTGTCATCAGCTATGTTGAACAGGTAGTCTTTTCAAATACATGACAAATGACACTGCTATTCATAGAGCAGGCATAACACAGGTTGCCGCACCGTAAATTGTTACTGATGCTGCCCCGGGGACCAAGTGATGTTATGCATTCAGCTGTAGAGCACCACAAAGCGAAGGTGTGCTCAAGTGAAAATTACAGCTAATACAGTAAGAATTATCTAACAGTTATGTGTGACTAACCTTTTATGGTTTGTTGCAAAAAAAAAAAAAAAAAAAAAAGTCGAGGCTTTTAACATCTCTCTTTGCACTTGCTCTGCATTTCAAGAAATGAGAAACCTTTCATCTCTGGCTATAAGGCAATAATGTTTTTTTGTTTTGACATCAGGTCTGGGGAGCAGATTCATCCAAACGCTCCACATCAGTCCTTGATTTGGACAGCCACAGGGAAAGGGTGCACCTTCAGCCCATTTGTAGCCTCCTACTTACTGTCTTTTAAAATATATTTTAAGAAGGGCACCAGTTCACAAGCCAATCAGTTCAATAATGCTGTATGCATAAAAATATGTGGATGATCCTCTTCTGGCTTTTTCATGCAGCTTCATGGAGACTCTTGGTTTCAGGCCAAACAACTGCAGAAGCAAAGCTTTTTCCCCTCAGCATTTTAGTGAAATGCACATAATGCATCTTTAAGTAAATTAGTGTTGTAACAGGTTTCAGCTGATCCATCTTGGGAAGTCAAATGAGAACCGAAACCAGATCCTGTTTTCAATTTCCCCTGAGCAGCAAAGTGATTTGAAATCCTCCCTTGCCACAGGAAAGAAACAAATAAAAACCAAATATGGCAACTATTCAGTAAATATATGAGTTTATCCAGTATTTAAATTCAGGATCTAAGGAACTGTTTACTGGGGAGTGGCAATCAACATACCCAGTAATGGTTGGAAGCAAGTGGGACCCTCCAAGAAACCCCATTCCTCTGTAGTCAGATGCTCTGCAGCATTTACAAGGGAAAACTCAACCTGGAGTAGGCAACAGTTGTCAAAGATACCCCTGTGAAGAGGTGCAGAACACCTAAATAGCCGTGTACCGTAAGTATACCTATGTTTTAAGGGACAGGCAAAGTATAGGTGACAATATGAGCAGATACTACTTATGGGAATAAACAGTACAGTGCCGTCTAAACGATACAGATTGTAACTTTAACTTGCATTATGAAAAGGGGGGAAAAATAACCCTTGGAAGATTCCTGCAGAATGGTGTAGCCGTCAAATCAGTAATAAACACAGCAAGCACTTTAAAGCAGAAGAGCCCTCACCTTTATTGCCTGTAGGTCTGATAGGATTATGTGCAGTTTGTCATGTAACTACTACTGGAGTTGTCTGAGATAAGTAATTGTATTTTCAAAACTGGAAACAAGATGGTCTCACTTGAAAGTTCAGTACTTTCTTAAAATATTTATGTAGTAACAGTGGTCCCTGGCAAGGAAATCTAGATGTGTTGAATGAGAGGGCAAAAAGAAAAAAGAGTAGCTAAGCATTAAACTCCATTTTTAGTACATACTTTTTCCAAAAGCATAAAAACATAGTGTATGGTTTCATAGAGATAGCCGAGATCAGAACCCTGAAAGAAGATTTCTGTTTCACTGAGTGTAGTTGACTAGCATAAACCAGACTGCCCCTGATTTTGCCAAACACACATGCACGTTAAATTATTTTTCTTAATGCCTGTTAGTAGAACTGGTACCAAGTAACTAAAATTAATCACTTTTTGTATCATTGTTGCTAATGTGAGTGTGACATTCTCATTTGCTTTTCTGAAGGTCATGTCTGTAATGCTCATCACCAGTGGCAGTTTCTCTACGGGTAAGGAGGCAGCACGATTATCACGACATCCAGCTAATTATGATTAGCTAGAAGAAAGCAAAGGATCCCTTCATCGTCAACTCTGCAGGACAAAAGGAAGGGTGAGAACAAGGGAGATGCTAACAACATTTTATATCAGAAGCGCTTGATTTTGTTCTGCTTATGTGGAATCACATCTGAAGAAAGTGAAAGGAGAGAAAGGGAAAGTATTTCCTGGGTCCTTAGAAAAATAACAAATGGCTTGTTAATTGGCAAGTGCTTAAATGGCTGGTTCTAATCAGGGTAAATGGGCTTGTTTTTCCAACACTGGGTCTCACATCAAAACAACAAGAAACAATTGAAAAATCTCTGCAGAAGAAAGCAAGAGGAAGTGGGCTGTCACCAGCTGTTCGAAGACAAGATCCTGCAACAAATGTGCAGCAGCAGATGCCATGTGAAGCACGGGGAATGTAAATGCGTATGAGTCATCACATAAGCTTAGGTGGGGGACAAGCTGCAGGACAGATCCTGGGGGGGGAGATTTTTGTGCCTTTAACTGTTTCTTCACTTGCTTTGCACTTTATTTGAGTACACAGTACCTTTTTTTTTTTTTTTTTTTTTTTTTGGAAGAATGTGTCCTTAAGCCCTGTTAAAGAGCCACAAGCACCCGGGAAGTTTCTTACAGAGATATTATGCTTTGAGCCTATGATGTCAAAAAGGAGACGGTCCAGCATCATTGTCTGTCCAGCAGGGAAAGTAGTTTAAGACATTTCCCCCTTTCCCCTCTCCTTTTAGGTTCATGATAATAATAAAAATTGTTAAAAGGATCATTTTTATAATTTGCAACATTTCACTGATTTGTTTTCCACTGCAGCTTCATAAATAGCTCAGCTGGCATGCTGTGAGAGAACAGAAAACTGGTGTAGTGGCAGCAATAGAAGAACTAACCCCTGGGTCTCACAGCGACAATCCCGAGGATCCCATCTCAGGTAGGGTGTCCTTGGGCAGGGGGGTAAGTCCTTGTAACAGTTAAAGTATGACAGAACTGGAACTGCAGGTGACAGCAGGGTGCACTCCAGGAGATCTCAGTAAAATCCTGTTTCTCTAAAAGAAATAGCAAGAAAGAGACAGAGGGAGGAGTCCCAGACTCAGCTCCTGCCTTGGCTGTCCCAGCTGTACGTATCTAGGCACTCTTTTGCTCTAGTCGTTACAAAGTACACACTGATTTACACGATCCCATAATCTTGTAACAAAATAGGTTGTCAAGGATTATCAAATTTTCATCTAATTGCAAATTTTTCTTCTTGTTTTTCCCCAGCAACACCAAGCTCTCTAAGGCATTAGCAGAAGACGTTGCCTGGAGGTGGATCTACATTTTGAACCCATTTTTATGTCTCACACTACCATGTTACACCATGACAGATCCTGAGAATTCCCTCCTGCCAGTCACCCTTGAAGCAGCCATCCCCGATTTCTCCACCAAATTTGTACAGCTTAACGAATCACAGACAAGGAGAGGATTTAAGGTCATTGAGCCCTGGGGTTTATTGTGCTTTAAAGATGAACTCCAGGGCTGACTGGAAACAGTGATTTCATTTTGTGAAAAAGTGATATCTTTTGATAATAGAGTCTTTCCTGGTTTAAAAACAAACAAACAAACAAAAACAAACAAAAAGAAAAAAAAAACTAAAAACTGAAAACAAACCAAAACACACACAAAAAAGTGAGAGAGGATGAGAAGGGCAGGCCCTCAATAGCCAGTGGTGTAGAGATTTGGAGATTCACCTGTGACACAAGGGACACTGCGTGAGTACCAACCCAGTGGAAAACCTATTAGGCGCTGAGCTGCGCAGGGTTATAATTTTCAGACTCTGGTAGGGTGATGCCGTGAACCCGGCGGCAGCAGGGGTTCATCTTGAACTTCTGCCACGTAAACCTGGGGAATCCATCAGTGGTCAGGATGGCGGCATATAAGATTATAGTTTCTGTTGAGATAATTTATCTGCAAAGCTATTCTTTAAGAAACAAAAAGCCCAAACGCATTTGTACCTGATCACAAGAAGAAGGCTTGAGGATGGGACTTTGCCGTATCTCATTGCAGAGCACAGGCAGACACCAAGCATTAACGAGTCCTTCTCCTGTGCTTGGACAAACTAAGTGGGAAAGGAATGAAATGAGCTCCTACTGCTCTTCATCGCTTGCTTGTCAGACGTGCGGTTGAAAGAAACTCCTCGTGCCATTCTACGCGATTCGAGCCAGACTTTTCTCCAGGCCCATGATGCTGTCACTGCTCTGATGGTACTTCCCATGGCTGGTGGTCGGGGTCTCACGTGGGGAGGGCTGGGACAGCACTGGGGAGCCTGACAGCACCCACGCTTGGTCCTCACGCCTGGGAGGTAAACTGTGAGATGACCAAATCTATAGCTCATGGTGGTTTGTTCTTCTGTGACGACAGCAGAGGGCAAGGCAGTTACTGTATTTCCAAGGGAGGGGAAATCTAGCCTGACTTGGTTTTGTCGTTAAGTGATTAGATTTTATATTGTGCTTATGTACTTCTCCTAATCAAATTAGCATGTTGGTTCAAAAGCAGCCTAGCAGAAAAGCTCTCATTTTCTTACCCATTCCGCTTCATTTATCACCTGGATTTACCAAAATTGTGAGGATTTTTTTTTTCCTCTGCCTAGGCCCAGTTCTGCTTAGCTTATAAAATTTGAAACATTCATAGCCCAAGGTTGCAAAAGCAATGAATATTTATAATCCCATCTTCCCAGCACACTCAGAGGTGTCTCACAGCTTGACTTCACATTAGAAATGTCCCACCTGTGGGGATCATTCAAAAAACCACAGATTACAAGTCTGTACAACACAGAACAAGGTCAATACCCAAATTATGGGAATTATCACCTTAAGAAAGGTTGCATATCTGATGATGCACTGCACCAACACTGATTTATAGGTGCTGTACTAGCACGACTCTCCCCTGTGAAGATAGTATTTCAGCTATTAAGTTATGACACTATTTCCTGGTTCTTGTTCTGAGGCTTCTCGTGAATGAGCTACAAACTGCGTAATGCACTCCTCTCGCCATCGACAAAGGCATCCCGTCTCCAACAGCAAGGAACAAAACCGGGTTTCTCACCTAGCTTCAGAGCACGGGGAAATATTATAGTTTAAAGAACATAGTGACTAGTGACAAATCACAGGCAGGACTCCAATGATGAGAGCTGCTTAGAAAATACTGTAATTGAAACTGTGTGACCCTGCAGGTACCTTCTGTTAATTCATTGCAAATATTTTTCCTTTTCTAGACTGAGGCCACACTTAAAAAAAAACAAAACAAAAAACCCCACTCCATCCGCCTCCAAAAATCCAAGTAAAACTTAACATTAATTCAGATGATTTTCCTATTCGAGACAGAGCTATGAGAGTTACAGTCCGTTTTAACACTTGTCAGGAAAATACAGTTCCTTCCATTTTGCAGAGAGGAAATTAAGGTTCAGCAGCAGCACTGGAATTAGAAACTATCCAGAGGCCATTTTAGGCCAAGAAAGTTTTGCCATTGATTTTAATGCACCAAGATAGAATGTATCCTCCAGTATCCTGCCCTTTCCTATTTTCCCAAACTTAGGGTGAACCATTAAATTGATGCTTGCCCTGTAAATCCCATAAGCTATTAATGTAGTTCCCTTAGCTGGAAAATAGAATAATGACCTGAAACTACTGTAGAATATTTGCTACTTCAGTGCAAATTAATATCATATTTTATCCTAATTTTATACCCACATCCAGCCCTTCCTTCTGCAAAGGATACCAGAAGGAGCTGGATATTTAAATGCCAAAGTTCTAAATCTTATCTTCAAATTTTTAATCAAAGTGTTTAACACAGAAGTCTTAAATTTCTGCATTTCCACTTTTTATACTTCTCTCATCTCATTTTTTTCTCCTAAGAATGAAGAAAAATTTAAAAACTCAGATGTGTTTAGGAGTTTTTTTAAATACTAATAAAGTTTTAAAAATGCTTTATGTTTTTCAGGATTCCACTCTCCTCCATACTCCATAGCTTGGGCTGGGACTAAATACAAATGTGTTCCATTTCACTCAGGTCTAAGTTCTCAGTTTTAAGGTAGGTGGTTTTAAAGTTTCTAGGTATTGCGTGCTATCCTGCAAATCACTTTTTGTCCACAGTCTCCTATCTTTTTTTTTTTTTTTTTTTAAATTAAAGTATCAATTCTTCTTCCACTACCTAAAACAACACGGTTCACTAAACACATTTCTCTGATATTGGATGCAGTTTCTGGAGAAAGCAAAATCATGAGAACATTAAAATGGCTGGATGCCCAAGACACATGTTTAGTTATAGAAAGCTCCAGTCAAGTCTCCTTTCTGTAGGAATTAAAATTTATGGCAAGGTCTCTAGTTCCTCAGGCAAACACAGCAGGCTATTAGGTTTTCTCTTAGTGGTGTTTAGAGGAAATAAAGGAAGCGGCAGTGGGGGAAAAGGCAAAGTTGTTTTCTCTCACTGTTTCTTCTTGCCAGCACTTTTCAAAAGTTTGGTCTTTATTTGTAAACAGTAAAAATAGGTTGAAACTTCAAACTTGGGGAAATTTTTTCTTTCCTTCTAAACTTCAAACCCTCAAAAATGGAATGCCACCATTTGTGTGACTGTGTTGTCAGTCCTTCTCCCTTCCAGTTTGTGACGATAGACTGGCAGATGATTGTCCATGCCCTGAGGATTAGCTCAATGAACTGACCATGAGAAATTACTGGACATGGCATAAAACAGAGCAAGAACTTAACAAGTGTTACAGATAATGCCATGAAGAACGACCGAATTTCACAGATGGTTGAGGGAATGATGTGAAGATGGCCAAATGGGAGGTTTAGATTTAGGAAAGATTTTAGGAAAGAAGATATTAGGAAAAATTTCTTCACCGAAAAGGTTGTCAAGGATTGGAACAGGCTGCCCAGGGAAGTGGTTGAGTCACCATCCCTGGGGGTATTTAAAAGACGTGCAGATGTGGCACTTAGGGACATGGTTTAGTGGTGGATTTGGTAGTGTTAGGTTACTGGTTGGACTCGATGATCTTAATGGTCTTTTCCAACCTAAACAATTCTATGATTCCATGATTCTATGCAATCTCACAGATAATGGAGGGGAGAACTGTGGACATTTGGAGGAGTGAAACCTTGCTAAGGCCACCAGGGACTGCTAAACGATTGGCCAGGTCACCCTATTAGAAACACCAAGTTTGGATACAGATGCAGCAAAAGTGAGACCTGTGGGGAAAAAATAATCAGAGCGGGGTTTGATTTGAGAGGACACAATGGTGGAGAAAGCGAGTTGATCAAGGTGAGTGGGAGAACAGGCACGGGAAACGGAGCAGAGGGAACAGAAGGGGCCAGCTGAGCTGCTGGTCAGTTTGCTTGAGCGCTGCACCTGATCACCACAATCCGTCCTGTCTTCTCATTTGACTCAAATCCTAACTATTTGTTGTGTAAGGATTTGGGTTTGCCTAACCCGGGAATTATTGCACGGACCCTTTGTGTAAGAAATAGTTGCAGTCAGGCATCTGTTGTTGGATGATGTATTGCCCACAGCTTCTGTATCCTGTCATCCTTGTTTGCTTCATTTTTTCCTTTGAAGTTAGGAAAGAGAGATAAAAGACTACAGAAGCAAGAGAGGCAGCAGCATAGGGAACATGAAAAATTTCAGAACGACAAACTCCCCCATAAAATCCTATCCAGACGCTGCTGTTTATTGTTATTGGTTCATTGGTGCCCAAGTTGCTAAGCTTTTTGGCAGGGAAAATCAGAACATACTGGACTCCACTCTGCTGTAGCCAGCATGCTTCCAGTACCCAACGTAATCAGTTTAATGCCAGCTCGAGTATCTCTGCACTGCAGCATTGCCATACTCTGTCTCAACAAAGAAGATAGAGAGCTAAACAACTACACCTCCACTCAAAGCTTCCTCTTGTTCTTTTGTCCTAGAGGTAACACTACAAGCAGCACTAACAAAAAGAAATAAAAAAAAAATAAATTGGCAGTAGTATTGCCTCTGAGATCTCAGTAACTCTAACTGTAATAATCTCAATAAATTAGATCATTTGAAGACCCAGCAGAAGCTTTCACAAAAGCCACTGAGACCCAAGCTATCCTATATATAATACTGGCAAGGGGAAAAAAGGGAAACTCACTAAACCAAAATACTGAGGAAAAAAAAAATACAATCTTTAAGCTTCAACCTTGATTTAATAATTGAAACATCATGTTCCCTAACATTACACGTGACATGCTGTGGCATGGCTCCTCTGATGTGCCAAACTCACAGACAACTCCCTGGTTTAGATATTATTAGTCTGCTAACTGACACCCTGTGTGTCTTAATTCTGCCATTTCTAGGTAAAAATAAAGTCACGGCTGTAAAACATGGTGTCGACACCCACGCATGGCACTTGTCTTTCCACTGGAGCCTTCCCAAACGATCAGTTTACAAAGGCCAACCCCATTTGGCTGGTACCATTCTCTTGAAACCCAAACTGTTTGAGAAGAAAGATTATTGTTGCTACACGCATAACACCTGACATATTTTACCCACTGAAATGTGCTATAAAATACATTTCCAATGACTGGCAGTGAAAGAAGGACTGGCGTTGGCTGCCACTATGACAGGTCCCTTCCTCCAGCCTTTTGCCTGAGTTGTGCAAAGCCCCTGTGAAGATTAATCCACACCCATGAAATCAGACTTGAGGAAAACCTCAACCTGGGCTCTCGGGTATTTCTACAAATTCTTTCAACTTTAGCCTGTGAAATAGATGCTGGTTTTCGACTGTTAGCAATTAGCTCAGTGTGAGAGGATGACAAGGAGGAGACTCTGGGCTCTTGTTCAGTAACGATAGCGCTGCTCTCAGTTTGTCAACCAGCCAGGGACAAACAGTTTGTTGTGCAAGTGTTATCATTTTACCGAGCAGATCCCCGGTGTCACACTACAGCTGGCAAACAGCAGAAACAGAAGTAGCTCCATTAAAAGCATGTGCTCTGCACCAGCCTTCGAATGGGACACTTCCCACATTCGTAATCTTCACTCTGGCTTCCCCACATCCCCCTTGCCACCACAACTTTTAAAGTACCAAGTTTGAAGGTTTTCAGCCTGCTGAAAAAAAACCCTGTTTAGCAGTCACACAGTGAGAAAGCTATTTTTTCCAAAACGCTACATTTAAGATTGATTCAGAAGTGTAATGGAGTAGGACCTCAGCTGAGAAAAGGGAGAAAATGAAGTTAATTAAAGTGCTGTCCAGCTGGAACTTGAAAATTTTTCAATCGAGGGAATATATCATACCCTGCCTCTTCCCATGTACATTGAAAAATAGAAACTGCTGTGGATTTAATTAAAACTTTGACATAGTTTTTAGTTAATACTCTTTACTTGATTTATTATTATTCAATCAAGATGCAAAGTTATGACCCCCATCATGAAAAATAATGTTTTCCTCCATTATGATAATCTATGTGATTTTTTGTTGCTTTTGAATTTAGGCAGATTTTTTTATAACACCTGGGGAAAGCTGAAGAACATAAATATTGCTAGCTCAGCTGGTTTAAATTGGCCTTGTTCACTTGATTCAAAGGCGGAGATTTTTGCTTGCTATATTTTGCTCGATAAATTTTAGTTGTTTCTCAACAACAGATTTCAAGCTAAAATGTCATGTTTAGAGACAGACACTCAGAGATTACACAAACCTCTTTCTCCATCAAAGCCCATAAACCAGGGCCCTTCACTAGCGAGGAACTACACTGCAGCTAATTGCTTACGAGCCCACCTCAAAGCACCGGTGTACTTCATTATAACCTCTCTGTGGTTTCCTTATCACCTACAGAACCCAAATCCCAGCTCACCAAATACACCTGTATATAATTACAAAAAAATTCAAACACGTTCCTTCTCCCAACTAACTGCCAGCACAACAACTCAGAGGCCTTTTGGCACCAAGAGCAGTAACTTCTGTACCAGCATCCTTCGGGTCCAGTGCTACATTATGAATAAAGGATGAATTGGAAAGCACTGCAGGGCTGGATAACTCGACTGCGGTCGTTGTGTAAGTACCATCTTTTCACAGCGTAATCTGTAACCCAGGCAACCCAGATCTTTTTTGAAGGGGACAGGATCGGAAAATAAGGTCTCTGCGACCTACAGCCTGAGATAACCATCACAAACAGCGGAGGCGTGGGCAGGGAGACGTATCTGGTAGGAAGGAGATGGGGAGAAGCTGAGGAGGCTGCAGAAGGGTCAGGGTCAGGCAACTGGGGAAAGGAAAAGGCTCTCTGATGGCCACACACCCTCAGCCGGCACCACTGCTCGCTTACGGGGTCTGTTTTGTCTCTTTCTTTCTTTTAAGTTGACCTATGGTTTTCATAAATTAAAATGTAGTTAGAAAAAATACAAATAAGTATAAGAGAATTCTAAAAGAGCTTTCCCTCCCTCAGCATTACAATAGAAATTAAGAAAGATAACAGATGGCCACAGTGTGCTCTCTGTGGCTTTCTGTCCCACTCTCCACCTCAGCAGTGAAGATTTTATGTCACATCAAAGATTCATAGAATATGGATTTAGATGCAAGAAAATTCTACCTAGACTTCAGAGAGACTATACTCTTCATGTTAACAGTTTTTAATCTTTGTGGTTTTTCATTGTTTCATACCCTTTGCAAAAGGAAAGGAAAAAGACTCACAATAATTCCTTAAAATAATAAAAACCTTCCTTTTGATGTTTTCTGTCCTGTAGACAAACTCACATAATGAAAGAAGATGCTACACAAATTAATCCCCCAGTTTAACATAAAAAGTGGTGGATAAATCCGTAGAAAGCATGAAACAGTATTGATATACTTCTATTCAAGTATTAGAAATGTGTTTCCATGGGCCTAGGATAAACCAGAAAAATAGATAAAAAGACTCAGTACACCTTTTAATGTTAAAAAAAAGGGGGGAAGAAAAAAAGAGACATGAAATCCATTAGGTATGGGAACTGAAATTAACAAATCAGTATTCCTGAAATTAATTTTCCACATTTCACAGTAGTGCAGAAAAACTAAATTTAAGGCAATATGGTAAAGAGAAATACCATTTACATACCTTCTTCTAGAGCAGGAAGTAGTGCTGACAAATACACATGGCGCAAGAGTAAAGGAAACGTTGCAACCCATTCAGCAACCCTAGGAAGATCCACTTAGAAAAAATGCTTCTCTTTAGAAATCGTCTACCGTAGCCTTTGAATTTTCAGCAGGCTTATTTCATGTTAGCCTGTTTTAATCAACAGAAATCAACTCAGTGCCTCACAGAGCACACAGCAGAAAGCAAGGGGCCATCGAGGGCGTGCGGAGAACAGAGTTAGTGCATCCACAACAGTTCAGCATAGTGTTGATTTAAATTAACCACCACCATATAAATGGTAGCCTGAAAGATTTGTTCCACGACACACCTGCTCACCGCTCATACTCGGATGAGTCTGAGTATACACCACAAACATTTGCCGAGTGTCTAGATAAGCGTTTGCAGTGGTATTAGCTGAGTAAATTTACACTGAGTTCGCGCAAGCTACAACAGAGCCGGGAATGTCAATCTAGAGAAGGCCAAAAAAGATAACAGGTTTATCGCATGCAGTCAATTCCCATCTTTTAGGTAACACAGTGGGTCAGGCACATCCACACAAGAAAATGCTTCAGAAAAGAACATGAAACAAAAAGGTAAGAAGATGTCTGTATGCAATACCATGCAAGCCAATGCGTTAGGATAATGGCAAGCTCATGTTCTACTTGCTTCAGTCTCCTATTCCTTATTGAATTAAGTAGTTGGAAAGGATGGATGATACCTTGTGGCAGAAATAGGTGAATTAAAAGAATGAGGAAAGTAAGAAGGCGAAAGGAGGCAATCAAGAGAAGGTTGAACAAATTTTGCCAATTCACTGACCTTGGCATATTCTGTTAGATTTTTAAAACACCATTTTTTCCTTTAAAAAAATACTCAACATTGGCCACGTGCCTGGATGAGTCAAAAAGGAGACACATGGGCACTCAATTCAGACAGAGCGATTAAACATATTGTCATTGTTCTCTGGAAATTATTTCAGATAATGAATGTTCCAGAACAGAAAATTCTTCCTTTGGTCCCAATATTATGGAAAATATTTAGTTTAAACCAGTCTGCTAGTGCATTTTTACTATAACCCTGTATCTTCGATTGTAATGATAGCAGCCAAAAATCCATGAAATAAACAATGGAGGGAAAACTAGGGCATCAATCACACTACGGAATGAAAAATGCAATCAGAGCTACTTTTAATAAATGCTCACCCAGCATTTCTGCAGTTCTGTGTTTCTTATACAGAAACTTTGACATTGCTAAATATCCTATGCTGATTTTTTTATTTCCAAAAGAAGTCATAAATTAAGCAGCCTATTGTGCTCAGAGGAAGGTTATGATCACTGTACTATACGTCAAGTCATTCTTTCAGACTCTGCACTAAAAATACAACTTTGTGAAAATCCCTGCTACTGCTAACAACCCTGTGAAGTTCTTTGAAGTGCAGCGTGACTGTCAAATATGTCAGCTGCTGAGGGAGCCTCTTGTGGTGCTCAAGAATGAAATACTCGATTTGTGAATCAGGAAAAGTGGAATAGAGATGTGCTGACACAGAATCGTGCAGGTTCAATGGTCCCTTCACCAGCGCTTGAGTTGGATACGCAAACGTCAGATACCAGAGGTAGATCAAAGCACCCCAGGTTGCCCGCGAGCTCCGCGCGGCACACAGGGACGCTCAGAGCCGTCGGAGTCCAGCCACACGCCGCAACCACGTTAAAGCCTTTGCAGAACAGAGGCCAAAATGCAGAGGTAGGCATTGCAGGAGTAGCACGGGGAGGCAAGTGTTTGGAAAGATGATCTGGGCAAACCAAATCGAAGAGAGCGACCCTGTGGCTTGAGGCATCCCGCGAGCCCTTGGGGCGAATGTAGCATCTCCGGCGCAGTTGTAGGTTTTAGTTCTGCTGTTTGGGAAGAGCGTTTCACAGCCTCTCCCCCAGAGATATGTTTTTTACGGCGCAAAAGAATACAGCCTCAAATACTGGTTGTCGGGACTAGTTCCTAGTGTTAGGCATTATACGGGACAACACCTGAACCGCTTTGATTATGACCCTGTTATGTTAGCCACTACCCAACATACTGTAAAACCCCCACTCCAACCCCCAAAATACTAACACCCCTCACACTCGCACAGCTTTGACTGTGCTAAGCATTTTTTCAACATATTAGAAAAAAGCTGAGCAATGAAGAACATTTAGTCCTCCTCATTTTCAAATTATAACTATGCCTCCTAACCAGAGACTGCAAAATAAAATTATGTCAGGGGACTTTGAGTTCGCTTCTTCTTTTGTAACATAATGCAACACATTTTAATTTCTTCATCTTTAAAGTCATAAAAGAAGCTGCTGTCACTCTGCTGACAAAAACAGATTTCTCTTCTTATTCCCAATCTCAAGATACCCCCAGTTTTTGTCAAGTTGAGTCTGAGCTAGTTTAGAGATTGTTATTTTTCTAATGTAATGGCTTAGCTCTTAAAAAGCTGACATATTTATTTGAAGGAAATAAACCAGAACAGTTTTACATCTCTTTCTAATATCTGAACATTAAAAGTATTGCTGTATGCTTTTATTCTCCAAGGTTGAAGTCTCACTCAACCAGCTTATTACAGTTTTAATTTAATTTTTGTATTTATATAAAAATTTGAATCTGTCTCCCCAAATTCCTCCCAACTCATGACAGAAGGTAGCCAGAAGTGAAGATCGGTATGTGCTATACTCCTCAAAATCACTTTGACATGTTATTCCACCTGGTGTACGTGTGTTTGGTACACTTTTTTTGTATTGTCACAAGAGGCTGCTATGCTGGTGAGCAGCTCCGTGGTGGAAGAGATCATCAGGTTTGCTAAAGGTGGAAGATGAAGCACTGAAGTCCACGAAATTGAGAATCTTACCACAGTTAATCTGAAAATGCACGCCAAGCATCTGCCAAGACACAAAGGCATGCGATTAAAGGAGACGGTGTCAACCTTGTTTGAACACTGCCTGGATTTTATATCACAGCCTTAATGGTGTTTAAACCAAATATTAATATCAGGCTGTCAAAAGGGTGAATTTGCTTTATTTAAAAGTAGACGTATAGCTAAGGAAAGGTGAGGGAAATTACCGGCCTGTAGGGCTAGGCAGGCAGAGCATCAGTCACACCCCCAGTAACACATGGATGTCTGTGAAAGACGTAAGAAATAATCAGAGTTTTTAGGAAGAAGACTCTCTTTACCAGTGTGCAGATGAACCTTATAATCTTGTAATGAGTTCCACAGATCTCACAATTCATACGAACAATAACTTTCAAAGAATGTGTTAGAAATAATGAAGTTACGATTAAGTGCAAATAAGGAAAGCATGCCAAACCTCAGGCTGAGGTGGCTGGCTAGTCACTAGAATAATACCTTCCCATAGAAATGTTTTTACATGCTTAAACTAACAGGAGATTGGAATAATTGGTTGGAAAATTTCAGAGGAAATAAACTTTCATTGGAAAATATCGTTTTGCGCCCAGGGGGTTTCTCTCAGAAAGTTCATTTGGCGTTCAAGCGCTCCACTCCCGACAATTCATGTCCAGGAGCAGGAACGCCACCTCCACGCCACGTCCAAGCCAGCAGCCTTGCCAGCTCACTAACTCGAGCTCCGTACCGCAGGGATGAAGCGACCCGGCCCCTGAGCTGAGCCAGCCTGCCCAGACCCACGGGGCACACGAATCTTACTGCTGCCTCAGTACCTGTCGCAACTCATCAATGTTGATTTTTTTTTTTTAACTGGCATCCATTGTATTTATTTGTTGATTTTTTTCCAATATGTACACAGGATGTAATGATCCACTAATGTGCTAAAATTAGCTTTGGAACACTATATTGAAATGGAAAGGGAAAATCTATTACCTTTTCAAGGTTCTCCCTCTTTTTTGTCCAATAATCATTTGTTGAATTTGGCAGAAGTTAATAATAAGTTTCAGGTTTGGGCTTTTTCCAGAAAAAGTGTTTTGGTTTAGGAGTGAAAAACTTTGCTCTAATTCCAAATTGACTTAGAAAGAAAATTTTGTACCTCCATTTCTTAATGATGAAAGCATAAATAACAATAGTAATCACGCCTCTGTTAGTTGTTAAAGGAAAAAAAAAAAAAGAACCCAGGTATTACTATTTGATCTTCTTTTATAATTCCTAGTTCAGGTATTTAAAACCATATGTCTGTGACATCTACATGCCACGGACGTTTGCATTTTACCCTGTGTAAAGCAGAAATTCTCACCCAGACCCAATTAAGAATCGCATCTGAGTGCGCAAGGTAACATTTGCTCAACACCACATCCAACCCCAGCTTGTGCTGGAACGGCCCGGGGGACACTGGGAGGTCAGCAGCAGACTGCAGAGTTCCAGGAGAGAGGTGCCTTTGCTATTCCTTGCTCCCCCATGCTTAGAGATCAGTGGCACTTTTGAGAATTGGCGTTGACAAGACTTGGCATCAGAACGTTATTTTTCTTCCTCTTCTTCCCCCAAAATGATTCTGCACTCTGGTCTTAAAAACACAAACATATGTTTTCACACTATGGAGTCAGTTTGTGGAGTCCGGGGAACATAAACCCTGGCTTGAGGAGGAAAGAGCTTGGTTTTGTCATCTTCCATCACACTGATTTGTACTTTATTCTGCAAGTACTTCAAGTGGGGCCAACAAACCTGCATGCACAGAGTAGTGCACTAATCAGGTTAAATCAGGTTGGCAGATTCAGGTCATGCCACAGGTTAAAATATCCATTTATTATTCAGAAATCAAAAAAGCAGATACCAGAAAATAGGAAAAGACAGGACATATTTGACAAAACCTTGGATGAAGAGATGGGCCTTGCAGACCTCCAAAGGCGAGCAAAGACAGCAGTCAGCAGCTCTCCGTCGCATCTCTCCTCTCAGTGGGAGCACTGAGACAACCAGCAAAACCTGCCAGAAAATCACTACCTGAGGAAGGACCATCCTCCTTCATTTCTTTGATTTAGAAATTATTCCTGGGTTCTAGTCAGCCACGGGCTCAGCAGATAATTGTTTTATAAAAAGAATTACGAGTATCAGAACTTCAGCAGCTCTGAAATGTCCCTCAGCAAGCAAACAACTAACTCTTCCACCCACTCAGTACACCCCCACTTGTGAATTGCAATTAGCATTGCAAATGCCTTTCCCTTTTCAGAACTATTGATTGTGCTGTTAAATAGCAGCAGAGATGTTAAAATGCCTGGAAATCTGCTTTAGTTTCCATTCCCCATTATCTATCCATCTATCAATCAAAAAAACTTCCAATTCTATACAGCTACCACCACTACACAACCTTCCAGTTATGGACTATATATATTATTCATTATTAAACCCACTCACCTTTCAAAACCCTTATTTGACATGGTCTAAATATTCTTCCCAATATTTAGGGAAAATGCTCCCATTGTCCATCCCCCCTGAGCACACCCTACATCAAAATTTCACGCCTGGTTAAAGGAACAGTATTTGGCCAGCTCATCTTCTATGAGTCTCTTTGGTTTTCCCACTTAATACCTTGCTTTTTTGAACCTGTATATATGGATATATATGGATGTGCTGGTGTCCTGGTTTTGGCTGGGATAGGATTAATTTTCTTCCTAGGAGCTGCTATAGTGTTATGTTTTGGGTTCAGTATGAGAAGAATGTTGATAACACACTGATGTTTTCAGTTGTTGCTAAGGAGTGTTTAGACCAAGTCAAGGATTTTTCAGCTTCTCCTGCCCAGCCAGCAAGAAGGCTGGAGGGGCACAAGGAGTTGGGAGGGGACACAGCCAGGGCAGCTGACCCAAACTGGCCAAAGGGGTATTCCATACCATGGGACGTCATGCCCAGTATATAAACTGGGGGGAGTTGGCCTGGGGGGATCGCTGCTCGGGAACTAACTGGGTATTGGCTGGCGAGTGGTGAGCAATTGCATTGTGCATCACTTGGTTTGTATGTTCCAATTCTTTTAGTATTATTATGGTCATTTTATTATTGTTTTTATTATCATTATTATTTTCTTCCTTTCTGTTCTATTAAACTGTTCTTATCTCAACCCACAAGTTTTACTTTTTTTTCCCTGATTCTCTCTCCCATCCTGCTGGGTGGAGGGGAGCGAGCGAGCAGCTGCGTGGTGCTCAGTTGCTGGCTGGGGTTAAACCACGGCAGTTAGTTATAAGGAGGCAGCAAGAGAGCGAGACATTAGATATACAGTTGCTCTTATATGCAGATGTTGCTTGGAAGGGTGGACAGAAGACTGTATAATGATTGGCAGGAGTTCAAAAAAATTGCAATGGCGGGCAGCGAGCAAAACACCACATTGGTACCAGTATTCTTAATATGCCTCATGCAACCTCTGCACAAACCCAGCAATTTATCACATGCCGCAAGACTATCATGACCACCCTATACATAATCCTTTGTAAATTGCTGTGGCACCATGAAAAGATTCACAGCACAAGCTCTGTGTCCAGGAAGGGAGGAGTCAGAAAGATTGCAATTCAAACAGCTTTTGAAAGAGGAGGATGAGCAGGGTATGGAAAATCAACGCATCAAAAGGGCTTTGTCTACCCCAGTCACAGCCGAACTCGAACAAGGCTTCATTTGCATTTGCACAAACAGCAAAGCGCGCCGCAATAAGCTTCCCTAAATTGATTAGCCAGAAGGAGGGGAAAGCAGACCTTCCTAGCAAGTGCTCTGAAGATTTATTTGCATGCAGGGGCATGCTCACACTGCGCAGGTATCACAGGAATAAGGCGATCCAGAGCAGGGGCGTCCGCTCCAGGAGCCACCACCGCGGGAGAGCCCGCTCAGCTAATCCTCAACCGCAGCGACCAAGGCAGCTTTCCACCGAGCGCTCAGTTACGGCTTGGGGAACAGATTAGTTTTTGACGCAAGTTTACCATGCTTAATTTGATGCTTTCATAGCAGCAGCTCCATCTCCGTAATCAAGAGCTTTTCTCTTTGCTTCCCTATTTTGATTTTAGGCTTGTCTGCTTGTCTAGCCACAGTATTTTGACAAATTTGGAGTACATCAGTGTTAGGAATGTAACACATTCAAGTAATGTTGCAGACAAGCCTTATGGAAACTGAGACAAGTCTGGGAAACCACGGGGTCATGGTGAAGTGCTAGGTACAAAGGGAAAAGTTTCACGGGGGGGGGATTATGCAGTGGTTTCTGACACAGAGTTTCAAGCTGAGAGAATCCGCTGCTTTGAAAAAGTCTCACATCATCACATATGTCCCTTCTAATAAAAACATCAGGTAACCTTATGTTCCAGATATAAAGTACTCAGATAGCTTGGTTATTGACGGCACAATGGCAAATTCTTCATTAAAGCTGGTTTCTAGCTGTATCTCAGAAACTGAACGTTCATTTAAGTGAAAAGTGACCCTGAAACCATTGCTACTGAGGAATCTGACCTTACGTGGGAAAGTCTGCTCAACTCATCAGACAGATTGCAATAATATATCTGAGAGGTGAAAGATAAAAGCCAAAGTACAGTTGGCTTGGCAAAAAGTGTTCTCACAGGAATATATTGTTCCATCAACACTGCCACTCATAGAAATGTACCAGCTTTAGGGATGATTTCTAAGATTCAGGGGAGTCTGGGGACCAGACAGAAATCCCCTCTTGAAAATGAGAATTTAAATTATTTCCTGGACTGGGCTGGACCAGTCGAGCATGGAAGTCCCAGGCCAGAAGAGCGGGATCCCCTAAGAAAACTGCCATCCCCAAACAAAACTGCCACGCACACAGCCGGTCTGCACGAGGAGAGGGGGAGCCTCAACTTGTGATTCCTGCACGCCACAAACTTTCTTAACTAATTGGCTCTTCTGAGACCATCAGTTTCCTAACTGGTTAGCTATTCCTTCCTTCCTATATCCGCAAATGAGAGGGTAAATTTTCCTGTGATAGGAAATTGAGCCACAATATTACATCCTAAGGAGAGTAGTTTCAAAGTGCTTGTTTTTCTCTTGAGACACTATAAGACAGAGTCTATTTACTTTAATGTCTATGAGTTCAGGAACTCAGTGACCTTTTTATGTATGCATATGAAAGTAAGATTGTTCACCAAGCAGGCGGTCCCACACTCTTGCAGCTCTAATTTATAATTTTTAATTGGAACTACATTTGACTGCTCTAGTTCCAGCACTACATGCCTCAGATTTCAGCCAAGGTAATTTCCAGCTAATGATAATTTCTATCACTCTGCTTTTACGTTGATTTATAGAAACTGCAATGAAAGATTGGGAAAAAAAAAAATCTGTTAGCTTTAAACTGTTTCTTTTTTTATAGCAAGCTGGTTACATTAAGTCAAAAAGGATATTAAACTGCCACTCTGTCATCCAAGAGTAAGCTGAATTAGATTTGCTTATTTGACAAAAATCAGCCAAAATGAATTCATATTTCCTTAAATGTTGCATACACGCAAATATTCTTAATACTCGGTAAGCAGGCAGTTTAGGAAACATACAGCATGCTATAAAACCTCAGCAGCATCTGAATGCGAACATCACAGAAAAAGGAGTTACTCACACAGAATAATATGCTTGGACTGAAATCACCATTTCCCTGTACAATTACATACTTTATTAGAGGTGATTTTTAAGCCAATTAGTAAATTAGATCAGGGTGTTCTGAGTATCTTTTTCAGCAATCTGCAAAACATTAAAAACAGTGAAATAATAAATCCAGGCATTTATACTGAAGCGGCCATGGGCCAAGTTGCAACATTTTGGCTTACTAAGGAGTTTATAGCCAAATCCCAAAGTATGGGACTCTGACATAAAATGAATCCTTTTAGTGCAGCTGTGTTTATTTTCACACAGAGCGTGCCTACGTTTGTGCTTTAGTTCAGATCATGAACGTACTTTGGAAGGCAGATCTCACAATTGTTGCCACTTAGCATGCTTTGATTCGTATTATGGAAAGGTCTCGGAGAATTCTTTTCAGATTAACCAGATTTTTTTCAAATTAAATTGAACTGGAAGATGGGATTGAGGAACACATATACTGCCCTCCAGCCACTACGACCATTTTGTCCTTTGGATCAGACTAGAGCTAGTTTGAAGTAAAGCTCACCTGAAATGGGGAAAAATTGCCCACATCAGGTCCTCAGCACCAGCTGGGTCTCTTCCTGCAGCACTGAACTTCTTGCACGTGTAGGTATAGCCTCCAGAGACCTACAGTAAGCACCAGAAGTTCCCTTCCCCTCTTCACAAGGAAACAAAATCGCAACCACAGTGAGCTGTGGGTTTCCCAGGCAAATGCTCTTGTGTCTCTGATGTACGAGTGAGATCATAAATTATCCAACTACTAAACCACAAACAAGGAGGTTTAACCTGATCTTTCCCAAATTGCAATTACCCTAAAATTATCCTACAAAAACACCAATGACATTTCAAATCAGGCTGGCGTATGTCATTAGGAGAATACTGCCTATGTACAGGCATATTTGCTGGCTTACATGAAAACACCCAGAAATAGATATCTACATTTTGTCTTTATTTTAGACCATAGGGTCACTGGCTTAGGGACCACATCATTGTGATAACTTGTATTTGCTACTGCTAATCAATTCAGCAACATCATCTCCCTCTGTATTCATTTCACGAAAGCTAAGCGTGCTGGTCCACACTTTTGGCAATTAGGGATTTTCATCTGTAGTTAAGTTATGCACTGTTACTGAAGTGCCTCACAAGGACAGACAGCCGTAGTAATACATAACCTCCTACAATACATAACGACATTACTTCAATGTCAAGTATCTAGAGTTGTTAAAATATTTCTTTTAATTTTAAATTTTAAATCAAACCATAAAAGTTGAACTGCATATTTTAAGTCAAGAATAAGCTCTGCTTCTATGACCTTAGACTTATCTATATCATTTAGTGCTTTTATTTATTTTCTTTCTGGATGATAAATAACAGGAGTTACAGCTAGTTTTCATGCAGCCAGGTACTGATTCCTGCTCCCAAGGACAGAGTTCAGGTGAATGTCACCCCTTAACTCAGTACCCCCTAAGAGAAGTTTAGTTGTTAATGCAATCCGAAACAAGCGCCAGTAGTATGTAGCACATACAAATTACATAATTATGTAATTGTGCAAGCCTTGAGTAACAAATGACGCTTGTATGAAATACGGCATCCATAACAGAAAAAATATTACTACCAAGCCTTATTGAAAAGGGTTTCCTGCCTTTACGGGAACTAAATTTGGATGCGTAATCAAACACCAAAACGGCCATTATCTGATTCTGTTTATCATCTAAGCAGGCAATAATTGTACCTGTCTCTGCCAAGGAACAGCATAATTTCCAGAGTAGTGGGTGGAAGCCAGTGATATGCTGGGAAGCATTAGGAAATCCATGAGCTGGATGGGAAAGTCTTTGATTCTGAATGGAAACAGAAGGAGAGCCTGGCACATCAGGGCCAGCAGGCTTCTACCAGCCAGGACTTTGAGGACGTGCTGCGTAGACCATATTTCAGTTCTTGCCCATGCATAGTAGATCCACTTTTATACCTTGCCAACAGAAGATGTTCCACAGGGTCTCCTGGATTTGATACAAGGATAAACTCTATCTTGGGTTTCCCGCGTTCCCATTGCCTACATTGGTCTAAGGCTCTGTGACTGTGTTACTTAATTTTGACATTGCAAATGTATAGTTCACTTTCCTTTTATTTGTCCCATGCCATTCCTCCTGGCATAGCAAGCTTTAAGAGGACAACACTGGAGTGCTCTTCAAAGCCTACCATAGCAATATAATCCTCCGGGGTCTCTGTAAGGCAGCAGGGTGCACTCCATTTTAATGCAAGGGCCATCTTGGGAGCTCGTAATGCAAGAACCCGTGCAGAAGAGGAGTCTTTCACTGACCAGAAGCACAGGACTAACACTGGGAAACTCTAGGAAAGCGAGAAGCAAATGGTATGCCTGAACATTGAAGGTCCTCCAGGAGCTCTTCAGAACAGCAAACCTGAGGCAGGACTTCTGCCTGTCTCATTTAACTTAAATCATAGCTGTTCCCTGACAACACAAGACCCATTTGCAATGCTTTGGAGATTTGGTGTACATTTGCTTTGTTTGCCTTCTCTTTATTTGGAGAATATAAATGAGGGAAGAAAAAAGACAAAATTTTCAGAAATCTTGTTCCCAAGGCAGAGAGCACGCAACTGGAATAGAAAAGCCTTTTCTTGATAAAGAACAGAGGTGTATTACAGAACCACAAACAGAGCAGCACTAATGCAGTAAAATGAACTAAAGAGCGCCTGATGGGCCAGTCAGGTGTATAAACATGGAGACACCAGAAACCTGCTTACACAGAAGCAGTGATGGCATTGAGAAACTTCCCGAGAACTTGGACCATAGCTAATAAGTTAGTGCTGAAAGGCAGGTACAGAGTTCACTCCAGACTGGGAGTCCAGTCACTCCAGTCGGGAGAACTGACTGCACTTTTGGTTTTCCGAGGGAGGACCCTGCTCGTGGTAAAGCAGGAGTTATTTCAAGTCTAGAGATGCAGAAGCACAGAGCAGAAGAAGTTGCTTGTGAGAGGTGGGTGGAATTGCCCAAGAATGTTAGGACTGGTTGGGATTTAAGGCTGAAATAGTAGCTGCAGGGCAGCTGAATGGCCATATCCCATGAGGAGAATTGGTCATGCTTGTCTTAATGAGAAGACTCCTATACTGAGGATTAGCTTACCTTTTTTGAAAGACTGCAAAATGTTCACAAGGTAATAGAAGGTCCCAAGATGTACGTTATCTACAGCAAGAGTGGAAAGCTCAGACCACTTTAGCACTACACAACAGAATGTGATATAATCTGTGTAAAGAAGCTTTGCAGTGAATATTTGACATCTTTTGAGAGATGCAGTGCTGAAACCACTAGAACTTCTAGAAAAAGAAGGAGAGGTTCATGGAAATGAGTATTCAAGTTGCTAGCTCTGCTAAGTGGATAAAGTGTAAGGAGAGCGTGATTTACACAGAGAGACCATAGCAGGCTCAAAGCCAGCTTTCAGCAGTAGGGGAAAAAATGGGCATCTCAGTGGGCATCCAGAAAAAAGGCAAGAGAAAACGTGCCTGCCGAAGTCAGGATTTAGCACTCATTCACAGAGCAGAAGAAGAAACTACGAATATGAAGACCTGTGCAGCTAAACTCCAAAACTCCAACATTCAACACCTTTTGCTATTCTGAAGCTGAAACTTTCCCAGCAGATGCTGCAAATCCTGCCAATTTTTGTAGCGGTTTTGTGAGGTGGGCAGATGTGCCCATTATAAAACCATTGGCTTGAACACAGCATTTCGGTACAGCTTAGTTACTACCAGCATGTCTATTCCCACGTTTCTGTTCCCGCTTATTTTCTTCTTTGTAGTGGATGAAGCACAAACACAGAGACCCAGCAATTAAACTGTCATTCACAAAGCCTGGAATTGAAGCACATCTTTCCAACAGGGGCATCTGTGCCTAAGTTCGCATTATAGCTAGATCCTGCGCTGTTTCTTTTTCGGTGGTTTCACAGTCGCCTCAGGGCTTATGTCATAGCCAAGCTGCTCTTTAGTTCCCCTTGAGCAACCTCTTCTGCAGATGAATTTCCTCTGCCCTACAGCTAGAAGGCTCCACAGGACAGTCTCATTCAGCACCCTTGCATGGTAATCTCTAAGTGATCCAGGGGCACATGTCTGCAGGGTTGGGGGAGGATGGGGCAGGGACCTCTCCCCACGACCCCATCCCACCGCAGCCAGAGGTGACGAGCAGAACCGGGCCAGGAAGGTTGACCAGGGCCTCCTGCAGCCCTGGGACAGCCAGGCATGGCCATGGGGATGGCACGGCTGCAGAGCCAAGACAAGGAGGCAAGATCAGCTTGGTGATGGGCTGGAGCTGGAGCGCAGCTCCCAAACTAAGGGATGGTCTCCAGAGGAGGCTTCTCCCAGCTCCTCTTCCCAACCGGGCTGTTTCCCAGCCATGGCCGACCCCTGGTTGCACAGCAGCACCCCACCAGAGCTTGATGGCCTCGAGCACAGGCAGCCAAACACCAAGGGAGCGAGGAAGAGGCTGCAGCGACGCTTGGTGGGCTCGGGGCCCCGACGCGCACATCCCTTTCAAGACCCCTGGGCAAGGAGTCCATGGACTATGTGGTTTTACATATAACTGAGTACAGTGGGACCCAGCTGGTCACGGCTTTTAGGCATTATGACAGGACAAACACTGAAAAACAACCACGGTGCACATTTAAACTGCATGTGCTTACTCAACAATTAACAGAGAATGGGTGACTCCAGGGTGCACATAGCTTCCTACAGTATTCGTATAAGGTCAGATGTTAAGTGCACTGTCTGGCACCGCCAGTAAGGAACAACAAAGCTCAGAGAATTGGAAGCTCCCTCTTTGCTTAGTAGATCTGTTGTCCCTGGCCTTAATCTCACAGCTCCCATCTTAAGTGACTGCAAAAAAGGGAAGGAAGGGAGCTTTTGAGACAGCAGCAATCCACCCGGAAGCAAAAGGCAGTGTTTTAAAAAGCTGCTTGTATTTTTCAATGTAATCAAACATGGAACATTTAGATATTCAGTTAAACTGCTCAAGAAACATGATATGAAAAAGAAAAAATAAGTGAGAAAGTCCCAAATTTGGATATGCTGATACGATTTTTGGTATCTCTGTCAGGTATTGTGGTACATCTGTCTGAGCAAATGCAGAGAAAGCCAAACTCAATTTGTCTGCATTCAGCTGTCTTGACATCAGCCATAGATTGTCCGAAAGCCACACACTTGCATAGTAGGTAGAACTGCACATCAGTTTGCACATCAGAGCTGAGCATATTGGTTTGCCACCAAGCAAATGTGGGGATCCAGCCTCCTGGCCAGCGCTGCCTCATGTCCCGCCAGCCCTGACCGCATCTGAGGAGACCTGCCCAGTCTTGCATTCCCCCAATGAAATTTATCCCTGCGTAGAAAGCCACCACAAATCTTTATCTTCCTTAGTTTCTCAGGCTACAATTAGATGATTTATTCCCCTTGCACTGACCTTCTGCTTTTGAATGAATTTTGCCTCTGTTGCTAGATAGGAAAAGTCTTTTCCATATGTAACAGGTTTTCATTAATCCTTTTTAACACAGTGTCCTTTCAAAATCACAGGCCCCAGCATATCTCCAGTTAACACCTGGTGACAGCCATTTTAAAATCTTGGGATGTTTCAGTATGCAAGAGTTGACTGACTGGCCAAAGAGGACAAAGATACTGGCATTATAGCACAAATAAAGGTGGCAGGTCAGGTCAGAGACGAATGAGGACGGCGTCCTTCAGACTAGATAGGGAAGGAAAGGACAGGGCACACGGGCACAGCGAAATTGAGGGGCAGAAGGGGAATAAGCAATAGGAAGACAGGGAGAAAGGATGGATGATCCTGAAGTTCATAAACCCTTACATATTTCTTGAGGCTTAGCAGTATTCAGCCAGAAGCAGGAGCTCATTTTATTTAAAAAAGCTCCATCTCAGCATTACAGAAATAGACTGGTCTCTGACTGGCATTACATTAATCGGCCTCATTATCACTATTATAAGAAAACTTATCTCTATAGTTATATAGGGTATAGCTATAGACATGTAGAATATGGCTCCAGCAGAGCGTGATCAGGGACTACCGAAACAGCTAATTTTCTAACAGCGGTGGAGCTATTCCTGTATTTATCCGTTCCACTTAGCTCTGTGCCCCGCTCCTCCAAAACCCGGCCTCTGCCACATCCCGACACGACAGATGTATCGCAAGATCTGCTCGTTGGTGACACAGCATTGCACATAATACGAGGTGCAGAACAAGAGATGATATCAAGCCGTTGCTTAGTTATCTTTGCTTGCTCAAAGTCTGTAAAGGAACAATGATGAAGCTAATTAATTGGAGGCAATTAGTTGCAGGTACCCGAACAAAGAAAAAATGTACAAAATGAAACAGAACCACTTTGGATGTGGTCATATCTTTTTCTACCTTGTCTTGATAATTGAGTTGCACATTTGACATCAAAGGAGGGATTCAGTCTGGTGTGAAGACATTCACATTTAGGCATTCGCATGTAAACGTCTAAACTATTTTTAGTTAGTGAATGCTAAGGAGCTCCTTAGGGAGAGCTCATTTGGACACCTGCCTGGGATTCAGATACCTAAACATAGGCACCTTATGTTGTTTGGGGGCCGTGGAGCCCCCAGCCCCCAGCTCGTGCTCCGGGGGGTGCAGAATGTGTCCTGGCCCCCTCCGACACTGGCCAGCCCCGTGCGGATGTCGTGGGGACCTTTGGGCACCTCAGAGTTATCTGTGGGCAACTGACGGCTGCCCACCCTTGGGAGAGGCCTGGTTATGAAAGATGAGGTACACAGGCAGTGTTTGTATTAGATCTCACTCTTTATCTCTAATCTCACCAGTCTTCATATGATAACAACACCTAATTTCTGATACTGTTCCTCAGTAACACAATTTTTAAATTATCTAATTCTATTTATTAAATTATTAAGTTAACATTTAATTGCTACATTCCACCTCCCCCTTACATGTTTTGTTCTAAACAGCTATTGAATAAACACATTTTAAAAAAAGAAATAGAAAAAGCAAATGCAGAAATTATTTTGACTATCTAAAATAATTTACTGCATCTGTTTCCATGAATATATAGCATGGTTTTGTGCTTAAATGTGCATACAAATAATGCTCTGGAAGGTAGACGGTGTCTGTCAGCTGAAGTTCCAGTTATGTAAATGAGGTAATTTACTGGATCTTTATCAAATCCATGAACTCTTTTTTTGATTAAAAAACCTCAAAGAAATCTATATTTGCACACAATTTATTTGTTTTTATGAGTATATCTGTTTTATAAATGAGCTCTCCACATGTGTCTCCATGAAGGTTTCAGTTCAGATCAGGAATGCATTTCTGAAGCCAAATGTCCCAGTTTTTCCCAATTACCATGCCTTGGTTTGCACTGGGGATCAGTCTCCGGGTACATGGATTGGATTCCCTTCAGGTGAAACTAAACTGTAAGATGAGATTCAGGAATGCACCTACTGCTCTCCAACTCCTAATATGCCTTCAGTTCCTGGGATCAGGGTAGAGCTCATCTAAGGTTAAGTTAATCTGGAATCAGGTGCAATGTGTACATCAGATCCTCAGCACCCGATGGATACCTCTACAGATCCAGCCCAGTTGAGCTGCACTATTTGGGAAGTAGATGCAGGCTCAGAGACCTAGAGCATTAGATCCTTAAAGCAGCAGAATCTTCTTCATGTTTTAGTAGACTCCAACAATGCAAACATATTTGCCCAAAGCAGAGTATCTATACAGATTGCCTGTCTGAAATACTTCTATAGCATCTTTTAATATGAGGCCATCCTTCATGACTAGTTTTCTGTCAAAATACGTGGTAGGTTTGAAAGTGCTCTTAGTCCTATTTTTCAGTTAAGGAATTAAACTGTGCCTGAGGACGCTTTCCCAATCCTTCCCAAAAGCAGACACGTGGGTCCCACACAACAAGCTGCTGTGCAAACCACAGGATTATTTTTCTTGATTGTTTGTATATGTAGAAGATTATCCCCTTTGTTTCTTTTTTTTATATGGTGTAAAGGACCATATATGATGCTGCCTAACTGCTAGGGACAGGACAAAGCATTATGGTGAGCAGGGTATGTGATGAGTTCTATTATGGAATTTCAGGTACTCCTCCAACATACCTTATCCTAGACCCTGTCAGAGACGAGATACTAGACAAGATTAATCACTGCTCTGATCCAGTATGACAATCTCTGGCAATTGAGAGGAAACGTTTTTATGGCAGCATTGTTAGTAGTTTTAAAAATGCTCCCAAATGAACTCTTACTTTCTGAGTACCACGGCTGAATGCATGCTGACTTCCGAGTCTTGTTGATGTCTTCTGATTTCAGTTCTATTCCAGATTTCCTTCAACATGCTTTAATTTCCCTGTTTCTTTATTTCTTTGTGTGTGCACTGTGTATGCCCACATGCATAAATCTATGTGATTCTGAATTATCACCTTTCTTCTTCAAGTATTATGGTCACATTCAGTGCCGATACATACTGCGTTCTTTTCAGAGGATTAATTTGACCTCCAAATGGCCCATCTCTTTGTCACTCAAAGATATTTGACACTCATTTTTCTTCTGGGTTCTCCTTTACTACTAACAAGTCTAAAGATGCAAAGATACACACACAAATATGTATGTATGTGTGTGTGTGTACACTTATATACACATACACACGTCCTTTCTTTCTACACATTGATCTACCAACAGTTGCAAAAGATTGCTTTGCTATATTTCTATGCAGGTGGGTCTCAATCTCTTGTCTGAAAACTCTGCCTCTCACCTACATGATTTATTTTCAATTTTTCACATCTCTATAGCAAATAATTTTCTAGTCTGAGCTTTACCGCTCTTCTGGCTGTTCATGGACATCGCTAATTGTGATGGCTTTTCCTCTCGATCTACATTGTCATTGTATGTTTCAGAATCAGTAGATTGAGATTGTACACGTGATGGGGGATTACAAAGTTAGGATTTGGAGAACCATTTGACTACTGTTTTTCAAAAGCTGTGATGAAACAAGGAACCACAAAAGCAGCAAGCAGGGAGACCTTCCAAAGAGGCAAGAATCTGCAGAACAAAATACAGGTTTATCCAAGTGTTACTATACAGGAGATCAGCAGCATGCACAGCAGAGAATCAAGCAAACAAACATCCAGATGAATACATTGTATGAATCATGAAATATTAATGAATAAATAGTGCATAGCATCTTGATAGCTTTTTTGGCAGGACTATGAACTACACGTTGATGGAACAGGGTATAAATACAAGACTTGGATTTTAATAAGGCATTTGAAACATTTTGAAATATTCTTAGGTTCATTGGTTTGGACATACTCAGGGTACCATGTTTTATCTACCTGTAATATCACACTGAAACACCTGACATGGTATTTCTACTACCCTTCCCCTTGACACTGTCTTCACATTTGGGAAAATGGGGGGTGAAGGGGATGCTAGTTTTACAAATAATAATAATATTTTTGCTTGTGGATGGGACAGCAATCTCTTCTTTTAAAAACTGACCCAAGAGATCTCCATTATCTACAGTCTCACTTTCAAGGCTGCAGAACCCACTGCTCAAGCGTCACTGAAGGTCAACAAGTGCTGGAAAGAATTGTTAATTAACTGCAGTTCCAAACGGGGAGCATAGCAGGGAAACCTGTTGAGAAACCATGTAGCCTGTCTTCTTGACTAAGGCTCTGGAGAGAGACTTGGGAAATCAAAAAAGAGCAGCAAACTGAGCCAAAATCTGCTGTTTCTAATGTGGAGATCATTATGTGACTTGATCTCATAAAAACCAGACAATAATCAATTTCTTAGTTTGTGGGAGGAGCCCACCGAGGAGAAACACAAATACCTAAGGCAATACACTCAGGAGCCTGGCGATACTGCCTAGAGACATTGAAGGAGATACATACTGGAAAAACGCAGAAAAGCGCATCTGATGAATCATATACTGCAGCATAGATATTCTGTGAAAGGAAGAAAACAGAAAGGTAGCAATGCTGAAAAAGATCTAAGGAGTATACACAGGAAGAAGGATCAGAACTGGGATTGTGATGTTCAGTAACAATAAAAAATAAACCAAAACTAACAGCCAGTGCAATTTGCAGGTCCTTAAAACAGAGTTAGGTAGGAGGGAGGCACCAGGGCCACCAGTGGTCCCATGAGTTTACCAAGGTGGCCTGGGACATCCAAAGGGTTGGGTGCTCCTTCCTGATAGCATATTCCTCAAAGCACACCCCAAAAATCCCCATCTGGCTACCTTCATGCCAGGATGAATTGGAAGGAGTTCAGACAAAAGCAAGACAAATGACAAAGAGCTGGAGGGAATGACTTCAAAGGAAAGATTAAATGAGCTAAAATATGCATAGAATGGCTAAGGAACAAGTCTAGGTCAGGAGACAGGGAATACAGCAACTACTAGCCATCCTTAGAGGTGTAAACAAAGAGGTCTCTGACAGTAAATAGGGAGGAGGAAGAATTGGTCATCTTATCAATATGCTTTGATTTTTGCTTGGTGCATGGTAGCTTTACCATATCATCATGGACTGCCAGCAGCAGGAAAGAGACAAGCACTGAGATGAAGCCCCCTCCCTTACCAGTGCACTTTGAATTCTGTTTTATAATTCATTTGATTGCCTCCTCTCCTCTCTTACTGCCCTAGGCCAGGCTAATCATTACACAGGGCTAAGGAACCAGTTCTCTCTGAAACCAAGAACATTTCAATGGGGCATGTTCAAAATAATTTATGAACATTTCCAGTATTGCTACCAGATTGCTCCTTCTTCTATACCTTGTTATTGCAGGACCAAACAGCCTTGGAATTCCTTAGACTCACATCATTTCAATGAAATAAAATCACAGTTTTTGAGCATGAGAATTCCTCCTCCCATCTGTTTTGGGTTTTTTCCCTGTTTTGTCTTCAGATGACATGCAGAGAGATCTGAAAACAGACACACAAGTCTCACCTCTCCGGAGGAATATGCCTTGTCCTGGCACCATTTCCCTGTTTAGGTAGATTGCAGCTAATCAGGGAGGGCAGAGACTCCAACTGTGCTCTCCAGCAGCACAGAATTTGTGCCTAGGACAGTTCTTTCCATATTATTCCCCCCTATCTTCAAATGCTAATTTTGCAACAGCCACCTTTGGACTGTTTTCTTTCTGTTAGATTCTTTGTTGATTACTAATGATGGTAAGCTTTTCCCAGTAAGCATTTTTTTTCTAGTAAATCTTTCGAGGCTATCACTCCCACTATACCTTTTCTTCCCTCTTCCCCTTTACTCACTGGTGTCATTTATATAGCTCCTTCTGTGTTACCTTTAACATCAAAAGGTCAGTACCTAGACTGCCCTTAATCATACAAGTGAATGGTTAGCACTGGGGAATCTTTTCTCAGAGCATGAAAGACTGATATTTTTTCAAGCAATAACATTAACCCCAATTGATATGAAAGAGTAGTTTTGCTAACAAATGTTTTAAAAGTATGAGTTAGAGCATCTCATCCTTTATGTTCAGTAGCCATTTGACCAAGAACTGGAAGAAATGAAAGAAATATCACTGAATTACCCAAGTTACACCTGTGCAAAACTCACATACTGGGAGTTGCTTCATCTGCTTGATGCTCTGCTCTTTTCATTATGGAAGAGCTCCCTACGCTACCATTTGCTTTCACTTTCAGGTCATAAATTCATTTCCATTCACCATGCAAAAAAGGAGTAACACAAACCAGGACGTGAAAAACTACATTTTAAACCAAAATAAGCCTGTGGAACCTATGACAGCTTGAAAATTTTTAAATTGAACAGCTTTCACTGGAGTTAGCAGCTTGAGTGGTATGAGAAAATTCATGGGAATGTGTTGATTTTGATGAAACTTCCCCACAAAAATTGGGTTTGAGTAAGCTATTATGAGAGTGGAATGTTTCATTTTGCATTTTGGCAAAGTAAAGCCTTGTGGTTTTCTTTTTTCGTATAGAAACCTCTGTGTGATATGTATTTATACTTCAATGCAGTATCATGCATATATAATAATAAAAATTATATTTCACCTTGTGATTTTTTATATTGTTAAGACTGGAGGATTCAGAGATAATAAAGGTGTAGTGATTAGAATACTACATGGGAACTTCTGATTTTTTAATTGTATTTAGAGGTGAAAACAGATGGAATTCCATTTCTTTACTGATCTGGTAAAACTTTTTTTTTTTTTTTTTTTCCTTCTTGTTGCTCCCCTGGTGAGCAAGCAATCAAATTTTAAAAGGATAATCTTTTTCCAACCTTTGGCTATAGCTAACAGTACTACTTACAGACAGCAGTTTGAAAAGTTACAGTATAATTGATGTAGCATGAAGTGAATCAAGAGGGCAAAGTTGACATGCAGATATTAATGTAATCCGCTCCTCACATTCCAGAGAAGTTTACATTCTTTCCCAGCATGTCATTTCCTTATAGAAAACCACTTCTACCTTCAGAGCACAGCCCTCTCTTGGATGCACAAATGACAGCTTTCACATCCTGAAAGACAGTCTGCAGTCTTCCCTGCTGTCATAGCCTGGACGTTTGGAGGAGAAAAAGACAAATGCCCGCATATTTATTTCTTTTGCATAGAGAGCAGCCAGGCAACAAACAGCAGCCTCTACATGCAGCTGTTTCTAGAGACATAGTACATATTTTTACATCAACTCAGAACCAAAGGCATGAATAAACCTTTTAGCTTCCTAATAACATGCAAACGTGCTCAAATCAGTTTTGCATTAGATTACTGATTCTCATTTATTTTACTGCCTGAAAACATTTAAGAGTGGCTCAGAGCAGAACATTTTCTTGGTTTTAATTTATTTAATTGTTTGAATAAGCAGACATAAAAAGAAAAGGGCAAATGAGTTTGTTCTCTGAAGGGATGAACGCACTGCTAGCTTTCCAGTGGGGCACTCTATTTTCTCTCTGCAGCACGCATGCTTGCGCAATTACAAAATTGCCGAATAAAGTCAAAGGTGTAGAAACCACCTTATTTGGGCTCACGATTAAGCTTTCAGGTGCCCTTTATTAACACAACCACTTGCCAAATCTGACCACGCACTTGTGAGATGAACCGGTTTCGAAATACCTAGTTTGCCTGTGCGGCACCCAGAAGTAAGCAGTCGCATCTGTGATATCCCCCTCTCAAAATTAACACAGCGAGGGTTTCATCTGCTGGTTCAAATAGTCTCTGCCTTCAGCATGGGCACCAGTGTGTGAAGGAGAAGGGACAGAGGAGTGTGAAGAAGAAGTAAAGAAGTCAAAGCAGAAAAATACTTAATTAGTGTGTGATGGGGTTTCTCCCTCAGCATCTCTGCTGGATTCCTCCCCGAAGATTACACAGCCCGTCAGAAAACCCAGCACCACTTCTCCGTCTCTCCAGCTGTTCTCATGTGGCACGTAGGTACTGCAGTCATGCTTGGCTATTTGCTAGCTAGACACGTCAGAGGAGATCCTATAGGATCTCCTTCCTGACAGCTGCTTTTCAGAAACGGAGCCAGTCTTAATAGCAGAAGCCATCAGATGCAGCAGTTGCACAGCACATCTGAAACGAGGCCACTTGCATTTAAGAGCTTATAAACGGATTTAGTTTTCTAATTTCAGGACCTAAATTTGGGGGGGAGGGAAGTCTAATTGATCATATGGTTTTCATTATTAACCTCTCTGTTGATGTGCAGATCTTTAATTTTCAGTGCTGTGTATACACACTATAATCTCTCTATGTATAAATCAGTGAAATGGTCTTCCTATATATAAATTCAGCATTCCACGATCAGTGTATGTACACAGATGTACAGGAAAAAACTACCACACATGCCAGCACAGTCTCATACATTTCCCTGTTCTTTTATTCAGCAGTATTGGGTTTTTATTTTTTTTATGCAGTCGTACTCCTTTGACAGTACGTAGCTGTCATGGTTCTGTCTCACAGGTTTCTATACATCAGAGACCAGCTTTAAAACTGTTTTGACAGGTTAAAAGCTGGGATTTTTCCAGGGACGGGATGGAGAGAAGCAGGAATGTGAGAAGTGAAAAAGAATATTCCTTGACACCCCCTAATCTCCTTAGTGCAGATGGCACTGTCTTTTTCAAGTAGTTTCTGTGCACAACAGCCATTGCAAAAGAGTGAAAGCCTGAATGCTGAAAATAGTCTTCTTGAGAGATACATATGTATCTGTATGTACATCTATCCAATATGCACAGCCGTGCATGCACGAGCAGACAAATGTGCAAAGCTTACCTTCCCTCTTCTTCCTCCCCCATCCATTCACCAAAATTAATAGCTCCCCAAGATGCTGTAGGCCACATTGTTAATTATTGTCTCTCTCTTCTGCACCTGAGGCATCACACTGGTTTAGAAAACAGCCTGCAAACAGATGGAGAGCTGCTGGAGATGAATCTGCAGGTATGTGAAAAAATGGATACAGACTTTACAATACTGCAGACTCAGATGGTCTATTAATTTTCAATAATATTCCGGAAAAAAAATGATGTCTCTACATGTTTTTAGGCATAATTTGTTTTCAAAAAAGGAGTTACAGGAGCCAATTACTTTTATGATTTCATCACCATCATTTATGTTTAAGGAATATTTATGGGAAAACATTCCAACCATCACTGCACCAGCCTTGCGGCTTCTCAGATAAGCCTGCCCCTTGGCAGCCAGCTGTACAAGCACAACGCCTGGTGGTACCACGGCCGGGCGCCTTGCGGACCGGAGCAGCTTGAACGGACGCTGCATGCAGCCTCTTGCCTGCTGCCTTAACGCCACTGCCTCATCCCCGACGTCTGCCCTAACAGTCTGCTCCTGCCGTCACGGAGAGACGCAGCAGACCGGGGCAAAGCCCTTCCTTCCGCGCTCAGCCTGCCTCCGTCCCACTTCCAAGAGGCAACGGCCTGGTGCAATTCCAAGGAAAACGTTCCCCTCTCTCATCCAGCCTGGCAATTAGCAAAAAGTCACTCCAGTAGTTGACGCCAACTAGTTTTTCACCTTCGGAGGCTGAGGATCAAAGCTAGTACAGCCATGAGGAGGAGGCAGGTATGCCTCTAGTGGTGCTCAACGCTCTCCTGCCCTGCAGAGACGGGCACCGCAGAGGCAGATAAAGCACAGGCACCCAGACGACCTAATGCTCACCATGCCTGCTTCAGACCAGGTAAAAGGGTTTCCCTTTCAGAAGCACTTCAGTGTGGCCATTTTCTGTGTAAAAGTACCCAAGAGAGGTATCTGAAAACAAGAAGCTGTTCTAATAGAGCCATTTTACCCTCTTCTAAGGGAAAACTATTGCTGCACACAGGGAACAGTTGCATTTTCTAAACTGGGAAAAAAGCCTTTCAGACTTGGCTGGAAGTTCAGCTCTGCACATCAGCCGAATTACTTTAGAAAGGCAATGGAAAAGTTACCAATACATTTATCATATGACCATCCAAAGGGATCCAGATATTTTAGCCAAGCAGCAAGAAAAAGTGAGTTACTTGTACCATAACCAGATCTCTGATCCATATAGGAGTGAAGAAGAACAGGTGATACAATACAAAGGCCACCCCTTCTTTTCCAGTGTTGGTGTCGTGCATATTTTGTGGAGCAGAGTCTACGTGGTAGAGATTGGGACATAATTTGTCATGTGTTATACACAATTTGTCATGCTGTTATATGACTGTGTAAAGGGAACTCTGGAACTTAAACATGGTTTAATTTCCTCCAGTACCCAAATGCTGCACATTAGTATTTTGCAATCCAGCGGAGATTTTCAACATCTGCCATCACTGTATGAAATGCTTGATGTATGCAGAAACAAGTAAATGCATAATGCATTGTATATGCTACCATACATTTAGCTTAGAATACTAAATCTCCTGTCTCTCACTCTTTTAAAAAACACATCAAATATAATACTTGTGACACTAGGGTCAGCCTATATCATTATCACCTGCCCAGGTTAATAAAGAGTATATTGTTGCATGACCTTGGCATTCCTATTCAAGGACTGGAAGTGAAGGATTCTTCATTTGCCTTTCCTCCTGTTCTGCAGATGGTGCAAAATGTGAAAATTTAAAGCCAGTAGGGTTAGATACCTCTCCATTTCTCTCTCTTGCTAAAATTGATTCTGCAAGAGCAGTATCAAGGCCCCAGGCACTCCATCGGCCCCATGGGTAAGAGGTGGAGGTAAAGGTGGTCCTTGGGGAACCGGCTTCCCCTCGGTTCTGCAGAGGATGAGATGGGTAACCCACCAGCAGGGCTGCTTAGCCAGAGCACCACAGAATTCCTAAAAGCAGTGCTGCAAATACTAACATTTGATCTGAAAAAGACAACCTATTCCAACTGTATTTTAGATTCTTTTCTTTCTGCACTGAATCTTTTGTTTCATTTTGGACAACAGTTCTTCGGTATAATGCAATTGTCTTTAATAAATTGCTTTTCCCAGCTGTCACTCTCATTGTACCAAAAATTAAGTGTGATTCGTTCAAGCTGTAGCAGGCGTATAAGACTAAGACCTTAGCTCTTCTCTGTTCTAACAGGAGTGTTTCCTCTGTTAGGAGTGGTTCATTGATGGGGACTATTGACTATGGATATGTAAGAAAGGAAGATGCCCATTTTTGGATACCTACCAGACAATTTAAGGTTTTTAGGCTGGGCTCAGAGCAAACTTGTCCAATGGTGATGTTATATCATAGATTGCTCCCTGGCTGTCATAAGCCCTAACATGCTTCTTCCATTGCTGGCTTTTATGAAGGAAAATAAGAGAAGCTCTACGAAATCAATTCACACTCTCAAAATGGTGCTTTAGTCATGGGTCACACAATTAGCCACATCTGCAAAGCAGTACATTTGCTGATTAGTAAATTCTCGTCTCCAAGAACCTAGGCTAAATTTTAGTTTAAGCACTTTAGTACATGGAAAAGGCATTGCCATTGCAAGCTTAAATGTCAGGCACTGCAGTGGACATGTGAGTAAAGGAAGGCTTTTTCTCTGGAAAAAACGTATGTGGACTTCTGTTTGCAGGTGAAAGTTCTGGTCTGTTTTGTACTTCCCATCTCATTCGTATCCCCTCTTGCTGTTCCAAGATCTTTCTAGCCTTTTAGCCATATGATATCTTCGTTGAGAAGTATATCTCAGTCAGACTTTGATTTGTTAACTTTAAACTCACACTTGGTGGAAAAACCTTTTACATCCCCACAAAATAAATCCCACATAACCCATGCTTCTACAAGAAGAAAATCTTTTTTTGTAAGCATTTTCTGTTAATAGTGATTAGCACCACTGTCCTGGTTTCTAACTGCAAATTACCTAAGACAATATTAAAGGTAAAAATTTATAATAGAGGGACTGGTTTAAGAACAGACAAACATTTTTGAGGAATAATGTAAGCACAGTGGGGAAAAAGGGATGCACTAAGGGGATCTCAGGAACTCTTTTGGTAGCACTTGCTATGTTTCTTAACCACTTTGCTACGAACATCAGACAGACTCATGCACCTTTACAGGCATGAAATCTACACTGGAGAAGAACAAGTTTCAGAGGAATAATTCTAATACTCACTATGTCTGTATAAAATACCAGCTTAATTTACATCCAGATAAGATGGCTGTCATAATAAATAAATATGACTAAATTTTAATGTAGAAATATAACCTGTAATAGTTATTATACCTTAATATACTAATATATAAATATATACATATAGTTTAAAAATTAATCATAAATTAATCACTTCAATGCTCCAGAATAATTCATTACTAAGAGATTTAGATTGGGTTGCTCTTCCAATCTCTTCCCTCCCAAGATACGGCCAATAATTCTGATTACTGAGGAACCGTGACAACAAAGTTTAGTAAAGCAAATCACTATGATTAATATTGAAAGCTTTATATAGAAAAGCATATATAATACACTTCTTGCTTTCAGACTGACTTAGTCTCACTGCAGGGTATTAACATAGCCTAAATTCGAAGGTTTACTTCCCCTGGCTCCCTGTACAGTTAAGGACCAGAGATAGGCTCCTGCAGAGCTTTATTCAGAGTGAGAACCTCACCTGGAATCAAATTCTCCAAAATCGTTGAGGGAGCCTAACTACTACACAAGTAGCACTTGAGTCTGGAGTCTACCGCTGGACAGCGTATATACTCTGATTTTGCCTCTAGCATCAGTTATCATTTATCTGGGTGCTGAAGAAGCTGACAGATCTGTATTCTCCTCGCTCTTCTTTTTCCTGCACCTTAAAAGACTTTTTGCCCTTCTTTCACCCAGTGGCACCTCACCATCCTCCTCATTTCTCAAAGGTATTGGCTAACAAGGCTTTCAGACATCATGATCCCACTGTTAAAAACCCAGCAATGACAGCCATACAGGCCACCTGATTTAAAATTGTCTTAGTCAGCCAGGCGACCTCCGATAAGCTCCTTTTCAAGCTGACCCCACAGCCTTACGCTGCTAAGTAACATTATGATCTACCCAGGGACTACCTCGGTATGCATGTAAGCCCTGGTATGCTTACACAGGTAAAATATGTTAACCAGCCTTCCAGTGCTGACAATTAATAACAACAAGGCCTCAGATGAAGTGCTGGGATTTACAAAATCTTGGATTTTGCTAATAAACATCATTGCGTGCCTCATATGGATCATATAGGATATGCTTCTATAGAAGACTGCCAATGACTCCAGTGACTGTGCTGAGGTCACCAGAGAACGATCAGCCCAATGCAGACAGGTCAAAATGGAAAGAAAAAGCAAAAGCAAAAAAAACCACCAAACCCAAAAGTTCTCTGTCGTAGGAATTAGCAAAGCGATCTGCTGCATTTCTGGGGGGGGGATGTCAGCACTAGCTGGCACCCCTTCCTAGGAGCGGGAAAGAACAAAGTGAATGGCAGAGGGGAGCGAAATGTTTGAACAGAGACGGGAGACTTGATCTAAACTTCAAACAGGAGACACTGCAAAAAGACAAGCAGAAAGAAAGTGTATGAGAAAAGGCCGTAAGGGATGAAAGCAAGCTAGCATGAAGACAAAGGAAAGTAAGATAAAGAGAGGATAAAGAGAGCTTCATGAAGAAGCAGTTCTGCTGAGGGACTGTGCCAAAAGCCAAAACCGGTGCAGCTTTAGCCATGGCACTTTAGTAAGAGGAGAGAAATCCAACCCAATGGTAGCCAGGAGAGGGCCTAGAGGTACCTAAAGCCTGCACTGAATGGGTGCACCATGAGTAAAAAAGTAAGGAAGAGAAGAAAATTTGCACTCATAGCTCATGCATTCTCTCATAAAAACTGAACTTTTCACAAATCAGCGCTGCCAACAGAGCTAAACTACTTACAACACTTGCATGTAGTGCCTGCACCTGTCAATAAGAGTGATTATTAATTTTGTGTGCATAGGTCATGTAAAAAGTCATGTAGTTTCTCTGTGATTTAGTTCCCCATCTGTAAAGCTGCCACTTTTGCTTCACTAAAGGCAAAGAGGCAATAAATTGACAAGGAACAATGAAATAATAAAGAAGCACAAAGCAGATGATTTAACGGCAACATCAGGCTCAGTTCTGGATCAGAAAAAATGCATATAAAACAGTGAAGCAGTTAACTGGTGTATTCTATTATAATAAATATAAGCAGCTTCCAAAACAAATCTGAAAAGGGAATAGGACAATTCAAAATATCAGTATGAAATTAACGTGCACTCTTTGCTGCAGACAGTCACAGGCTCCACTTCCCTGTTACCTCCCATCTAGTAAGACTTTTCCCCCTTCTTTACTCTTGCTCATTGTCAGGGTTTAAAGGACACTGAAGAGCACAGGACGGGTTCATTAGAATTGCAAAGTATCGCTGCTTACCATTTGCAGCAGGGTACCATTCATCTCCGCTACCACACCATACTGTGAGGTGGCACCAAAAACCAGACGCTGCGATCCAGAGCTAGGGAATGTTAATCGTCCTACATCAGACCCAAACCCATGCAGAATTCAAGGTTCGCTGTGGTTGACGACATCTGTTCATGGCCATAAATGACTCCCAAAGGCAGTCTGGGGTGGGCTTTGTGTTTTCGACAGGGCCAGCCTCTTTCTGTTGGTCCAGAAGACCTGGGTCAAATTCTTGGCCGTTTCTTTTGACCCCTTGCATCTACGTAACTACCTCTGCCGTCCCCTTCCTTCAAAGGAGGACACAACCACCTCTCCTCAGTCCTTTTGAATACCAGGATGCCACCCACAGTAAATAATTAACATGACCATCTTTGTCTTTGCTTAGCTGCCGATCGGTGAAGTAACAATATAAATTACAACTGCAGACCTCAGCATAGCAGTCTATGCATAAATACCATCGCATAGCTTAGCTAAGGAAAGCTGTCCAGCCAGTTGCACAGGTTCACCTTAAAGTCATGTCCAGACTGCCACTTGAGTTTAGGCCACCTCAGAAATTTCTATCTTTCCCTGAAGTTTACTTTAAAAATGTTTATATTTTACTGTCTTCCATATTAACACCAGACATTGCGTTCTGTCCTGTAGCAAGAAGGAGGCAGAACTGGAAAAGGTACGCAGGCAGCATTACACTGTGGTGCCAAAGTACCACTGAAGAAGTAACTAGGAGGTTGCCGATCAGAGACTGAGTATTAAGTTACTTTGCATTTGGTAGAAGTCTGCAGTCCTCCTCGTATTGAAGTCAATAGCAAGCCTGCAGTTAATTGCAACCAAAGTAAGATGTATTTTAGGGAGCAACCATAAAGAGGTAGGCAGGATTATCTAATGACATATACGTATTTTATTAAACATGTTACTTGTCAACCTAATTAGTTACCCTGTAAATGAAAAGGTCAACCCTGCATAATATTTGCATCTCATCTTTCTGAGTCAAATTTCCTGTGGTAGGTGGAAAGAAATAAATTCTACTGAAGTTGTGAACAGCAGACAGGAGCACTTCGGCAGGCAGAGAAAAAAATGAGAAAAAAGCTGTTTAAGGCTGATCTGAAGCTAAGAACATGGAACACATCCATCAGGAAGATACCGATCCCATGGCCGCCAGCTCCACATGTACAATTTGTTTTGAACCGCTCTGCAGCCATGCAATACATTGAACCTGTCAGCCACACTTTTTTGACTGCTTCTGTTGCCCTTTACTAATCCACATATGCAAGCCGAGGGCCAAGAGCCAAGGCTCATAAAACCACTCCACGGCACCAAGACCATACTTTTGACCCCAAATTGCCATTCCCTAGAGAAGATTTACCTGACATCCCACGCTATTGTGTGCACACTCCAGCTGCGTGCATATTTCCCCCAATTTCCACAGCTGGAGGCACAATCCAGCACAGTACAACCATCCCACACCTGCAGCTCACTAATTTTGCAGCTCTCAGAGCCCTGCACATCTACAGCAGCCTGGATCCCCTTTCTTTTCCAACACTCCTGTCATTTACATATATCTGAAGTATGCAAATTTGACACGAAAACAGATGCTTGAAAGGTATTGACAAAGCCATTCTAAAGAGGTTAAAAAAGAAGCAGCAGCAGCAGCAGCTTTCTTGGGAAATATCAAACAGAAACAAACAGAACATTTCAGGGCAATCAGCAGATTAACCGGGAACTTTTGGATTATTTTTTTTTTTCTTTTTTAATGAAACAGCCAGTTTTCTGTTTCAGTCGGTAAACATCCTACACCAGGAGAGGATCTTCTGAGGCTCTTTGTCCTTGCTAAAGGGCTTTACTTAATGGGGTGTCACATGAAAAAGCATATCTGTCTTTCAGGAAAATGCGCCCTGCGGGCTCGCTGAAACAGTGGCAACAACTAGAGGAAAAGAAAACCATGATATGAAATATGTCCCGGCTAATACAGGTTTAAATATATATTAAGTCACTCTGCCAGGACTGAAAACTCTGACGTTATAAATCTCCCAGCAACCTGCAAGCACTAAGTAGGTGGCAGGGGACCCCACTCCCTTGCAGCAAGAAACCACGTCTTCCAGCAGCGTATCCCGCTGTCAAAGGGCCGAGTCTTGCTTGCAGAAGCCTCCCGAGCCAGCTCTGAGCTGGCTCTCCAGCCGGGCTCCTCGCTGCAGGGCAGCCACGGCAGCACCCACCCTGCCTGTGGGCTGACCCTCTGCAACAGTTCAACAGGGACCGGGACATCAGCCGGGAATTTAAAACCACTCTAGGTACATCGCAGAGCTGCCTCCTACTTCAAGTGACAGATGATTTGAAATATCTGAATTACGGCAGACTATTTGCTTTGTGAGCCAGGATAAGAATTTTGCACCCCATTTTGCTGGCCTGTATGTAAGAGGAGCAAACAGATTGCTTAAGATACAATATAAAGAAACTTTAGCTGATGGCTTGTATTTTGAGACCCTTCATTGCCCAAATGTTTGAACCAAAGCTTTAAATTCAGATGGACTTAAAGAAGGCTTTTTTTCTGGTGCGTATACGAGCTTACGGCCAGGAAGCACTAGGAATCAGCTAGTCCGTTAGAACTGAAGTGAACTCATATTCGGATATAGGCCTCAGAGGAGACCCCCCCCACGTCTTCCATCAGGAAGGTTTTTCCTGAATCCAAACAGCGATGAATATGGCACTCACGTTCACACTCCTCTACTCATAGTACATCTAAGAACTGCTTCTTTCTGGCACTGAGTCACCCCTCCTACCTGTCAGAAGGGATAACTACTCCTCTGTATTACCTCAATTACACAGAAAGGAAACCCCAAAATTCCTGGTTTTACTCATAACACTTGCACAAGAGAGATTGAGGAGGCAGCAGTAAAAACTTACATCTCTCTCCCATATGACCCTGGCTAAAAGCTCTCCCTCCTTTCTCATTTGATTTTGACATGGTTCAAGAGTATCTGTGTTGTATGAAACTGTAGAAACACTTCAGGAGCTATCAAAACCCCCACAATATGTACAACTGTGGAATTAATCTGAAAAGGTTTTGCTGTTTGGAAGGAGAACATTCTGTGTCAGTTTTAGCATTTTATGAGCAATGTGGAAATTCCCAGTGTTTACCTTGAGGGCCCAAGTACCTTTAAACCCAAATTACCTTTGAAGCCAGAAACCAACGGTTCCATTTTGTACCTCTCCTACTGGGAAGAGGAGTGTTCAGCTCTGTGCTGTGCTATTTCCACTGCATCAGTCCCAACTGTCCTAGTCTTGGGTTGCTTTTTGTCCTGCTCTTTAACATACAACTTGATGTAGAAAGCCTGAACAGTGATGCAGACTTATTCTTAAAATAAATGATCCCTTAATCAAAATTGGATGACTAACAAGCATAAAATTACAGCTCTAATACCACATATAATCGTTTATCTCATTGCAAAGAGGCATACATCATTTGCATTGTGTTCCAGTAGTGTTTTATACCCACTTTACCATAATCTAAATGAGCATGCACAGCACAGACAATTGGAGATTCTAGCCCATCTCATGCATTTGCCTGAGAAGCATGATGTTGTTTGTTTGTGGGTGCTTTTAAAAGTTGTGTTGCTATAAATAAACACATTAAAATGTAAAGACGATGCAGTGGGCAAGCACACTGTCTGAGCAGTTGTGAAATAAATTTTCCACAAAGAAGGGATTTTTTTTTAATTTTTTTTTTCTGGACAGCAATTTTAATAAAGTGTATTTGAAACTTATATGAGTTATGGAATAAGTTCACTGAAGAGAATTTAAACCTGTGGATACATCAGCTCAGCATGTGGGTACTGCCAACCACATTTACAGCTCAGAATAGATATTATTTTCTTTTGCCCACTTCTCATTATCTGGGATTTACTTAACAGTCCAAGCCAGAGTCTCAGCTTTAAACAACCTTAAAAACTTTTAAAAATGGCAACCGCCAGAGTCTGTATTTCTTTCCTTGAAATTCTGCACAAAGGCTGTAAGAAGCTTTTACTTCTCCATCTGCAGCAGCCCTCCTATGCTCAAACCCACCATAGCTGTGAAGTTCAATAATGCATAGTCCTTCAGGGAGAGCAAGTATGGCTTCACACAACAATATTCACAAAAGTTGATTCCCAGCTCCCATGTAGGACTTCACATCTTTTTCTGACCTTGCAGGTCTGCAAGAAACTGGCACTTAAAACTCTGACATTTTTATGAGAGAGAAGCTGGTCTTCTATTTAATTTTAGAGAGCTTTATGTCTTTTTCCCTCTTCATGGGGATAACTCACTCAGCACAACTGATCTTACAGCACAGAAGTACAAGGCTTTACGAGCAGAAAGATACACATGCTCAAATACATGGTAAAATGCTCTTGTATGGTCTTAAAATAATTTATCTGTAACATATGCAGCATGAAGATGAAAATATGATATGGTCTAAAGGTTTTATTGTTACTTCACTTGGACTGACCTGCATTACTCACTGCTTGATTCACCATTTGTGCAATATGCTTTTCTGATTTCTGCCCACAACCTAAAGCTACCATCCAAAAAAACCAAAGAAGCAGTACAAGCTTGACACAGATTAACCTCAAAAATAAACTACAGCTACATCAAAGAACTGTCAAGTTCTACCTGAAGATTATTTGCTTGAAGAATGGGAACATGACAGAGATGCTAGAAGGATGAATTGAAGATGTCCCTGCTCATTACAGTGCGGGTGGACTAGACGACCTTTAAAGGTCCCTTCCAACCCAAACCATTCTGTAATTCTGTGATTCTATGAATGATCCTCAGCAAAATAAAACAGATAGATAGATAGATACTCTGCACAGCACATTAAAACCTTTAGAGCTCAGCACAGTATCGTCCATCCTTTGCCATCAATCTATCTTGTATGTATTTAGCACTTACGAGAATAACCATATTACATGTAGGTATATGGTATAAGTACATTTATATGTAGAAATTAAGTATTCTATTTTATTAATCTTGGTAAGCATTGCACAGATAGTTTATTATCTGTATGTACAGCTCTTATTATTGATTGACATTCAGTGTTATGCTGCTGAGGGTGGGTTAATTGCACTCTACTACTTTAAATTAAATGAAGCCGTCATGCTTTCTTAGCAGCATAGTATTAAAACCATTATTTTGTCTTTATTATTTTTGCATTTGTTCCATTCATCTTTTTGCAAAATCAGCTTTCTTTCCAGTAACCCCCCCTCTTTTATACCAGAGCGGTGTTCAACTTTGACCACTAGTTCTGCCTCATTTGTTTCATCTCTTCTTATAATGCATTTCCCTTTAGCTTACATGCTTTAGTTTTTTCTCCTAAATTCATTTAAAATTCATTTCACCAGCCCTCCATGTTTATCTCAGCCTAGCTTTTTAGAGTAATCTATTTTGTGCATATCTACCTATGACATAGTCTCAAGAGGCTCTTATGTCCAGGCAAAATATGTACTTCAGTTTACTTTTCTCTAGCTATTCAGGACTATCCACACAGAATCTCGCTCATTCATCAAGTTTGATCACCTGGTCTTTAAAAAGCAGTGATTGTTCTTTCCATATTAGACATTCCATAGACTTCTCTCTTCAACCTTCTCCCACAAATACGGAAACACCACTACCATCTTTCTCTCTGTGGGTGTTTCCCTAGCTGTTAACAAGATGTGAAAAAAAGACATTCTAAAGGCTTTTCTTACTTTACCTTAATGATTCCTCTGGAATTTGGGAATATTATTCATCTAGGTCAGGTGCCTTGTCAAACTTTAATGGTTCCATATACTTAACTGTGTGCTCTGGCATAATCATAAAGCCTTTAATATCTTCTGTGGGAAAATATATTCTCCTCTTCCAGATGTGACCTTCAGCTTATTTTCAGAAATGTCTATAGTATGGAAGAGAAAACACAATGAGTTCTCTGAAATAAATTCTTTACTAACAATAGCTCTCATTCATGTTGCTTTATGGCCTTGCAAGCTAGATTTGACAGATAACTCTGTACATATAATATGCTTTTAAAACCATTTCTTTTTACCATATTAATGTCATTAATTAGCATTGTTATTACCAACATTAAAGTCTAAATTTTGCTTATCATCAATTTATCATCAGTATCTCCAGCCTTCCTTGCAGCTACAAGAGCTCTCCCTTTTTCATGAGAAGCATTTTCTTCCTCCATAAGTAATTTTATCGAACTTGAGGTAAACTCTGGATTATCTGGTCCAACCAATCTAGCTTACATTTGACATTCACATACTTTTCACATATCTAAGCGTATACTTTCATAGCTCTTACCTTCTGCAACAGACCGCTGTACAGAACAGAACCATCTGTAGCCATCCATAATGACACATACAGAGAGGGGGAAATTCTAAATTTGCCTCACGCTACCAGACTTGTGCCTGTGATATTGGGTATTATAAGACAGAGGCAACAGTTTGCAGGCCTAGCAGCACTTCCAAGCAGTGCTGCTAGTGGTGCAGAGCACTGGAGTAAGAGGACACATAACATACGTGCCCTGCTCAGCCCGTTCATTCATGTAGCGCAACCAACAGCTGTGAAACTCTTTACTTTAGACAGAACTTGAAGATGCTGCCAGGGCCAATGTATAGATGTATGATGTTACACACACGAGAAAACCTCAGCGTTTAAATTCAGATTTTTCCACGCTGCCCAGGTATGAAGCACCTGTCTGGTGCTCCCCAACACAGGTTACAGCCTGTTGATAGATCCTGTGTTATTAGTTCTGTATCACTTCCCTAAACGTTCCCTGACAAATGTTTTCTGCATATGCAGAAAAAGGAAGGTGGGTGTACATATGTATCCGTGCGGTGTAGAGGGGCTGGAGAAACTAAGTATACTACCAACGATAATTAGATACTGTCCAAAATACACAAGGAGTCAGTCACTATTGTAGAAGTCTTACAACATGACACATCACGGGACAAGGCAAGCATTTGACTATTTAAATTAAAATACATACACATTTATATATTTATACATATGCTAGATAACTACCTTTGCATGGCTTTCTCCACAGTTTGATCATTATCTGAGCAGTAGCGGGTCCTTGTTTAAAACTGCTGCAATGCAAGTTTGCTCTTTCCAAGCAGTGCCACTGAGTGAGTCTACGCCAGTTTGCACCGACCCCACTTGCACCCCCCATCAGTTCATGCTATCACCCTCCTTGTGTGTCTTTTACTGCTATTGTGCCTTTCATCTATAGGACACTTCCCTTCCATGTACTGTCATCCCCACCTTTTTCCTTAGAAGAATATTTCACTTCATTGCTTCTGTATTTCAAGCTTGCAGCTCTCCCCGCTTGCTTTGTCCAATTGGCTCTTAAAACCTTTTTCACAATGAAGCAATTAATTAAATTATTTTGATCAATTTCCAACATTTTCTAGAGGAAATGCAAAATACATAAGTTTGCATTATAATTTTCTTAGGTATTTCATTTAGGTCATTTTGGAGCTTTTTTGCATTTATTGGGACAGAGGTAAAGAAGCAAGCTTGGTTCTGTAGGGTAGCTGGCTAGGGAAACTGTTTCCAAAGGGAGAGTCCTTAATACCAATCTCTGCTACAACAACTGTTGCCATACATTATCCACCGCCTGCCTAATAGAAAATAACTAAATTGTCCTTGAAGCATAGACTAGAGTCTTCCATACCCATGGAAGTGGCCTAACCACTACTACATTGCAAAACGGGGGTTACTCTTACTCCTACTCCCTAGCTCATTGAGTCTTTAAATCTTCTATATAGTCTGCCATATCATCCAGGGCAGAGTTCAAAAGTACTTATCCTCCCCAGCAGCCTACGTACTGGGGAACTTTCCAGGTCAGACTGAGCTTGTACTAGCAGACAAAAGGACTGAAATGAGATGTCCTCTTGGAAAGGAGCTGAAGAGGAGGTGAGAGGAATCACCACCTACTTCTCCTCTGATTCCCTTTTAAAAGAAAAGATTGATTCTTGTTCTATCTGTTTTTCTGTGAAGAAGAGGATTAAGTGCCTACTTTCATGGCTATAAATCATGCGTGGAGAGAAAGGCACAGTTAAGCACCTAAGCCTCTGAGAGGGTGGGGATTTAAAACACGAGTAAGTCCTCAGGGCTTTGCTATTGCTACCTCAGATGGCTCACTGCTTAGGGTTGTGCGCACCATTATGCATCACACGGTCTTTCTTTTACGTTATATAGGAAACCTTTGACTCCAACTCAAGGCTACGGATTCTGCCGTGAGTCTCCAAATGTTAAGTAGTATCAAAGTCCTTCTTTGACCAAAGCTTAAATGTCTATAACTTACAAATAACACTTATTTACTTCTTTCATACATACAACACTGTAAATGAAAAATGAAAATGATCATATGAAAAAATAATGAGAGAAAATGGTGCCTAACAGAAAGAGAAACTGTCAGCTGGGGTTATCTCCTCATATACTGAAAAAGTCAGTCACACCAAGGGCTGGACACTGGTCTTGAAACAGCTGCGACGAAACCGCCTAACTCTGAACTTTGACAACCTGTGCTAGTAAAGTTATTGAGGGATCATCTCCATTTTCTGTTAACTTTTGTTTGCGTGTTTCATTTGCTAAAAAGGTAATTTTAGCTCCTAAAACAGTCATTCTAAAAGTGAAACTCAGAACTGTGACCCGGAAAGATCATATAAATGGGATTTTTCTCTGTCATCTCTTTAAGCTTTTGATTATTCTTGACATTGTATAATGTTAAGTTATAAATAGAAAGCATTTTGAAAATGTCATAATATCCTGAGTCTAATAAGAGAATACCAGAGCTGGAAAATATGCTTAAGAAATCAAGTTTACATGGCAAACTCAAGATGAAAAATTAAACTGGGCTTCACTGCAATGGAACTTAACTCTTCTGCAAAAAATGTGAATTGTGAGCTCAAGCTGGAAGCTACAATTGAAATGTAAACATTCCTTATTGAAAGCAAGGTGCCGCATTAATAACAACAACCACAAAAGCGGAAGACTTGTGGCATTACTGTACAGAGCAGTGATGCTTTTTCACCCTTTCAAGTGGATCTAATTCAGATGATGTCCCCCAGCTAACCCAAACGTTCAAAGTCCTTGTACTTGTTCCTCCAGCAGAGCATGAATTTGTTTTGGAATATTCTAGCTGAATTGATTTCTTTTCCTCTCTCCTTTCTACTCCATATATATTCTTCCCACCTCTTTTTAGGTTTCCCATGTCTAAGCTCCGCACAGGTAAAAGGACCGGTACTGCTGAATACATGACGAGCCTCCCAGATTGCCATAAATTAGATCAGAATTTTTGCTAAAGATCAAAACAAATTCTTTCTTTTCTGTGCTTGGACCTAAAGCAAAGAACAATTTCTGCTTTAATTTATACAGATACCTTTGCTAACTATATCAATAACTACAAATTCTCCCCAGACTATGTGGAACAGAATTTGGCCCCTAGAACATGCCTGAGGGTATTTCATGGACTCAGCGTCGCTCTGCTTCACACGCCCAGGGGTCCCTGAAGGCGGCCACCGCTGACTCCGTCGGAGTCTGGGGATGGCCAAGGAGAGTCACAGACCCGGGGGAATCCCAGTTCCAAGGCTGCCTTTACACTTAATGGGAAAATAAGCATTCCTCAGAAATGGGTTCAGAGCACCCGATTACACTCCTCCTCTTAATATTCTTTCAAAAGAACTCCACTGGCGATAATTTTGTTAAGTTTTAATATTTCTTGTCTCGCTAGAATTGTTTTTGACTAGTAATGAAGTTATAATAAAACCACAGCAATAAGATGATATGTGCTGATGTAACTCTGGTGAAAATTTCAATGAGTGATCTGTGAGATCAATAAAAATTAGACTCTTAACATAGTAAATAAAATGGTTTGGAAGTATTTCAGAAATGTATATGTGAAGCAGAAAAATTTACATATAGATAAGGCAATTTCTACGGAGCTTTGCCCAAATTGACATTTCTTCCCATTATACCATCCCATTCAAACAGTCCCTGGTCTAGACAAACAAGGTAACCAGTGAAAAAACAATGGAAAATAACTCTTTCCACTCTAGAAACTTGGCTTCTTGATTTACAATGAAGTGAGGCTAAGAGTTTGAGTAATTAAAGGTGATTTGTCAGAAAAGAAAATAGTAGCAAACAGTAACTATGATCAATGCAATCTGACGGTCAAAGCTGCAGAAGGAAAAAAATCTGTCACACTGTCACTGCCCCATCGTAGAATTAACATCCACAGTAATAAGAAAGACAATGGGGGTCTTAAAAACTCTACAGCTAAGAACGCAGATTTTTGTTCACCTGATCCAAGCAAAAATATTTGGCTATAATTGCACGACTGGAGACAGAACACCCTTTGAAGTTTAAGAGTTGTCTGTCTACTTAAAAGCTGTCTTCTAAGATAGTTCCTTTTTCTTCCAAATGTGGCTGATCTGTCTCAGGCGCACACAAATTCTCCTCATGTCTGTTTTGTCACTTGATGTAAAACCAGAAAATTGTCCCTCCCTTCAATCAAGAAAGTTACAATCAATATTATTGTAATCTAACTCTTATATGCAGCGATGAACCTTTTATTTGTCTCGATGAATAAAAATTTGAACTGAGCCTGAGCTCAGCATTTTCTGAGTTTCTGAAAAGGATGTGGGACTTTCCTTTTCACTTTTAAGCCGTGAATTATGGACCATCTAATTGCCTAGCACCAAATGAAGGTCTTAAATTATAAACAGTGAATTCAACTGAAGGTCTTAAATTATAAACAGTGAATTATCTTCTTGCTTTTGTTATTAAAAAGAAAAAAAAAAGAAGAATGTAGACAACTTTTGGAGATAATAAAAAATTAACATAATCAGTAAGAAGTCTTTACAAATTGACATTTCTATTTTCTTTTTCTTCCTTTGTCAGCTTTTAAATGAACATTTCCTGGACTTGATTGCATTAATTCAGTTTTACAAAAATGGTCATGTTGGACTTGCCTCCATACATAAGTACCAAAGTTTTACATTAGCACTAACTGCAGTCATCAGAAGTTATGGGAAAGTTTTGTGTACCTACCTATGGAAGAGATGAACTCCCACAACCCCAAAATCCTTAAATACATACAAATGTTGCTTTGTTAATTTTTTTAGAAAAAAAGTAAAAAGAAGTCCTGTCATGATCCATATTACTTCTGAATGCCTTAACTGCACCCAAAGTGACAGTCCTCTTTTGGAGAGTTTTAGCATCTGTAACAAGTAATATTTATAACAAGTGAAAAGTAGGTCTTGAGAAAATCAAGCTGACATTTAGAGAGCTACATTTGGTGCAACTCAAATTTACTGCAGCTGCAGTATAAATAATCTGAGCACTGCCAAAGATGAGCTACTTACGTCTGTATACACACAGAACAATTTAAACTTCTCCACATTTGATTTCAAATAAAGGATAGTTTTATGGCTGATCAGCGCAGTACACACGATCTCCAGCGTGACAAAGCCATGAAATCTGAAGGAACTTGCATCACAAAGAGCCCAAGAACACACCGATTTCTTCAAAACTACTCCTCAACTCTCTCCACTGAATCCAGCTGTAATGTGGGAATTTGGTGTAATTCCTACTTAATTACATTGAATGCTGTTTGCAGATAAAATTTATACAAAGGTAGAGATCCAGGGCTCTCTACAGCACTTTACATTTTTGATAGCGCTCGATAGAGGGGGCTGGGAGAATACAGGCCAAGAGGTGACTGGAATTTTTGGACCAACGATTGCTACAGACAGCATCCCCACGCTAGCTTTTCACCAGATAGTGCACAGCGAGCTCTCTGTGCCGACGGTGATAGGAAGGCACGGGGTGCAGGAGCCCAGAGATGCTCAGCTCCTCCGCAGGTTTGGAAGGGTCGCGGCCAGCACTGCGACCACCCCAGGGAAGGCGCGGGACCCACGTCACTCACGGGGACTCGGAGGCTTCATCCCGTTGCTTTGGCTCAATGAGACATGGGAAGGAGGGAAATGAGACGTTTAGGACTCAGCTGGGCCAAGCCGGTACTGGAAGATTTTCACAGTTAAGGCATACTGGATTTAAGGAGGGATCTCGTCTGAAGCTTTCCTTTTGAACTCCGTTTATTACTACCTCAAAGTCGATTTTTACAAGAAGTTTATGGAGCACGGACTTTAAGGAAACATTTATGCTATTACAAGTTAAGGTATGAGGGAAGTAATGGTGTGCTGGTTCTTCTAAAAAATGGCACTGGGTACATTGGTGCTTGCCTTATCCACATTTCAGTGGTGTCTCACAAACACCCACAAGTATGGGCTATAGTAGACTGGAAAAGCAATAGGCTATAGAATAATGGTAGAAATGAAAACAGAGAACTCTGCTGACAACCCTTTATTCAGATGTGGTCTCTCATCATAAAAATCACAGCTCCTATTTCCAAGCTTAAAAATTATATAATTCAGATGGAACTTTCAGGTGTCTTTGTCCCTCTTCCTTTTTTTGGTTTGCACATCAATTCTTAAACTCTTAGAGCTGCCTTATTATTTTAACGGCATATGAATAACATCCAGATTGCTGTAATGTATTTGGTTTCATTGTCGGTTATTCTTAATATTTAAAGAAATGCTGGGCATACTTGAAAATGTTTCAGAATTTAAAAAAAAAAATTAGATGTGTGTTAATGTTAAAGAGCATTTTTCTTAAAATCTGTAATTTGTAATTAATTAACTCCCTTTGAAATCTTTGAATTATCTCATGAAGGAATAGAAAGTCTATGTTAGATTTAGGAGACTAGCCATGCACTCAAAGAACAAATTAATCCAGATTCAGGGTGATCTTTACAGAAACAGAGTCAGACTTTAAAGTGCTCATTGCAGCCATTTCATGAACATTTTTACTTTCCAAGATAAATGACTCAATTGCCCAGCAACATCATAGGTTTTGCAGGGATGTCATCATCTAAAACCAAGACGCTCCAAACCTTGTAAATTTATAGTTGAAGCTACAATTAAGAGTAATGTCTGATAGATTTAGGGGAAAATATGAAGTTACATTACACAAATGCCCTTAACCTTGCCCTTCAGAGATGATATTTAATAACTATATTTAAATACCCTACCCTATTACGATCAACTGGATTTTTTAAAAAAGTGTTCCTTCTTTTTGGCATCCTACAGAGAAGAGATAAAGTTGCTAAAGTACCATACCTATGCATTCCTTCTGCTCGCTCAGAACAACAGCTGCACATACCTGTGGGCATAATTTTGCAGGTAGGACATTAACCAATATATCTGTCAGTCAGGAAGACATATAAATGACTTAAGTTGCACCTGTAATCGAGTGTGCCTACAAAGTGGGGGCCAAAAAAACCACAGGCTGCAATTAAAAAAATCTATCCCTTCTGGCAAGCCTGAGAGGAGTCTGATCTCTTGTGCTATATGACAATCCTGTCACTAGTGCAGCTATTCTGAATTTGAAGGGGCTATTCTTGACTGACACCATCGGGGAGGGCAGAATCAGGCCCAGAGATGCTCAGATCATCAGATGGATTCCACAAGTGTGATGACTTGCCCGGCCTCATTCTGGACAGCATCTGTCGCACCCACTGCCAACGGCAGTGTCTTTGGAAAATGAGCTGCACTCTTCGTGCCCCCTTTCTCGAGAGCAACAAAGCCGCCGACATCAAGGTGCAGGTGACCCCCATGGCCTGTCCCCTAGTTTTATGATTTCTGACAATGGAACCGAGGCACGGACCAGCATGACGGGGCAATTTAATGCAGGTGCCCTGTTCTGAGCATTGTCTGAACTGGAAAGAGGAGGGTAACATGGTCAACACAAACTCACTGGCACAAACGTAAAGTCTGCCCCCGTCTGAACTCACACAGGGAAGGCTCTGTGATGCCCTGCTGGCAATCAGCTGAGGATGGTTACATGCCTGTATACTGCAAGGAGCAGGACATCATCTCTTCCACCTGGAAATGAAGAGGAAGAGCAACCCAGGGGCTGTGGCTTCAGGGCTGATCCTGTACTGGGTTGATCCATCACATTTGCTCCTCTTCTGAGAGGGCTGCAGATCCCAACGTTAATCTTCTTCAGGAAAACACAGACGAAAATACGTACAGCAGAGAGGTATCTGTGTACTTTGCTTTTTGTTTGTTTGTTTAGGAGACAGTTATTCCCTCATTCTGTTTCTATACATTTGAGAAAATATGCAGTGGTTTGAATTGTCTACAGCTCTGTAACATCTTGAAACAACGCATTCAGCTGCTACAGCTTGAGCCAAAGGGAGAAGAAAAAAAAACTTATACTATGTGACGCTCATTCTGTTTAAGATAGACTGCCAGATATACATATGACTGAAGCAAAGGCTCCTGAGTTGCTCTGCCCTGCTGGTCTTAGAAAATGTCAAACTGGTTGATTTCTGCTGTGGTACGCTAAGTAACATAATTAAAGGAGCCCTCTTCTGTCAAACTGTAAGTGTGCTAGTATCTTCTCTGTTATTCAGGTGTGAGAGATGTGCATCTCTGAGGTGGAGGAAATACTATAAGTCATATTTTAAAGGTGGGATAATCTTTAATGTTGGGGGTAGAGAATGACTTGCTCAAGGTAGAAAATTATGTCTGCATGGAAGTCACAGCTGTTAATTGACTTCCCTCTGCACATTGGCTACATGTAGATAGGGCAGAAAAGGAAGGGAACTTCTATGCTCCTGACACCAGCAATGCACATACGACATCCAAAAAAGCACATCTTCTAATCCAGCATGGTTGGTGAGGAGCTGGGCACACATCAGCTCAGCTTCTACATGCTTATCAGTCATTCCTAACCAACTTTCTTATCATAACTACTTCTTCATATCACTTCTGGTTGCTGCAACGATATGGCCCACAGGCAAACAACTTCAATTTTTTAGCTCATAATTTCATGCATTTCTAATTTATTGTCTCACTTTAAATCTCCATTAAAATGAGAATAGGAGGGGGAAAAAACCCAAGCCCTTTGCATGCTTATTCACCAAGCAGTTTTCTTAGGTTCTTAGAGGTCTAATTATGATATGAAAACATGATTTCCAGCTTTGCAGATGATACTAAATTGGAAGAGAATAAAAACAAATGAGGAATAATTAGGTAGTGCAGCCAGATATAAAAGAATTTAGATCATTTTATATTTCAGGAGTAATAGATGGCAAATGCAGGGCTGTGCAAATAAATTGAGAATAATTAGCCTCACAGCGTGGCATAAAAAGTGGGACCCTGTTTAGAAAGATGAGAGGCTATAACACACTGAGTGAAATAAATCCTGAACTTAAGAGTGCAAAATTCACACCTAAGGTTCCCTTACCTATCTGACTTGCTAGTGACCTCGGTGGTACTCTGCTAGAAATAAGATCACACTCAGTGTCAGCAAGAAAATCACCAGCTGGCCTCTGGGAAAGGAAAGGCTATGTGGCATAGCCTAAGAAGGACAATGTCTTCCACAGTTATTACGCAGGACTGTATTGCCCAAATATTGGACCACAGGCTGGATTCAGTCTGCAGGACATCTCTGCCCAAGCCGGTGTCTTTCTCCGGGGACAAAAAGAAAAAGAGCGGGGAGGACACCCCAAGGAAACATCAGCTTTTGTTTGCTTTGTTCGAGGGCTCCTGCAGAAGAGGCTGCAGCAGAGACAGACCGCTTGGCTAGGAAGAGCTCTAGGCTGATCAGGAACAGCTATTTTTTATATCCTTGCATTATGTTATGTTCCTTAATGTATTCAGGCCTGAAGTTATAAGAAGGTTTCCAACAGTTGAGCCAGGGAGGTTCCAGGAGAGCTGTCAGTGGGAACAACGGTGGGAAGACACCTTGCTGGTTTTAAAATGTTGCTTCATGAACCATGACAGATTATATGCTGAGATAGAAGATAGCAAGGATGGCAAGGGACATCACCCTAAGAGATCACCATGGTTTCCTATGCTGCTGTGAACCGCTTTCCGCTCTATATACTGCTGCCTGCTTCTCTGCTCTTGACTGAACCACAACCTGTCAAAAATGCACTCCCTCTTCTGCATATATCAGCACATTAACTCTCAGCTATGTGATATAGGAGGTCTTCTATATCGACCCAGGAAAAATTATGCTTTTTTCACAGCAAATGTGGGCAAGAGCCTCTTTTTTTCTTGAAGAGATGAAGTTTTGTTCAGGAAATTGATTTTGTATTTTATTGAGAGTTGTCTGTTCACATGGAAGGTAGGAGGAAGAAGGGAAATGGACAAATGCATCAGGGAATTAAGGTCACTGCTGGTGAATCAGTACTGCAAGGGATTACTGACTACAGAATATTTTCACCGACAACAAAATTAAATAGACCTCTCTGAAATAACAAGGTCTAAAATCCATCATTAGCCCACAGAATTTGAAAAGTATTAGACTGATCTGTTTGCCTATCTAGAGATGCCTTTATGGGGGTGAAGATTTACCTGCATAGGTCTTCTTATGGTAAACTTTTAGCTTGATCAACTATAGCAAAACAGTGACAAAAGCTGCCTTGTTACGGCATTTATACATTTCTTTCTAGCCATGCTTTCCACGGAATAGGTCTGAATTATTAGCCATCTTTCAAAGTATGCAAATGAAAGGAGTTTCAAATCTTCCAAATGCAATGAATCGCATTTCAGCATTGAACGCCTGCGTAATTTATGGCAGAGTGCACAAAATTTCTATGCATTGCTATACCTAATGTGGGTAGCTCATTTCACATTTGAAATTCAATTTTGCTAGCTAATTGATTCGTTTTCATAAACACTCTAAAATTTGTAATAAGAACAATGCTTTGCTGTAAGATACTGTTTTGGGGCTGTACCAAAATTAACTATGAATATTTACTTTCAACAAAAGCCAGTGGGACCAACAGCAACTAATGAAAACATAGTGATTTATCATTTCTTTTCACAATCCCTATTGTTCCATGAGATTCAACAAAATTTTAAATCTTTTAAATCATCCTCTTAAGATACCGGTACTTTTATTCAATCTCAGTTTTCTCTTCTCTGCCTCCTTCCCACCCTCCCTCCGCTGGCAGCCCTCCAGTTCTGTCTCGGGATGCGAGGCACTGAACAAGCTTCAGACACGAAGCTTTGGTAGCCACCATGTCCATGATCCTTCACCAGAAGAGTTGAACTAGGATGTTTGCAGGGAAGGTGGGACATAGTTTGTTTCCAGAAAGATAAGTCATTCCAAAAACCTCCAACATCTATTCTGAAGTCAAGTCACACTGGTTTCCAGAGCAAAGACCTGGTTAAAACCCACAAGCTGAGACTTTGGCAGTGTCCTCGGGAAGTGCTGCCGAGGACTGCAGCTCAGTTCCCACAAGTCCCAGTGGGTCAAGTCATGCAGCTGTTTTAGCAATTGCATCCCTTGATCTCAGACAAAAGTGTCCTTCCTGGGAGCAAACATCCCTCCAAAGACCAAGCTATCTCACACAGAGAATATAGGAAAGTAGGTACCACATGAAAATGAAGCTGGACATATTCCAAGCTGTGTTACAGAGGTACAGCCGCGCGGATGACAACAAACCTCATAGAAAAAGTGGCAGAGCCTTTGCACCCATCCTTCCCCTCTTCATGCCCACGTACAGACTGTGGTGAAAAAAAGTACCAGACATGTCATGGGAAAGGAAACAATATTAAGGGACAAATATGACTGAGAGTTAGGGCGCTCTGAACAGGGGACTGACAGGTAGGTAGTAGAGCATCTCTTTCTGACCAAAATTGATGGATCCAGGACAAAATAATTTTTAGATGGCTCATACCCTGACAGCAGTGTGCAAAACATTTATTTCCAGAAGCTGGAGCCCAGTTCATGAATACAAGGAAGCACATGCCTTCGGCACGTGTTTACATTTCGGAATAAGCAATGGGAAGCATGGGCTTAGCATGGGGGTGATTTGTTAGCCCAAGGCAACTCTTGCATGGTCAGGCTTGGAGATCAGCACCTGGACTGCCCTCCAAAAGGGGTCTGTGGTCTGCAGTAGCCAGAAGGAGAGCCAACCACAGAAAATCTCCCATCAAATTCATCAGCTCTGCATAAAAAGAGTCCTGACTTTGTCTCCCTGCTATTTGGAAACCTGTCACTAGAAATCACAGCTACTGGAAGCCACTCCACGAGGGCTAGGAAGCAAACGCCCCGTGAACTTGCACTGCAACCAGCGTGTCGCTCCCAGCGGGGCTGTGCCCCTGTGCCCAGTGCTACCATTAAACATTTACACTGCTCGGCACTGGGGACCCGTAGCCTTGGACTGGCAGCAAGTGCCGGGCATCACGTTGCCTCTCCAGCAAAACCTGGCTGTGCCCTCCTCTGCACCTTGGCCGTGTTCTTCCCCTTCTTCTTCCGCAGAAGAAATGCAAAGTTTGAGCTTTTTTTGTCTCCACAAGGTTTTCTCGGCCCAAGAACAAATCCTGATATTTAATCCAGGTTTAAATTTTGTTAGTGATAGATACATAAGTCAGTCCTGAAATATTTTTTTTGTTTGAGGAAAACATCTATATATAAATAAAAATAAAAACTATTAAAAGGTTAAAACCAGCCGAACTTGCTCTGCAGATTTTTCAGTCCTACAGGACTCGGCAAAAATAGAGTGAAGTACTTCCATCTTCAAAAAGCATTTAGCCAAGCACTTCATCAAAGGTTAAAGTGCAGAAACATGAAATAAGTGAAAAATTGGCTCACTAGCCTGCAAATTGGCCAAAGAAAGGAAGTGAATTTCAAGAGGGAAAGAATTTATAAGGGGTTGTGATAGAGATCAGCAGTAGATCTTCAGCCTCTCAATATTATATTAACGATGGCACCAAAAGTAAGTTTCTGTTGTCTGCTCCTGATAGTAAATTCTGGCTAACAATAAGCAAAGAACACCACAGTCAGAAACAGAAAAATGTAAAATATTTATGCAGTGCAGTACTGATAAATAACAACACACGTGAAAGAGCGCAAAAAGTCAAGAAAGAGATCACTATCTAATGGAAAATTGTTGCAAAATTACAAGGAAAATACTTCTGTTCCAGAAAAGATAGTCTATAGCCAATTCAACTCAAAGTGCAGCTCCAGTAAATAAGAAAAGCTGAATTACTGTAGAATTAGGCTCAGCTTTCAGGAAGGCATTTCTTAGGCATATATATATATATAAAAGGCATCAGTAAAATATATCCTAGATTAAAGTGAATTCAGTACTTTGGTAAAGAGTGAAAGCATATGTATAGGTATGTGTAGGTACACATTTACACAGTACAAATTGTAGCTACTGGGCAGTGCCATACTGGACAGCCCTACAGTGTCTGTGGTTTGTCTCAAACCACATTCCCAAGTGGATTCCACTCTTATTAATTTCATAATCTCATAGGGTGCTCTGCTTTATCAGTATGAGGTCCACCGTAGGTCTAGGAAAGATGGACGAGTCACAGCCACCACCTGCCCTGTAGCACCAGAGCTGCATCAGGAGAGATTGCACCAGTAGAAATGGAACCAAACACCACCATTACTAGCTAGAGTTTAAAAACAGGGTTTTCAAATTTGTTCAAAGATTCTTCATTTCTTCTTTCAAGCCCTGTAGTTTGCTACACAGTCCACAGATATGTGAAAGCAGACAAACTCACACCTTCCTCTAACCAAAGAGGCCATGGCTGGCCTTCCACTTGCTGCCTCTCTGCTGATGCCCTAGCAAAGTCTAAAATGAAGAACAATATTTTAAAGTACTTTCTCACTTTTTTAGGAAAGAAAAAAAAAACAAAACCACAAAAGAAACCTGGTAATTTATGTTTTTACGTTGTGTTTGCTACTCCCTATGGTGCTGTCTCTCTAACCAGGCACTCTTCTTACAATTTTACCATGCAAAGTTCCTGAGGAGTAAAATAGTCAATGTATGTATAAATGTAATACATTTCCTATATCCTTTCCCAGGATGCTGGTTCATTCTTTGTCAGATCCCAACACTATTTATAGGAATCTCTGCAGCTCTTGTTGTCTTCCTGAATTTCAAAAATTAGAGAAAAATATAACCTGTTTGAGAACAGTCTCTTTCAAGTGTGTAACTTTTCCACACTCTGATCTTGAACAACTCTGACTAGGAATGCAGACAAACACTGAGCCAGGAAGGTAAGAACTGACAGGTGAGTTTTCATGTTGGCATTGAACTAGTGGGTTTAGAGAAATTATGGGTTGCTAAAACTTCACTGTGGCCACTGAGGACATGACCAAAGGATTTGGAGAACCTCACAGAGAAGATGCCTGAGGAATACTAGGCTAAGGATAATATTAACAGGGGAGAAAATCTATGCTACTTCACCAGAAGAAAAATGTCATTCTGTGCTCCTGAATGGCAAAATATGCAAATGGCACCACTGAGTCAACAAGTACTGGAATGGCTAAATCTTTGCACAGAATCTGATTAATTTCTTCATTGTCGAAGGAATCTAAGCAAAAAGTCATGAAATATCTTTCTGGGAACAGGTTTTCATGGTGCAGGTTACAAAGGCAGGGTTCCCTTTTCAAGAGATTGCCTCACTCCTTGTTCTTTGCAGTCAAGTCATAGCTATTTTAGTCCATAAAATATGATTTCTGTCAGAACAATGCAGACTTTTTGAAATCTATGATGCAAGGCCTATATTAAATGTCTAGGCATGAAAACAAGAGAGCAAGACAGAAAATGTAATTTGTTAAAGACACTGTCTAACAAAATATACAATGGAATAATAACCATAAAGAATATCTCCACAATAAACATTCAAAATGAAAGGCTTTTGACTGCTCTTGCTTCTGAAAATTGTGTTTATCTGAGTAAACCTAATTCTCTTTGAAGACCAGACTATCCTTTAGCAAGCATTATTTTCCTGTCAATCAACACTTTGCACAGCCATGCAATTGCAGCATGGCCAGAGTTCTCTCGATACTTCATTACCAACAGTTTCCAGTTGTGCCAGTGCCACTCTGTTTTTTTTAAAACCATGCACTCTGGGAATTAGCAGTTTTCATAAGTGAAGATATTAATGAAAAAAATCAGGGAGGGAAAGACTGTCTCCCCAGACAGCTTCACGAAGGGCACCACCAGAGGGATATAATACAAAGACAAAGCAAAATCTGAAGATAAATATTCTTGTTTCAGTTTGCACATTCATTTTCTGGGCATCAGTCTAAGAACATTCATGCTAAAAGCAGCGGGAAATAGCCTGGAGAGATTAAGTGACTTCATCTTAATAGATGGTGTTTTATAAGGATGAACTATAGCAAAATCTTTGATACGTCTATGCCTTATAATGAGGGTTTTCAATTTGCCTAGCTAGTGACAAATCCCAAAACAACTAAACCTTGAATTCCACCGAACTGTGGATTCTGGTGGAAATGTGCAGGACATCTTCAAGAGAAGTAGTAAAATGGGGGATTCATAATTGTACCAGGAGTATGGAGGTGTGGAAGGCACAGACTCTGATGCAATGATTTGAATGGCAGCACTAGGCTCCCAATGTGTAAAACAATAATAGTTTTGGAAAGCAGCAATGAAAACAAAAGCTATTACAGGTCTTTTGGTTCACAGCTTACCAAACAGGACTGTTCTTTCAAGGGCAATCCTATCTCAAAGCTGGGTTTACATCTTTTCGATGAAGAGCTTATAATTTTTCCTTTATTAGATTCATGGTCATCTGTGTTCATTCCATTTGACTGATATCTGACTTTCTAGTATTTCAAGTAAACTCCAAAAGCAGAGAAGAGAGATAGTGGGTTTGATGTCAGCTTTATTTTGGCCAGAACTAGATTCTTACTTTCCACTGAAAGACTTGAATCCTTTATTAGAAGTAAGACTTAAATGAAAATGAAGATGTAAATTTCAAGTGTATATGTAAAATTGAAAAGTAGAAAACTGAAGACAAACATGAGGCAATGCATCACTAAGAGCCCCAGTTTCTTTCTGACATATCATAACATCTCCCATAATGTCATGGCTGACTGCCCCCCTACTGCAATACATAGGCTTAAAAAAATGGTTTCAATGGGCCAGGCCTTTAATTACTAAGAATGTAAGACACATTCATCTACTGCACTAAATAGATCCTCTTTTCTTCCATTTTCAGACCCTCCAACTACTGTAATTTTTAACTACAGCTCCAGAAATCAGTGGTTTTTGTCAAGCTGCACATTACCTGCTCTGGTTCTCATCACATCTCTCCTTCCATTGTTAATTTCTTTTTCACCAAGGAGAGAGAAAATACTTAATTCAAATGGAAATTTGGTATAATCACTTATAAATTGCTTTCCATAATCAGTTACAGAGAAATAACTGAAAGTTGAGTAAAAACTGTCTTTCACACGGCTATGTAAACTATGAAAACATAAATAAAAGAAGCAGTAGATTAAACATAATGAGCAGGGGAAAAAAAAAAAATAATCATTGAAGTAACTTTCAATACACTCAAGGCACTGAGCTAACCACAAAGTCCGGGGGTACTAACCCAGAAGACTACAGCTATGGGCAGAATTTCTCCCTCCTTCCAAGTGCTGATGTTGAATCTACTCCACGTAGCTTGACAGATAAAATTAACCTACAAAACTAAGCAAATAAAGTCAGTGTGTGCTGGTCTGAACACAGACTTCCTGTTCTACTGGAAAACACCAGATTTGTTTCCATTATGAATAGGGACAAAAGGAAAAGCTGAATTTTATTTTGTGAGGAAATTTAATAAAACAAAAATTATTGGATAAATTAAATGTTCCACTTCAAAAAAATGAATATTTTTGTTCATATTTTGACTTAATATTATGTTCAGTTAGACTACAGATTGTGAAAATGAGAAGTATTTTTAAATCAGAAACTGCAACATTTCATTACGGATAAGAGAGAAAAAGACATTTTCATCATTTTTCCCTAATTAGATTTTATTGAAAGTGATGTTTTACACAATGTTTTACTATTTATAAATAGAAATGCTTTTTCCAGTGAGAAACATTTACTTCAGAAACCTCTCCAGTTCTTACTTTCACAACTGAGAAAATAATGTGACTGTGTTATCAGTCCATAGGACAACTTTTAAAGGGTTGAGAATTTCATCAGAACCTAATCAAACCAAAATCCACATAGGCAAAAAACAACTTGTTGGAGCTGACAGATCGTTAAAAGTGCAGATGCTAGAGAAAAGCCAGAAATTAAGTGCAAACTGTGTTTCCTGTACACTGTATACACTGAAAACCCACTAAGCAGATAAGATAGTACAACAGAACGAAGAGCATTAAATGTCAAGGGTAGCAGATAGAGAAAGAGGAAGGCAACAAATGCACTTAAGAACTCGAAGCAATGAAGGAACACACACAAATATGCTATAAGGTGAACAAAAAAGATGCTCTTAGTCAGAGGCTATTGCAGCAGTACACTATGGGAAGGAAAAAGTCAGAGTATGCACCAAGACTTTAAGTGTGACCATTACGAAACAGGAAGAAAAAACAGTCAAGGTATTTTACATCTTGCAGACAGGTCTTTATTCAGAAATCAGTTTGGGGAACTAAAAGTCTGCAGAGTCCCTGGTTATGCTAAGTTTTGTATCAACCAGCAAAAACAGGGAAAAAAAATATCCCTTTCAGCAAGGGATTAAACCAAGCAATGGCTCAAAAGATAAAACCATCCACTTAGCCTTTATTCATACATGCACAATTAGTCCAAGCACTAAGAATAAGTCCAAAAAAATGAGTGATGAAGCTGATAAATCTCAAAATTAGAATACTTATTATGCACTGTATTATGTGCACTTACCCACCCAATTGTAAAATTGCAATCCAGCGAGACGAAGGAAATGGTCGTACTGCAGACTGTCGTAAAACGCTGCTTGGAGCAGTCGGAGCTGTAGTTTAATATCATGATACAGGAGATCCCAGGTGAGGAAGCTAAGGAGAATGGACTGGAGGTTTCTGCAGGGGCCAAGGGGCGAAGGGGTCAGCTCCAAAGGATTCGCTATGAGCAAGTTTTTCTTTGCCTGCTCTGGGACAACCTTGCTGCTTTGGAGGACACATATAAAACACACTTGATGCCTACTGGTCAGTAGGATGCCTCCTTTAGGAGGCAAAGAAATATTAAGCGAGGAGATGAAGTTTTCCCAAGCCAGGTTCCAGCACAAGACAACATAACCGGAGGCACTCAGCCCCTGAGACCTGGAGTGCTCAGGCAAAGAAACACTCTTACCTCAGGTTTTAATTTTTATTTGATTTATATCAGAAAGAATATTTAATAGCTCCCCTATTCACCTACGAGCTCTGTAATGCTCACACACACAGAGTATGCAGATTACGAGACAGACTAATGCCTCTCTGCACTGAAATTACTGTAATAGCAAAGCCATTTTGCAAATGACAGTGTAAGTATCAGCTCCAATAATTCCGGAGAATTAATGCCCCAAATGAAACGGAGCCTCAGAGCCGAGGGAATACATTTTATACTTTAGCCTTTTTATTCTTACTTTGTATATATTGTTTACTATGCTGTTAATATATATAGATATATTGTCAGATGTGCAAGACTTTTGCAGTATGAGGGGTATGATTTCTTTGGGGTTTTCCCCCCGTTTTTCAGCACAAGGATAATGCAATCATTTGGCAGCCTTTAAAAGCGAAAAGGCTTTGGATCTCAAGCTTCGGATCTCAGAATCAGCTAACATGAATGCTGAGAGCTACTGAACAGAGAAAGGCGACCAGCTTGCAGGGCGAGGTGGAGATCAGAGGCACGCAGCAAGGACAGACCCAGTCTCTCCTAAACTAGAGAAGGGGATGGGAAAGCCACACGCACCTCCAGGCAGCAATTCATTCATCTTATGTGCCTTTAAATTGCTCTGCAGAGGTGCCACTCTCTCTCCGCAGTGATAGATGGAGGCCAAATCATTAGCATGGACTAAAGCACTTGATTTTTTGAAGGCTCAGACTACTTTAGAAAGATCCTACCCAAAAGACTATCTGACTCCACAGGAGAGGGACAAGGGAGAAAAGCTTCACAGGACATTATCAGAAGAATAATAAGGGTGGAAGAACAAGGTGACTGGAACAGTAATGCAAGTTTTCTGGTTGTTTGCTTTTCAATTTGCTGACATATTTCTGATTTTGAGACATACAGAGCTGCCTCATCCTATTTATGCTATTAGTAAATTAATATTATTTACTACTAATAACAAACAATTATTTTTACACTGAGAGGCATATGAAAACTCTCAGTTTATCAGACTACAATCATTGAACAGAAAGGGCAAATTCTTTCCTCTGCCAGACCCTTGGAGGTTCCCCAATCCATAGGGAGCTAGACACAGGCTTTAGCCAGTAAGAGAAAAGCATCCATAATACATTAAACAAACTACAAGAATCCTCTGAATTGGATCTAAAGTAAAATCAAGTAGGAGAAGAGCAGGGAGCCTATATACGTCAAAGATGTTCTGAACTGCAGCACATTTTGATCTGACTTGCACAATGCAGATAAAGAACATTCACGCTTTGTTCATATACCACTTAGTGTACCTAGCTCTTCCAGGCAATGACATCAATTTTAGTTTATTATCGGCCTTTTGAGCAATTTGATCTTTTCTCTGCTTCAAGGCTGTGCTAGCTGCTTTTGATACTTTATATTTGAGTCATCATAGGGTTTTAATTGTCATACTAACTGTGGCGACTCATGTCTTGTGTTGTCTTTTTACTGAATTCTGGCTCCAAGTCAATCTCACAAATGGATAAAATGAGCTCTCTCATTTTACCTGGTTGCAGGACACCAAAAAATACTTTGCAGAAATTTCAATTCCTAATACGCAAAGACCCTCATGACCATCTGAAGATCTGAAGATCCTATTTAGGGTTTGTCAATAATTAGTTGAAAGTTAGAGCTAGGAAACAGATTTTGTTACAGAATCTCTAAGTCTGCCAATTCCTTCTGACTGAACTGCTTGATAGGAAACATGGAACATTATAGTCAAAAGGAATTATAAGGACAAAATTAAAAGCAAATGAGGAAAAGACAGAGGATGGAGTCACAAGCTCTTTTTGCTGCTAAAACTACTGGAAAGCAAAACTACATTCTACGACTTAGTAATTTCCCATTTATTCTTACCTCCTTCCCTTTCTTACAATTTTCTTTGCATGCAACTACATTATTGCTTTAGTTAGGTCAAAAGTGAATCTTCTCTCTCCCCCCTTTGGTTTGCTCTGGTTCACTGGTTCAGAGACATCTCAGAGCAAGTGAATTAGACTCCAAGCAGGGTTTCTCACTGGTCGGTACTACCGGGGCCTTGTACATTCAACATTTTCTTGATAACCCAAGCGTCGTAACAGAGGTCATGCTTTGTTAGATGACAATGGGATGTGCAGGACTGCAAACAGTGGGAGACATTAAAATGCAAGATGTTCTTGACAAACTGGAGAAACGGTCTGGAAAAATGCAATTCAATAAGTGTAAATTCTAGCTCTAGTTTAGTGTACACAAACACAACATGGAAACAACAAACCATGGCAGCAGCCATGCTGGAAAAGATCTGGGGGATGCAAACAGAAAATGACTCAGCAATGGTCTACTGCTGTGGAAATTAGCGCTCCTTATACTGGGATATACCAACAGGAATGTAATCTCTAAGAGGTATGAAATAATCCTTTTTCCCACTTTTTTCACCAGCCATGGAGTCTCAGGAGGTCTGATATGTCAGGTGTTGGGTATCACCTTTCAAGAAAGATGTAGACTAGCAAAAGAAAACCCAGAGGAGAATGCTGAGTAAAGTCAAAGAAATTTATCTCTGAAGAAAAATTCAAAGGATTGAATTGTTTAATCTGGAGAAGAATGCTTGCGAGGCACAAAAGAAAATACGTTCTCTATGAATCAGATGAAATACTAAGAGTTTAGATTGCAGCAAAGGGCTTTGAGAAGTTTTTGTTGTTGGTTAAGCCAGTAGAATAAATTTTTCTGGAGGGTGATGAAAACTCCATCAGCACAGTTTTAAGCACTGTTTGATTGAAACCATCAGAAACATCATAGGTAGAGGGACCTTGGCTTGGAGCAGAGAACCCCCAGTGCAGATGGCAGACACAGCTCAACTGAACAGCCTGCAGTCTGCCTGTTACATCCCACATTTTTGCTCAGCAGATGACAAAAAGATATACTTTGAAAATTCTACCAGAAGATCCACATAGGCTTGCTTAGTCCAAAATTTCCACAAGGCATCACACCTACTGTGTATGCACAGTCAATCTTAGATGGGAGAAGGACTTTCTATATGGGATGTGTGATCATCAGACAGCCCTGTCGGCACTACTGCTCAGACATATTGCTGCATTAACATCACTGCAGATGGTGGTGCTAATGAGGGAGAGCAATGTCCTACTAACCTCTGTCCTTCATTTGATGACCCCCTAGTGTCCCCTCCATCCGACTTCCATGTTGCTTTTGAGGGACGGTCTGTCAGATCATTGCTATTTTCCTCTTCCTCACCGTTTCACCTGACCCGCCCTCTGCTTCATTTTTCTTGTCTTTCTACGCCATGTGCCTCCTCCATTCCTTGTATTTGTAGCATTTTTCAGAGCCGTGCCTCCTTTTTTCAACACAGTTTGCATCTATTTAAAATTTGTACATGTGCTATTAGCTTTCTCTTCAGCTCTTGCAGCTGGGGTTTCTTCTGCCCCTGAGGCCTTGACAGAGATCATCGCTTTAAATGCCAAACACGGAAGGGCTTCACAGTCAACATGGACATGCCAGCAGCTCTGGCTATCTCACTTAGAAAAACAATCCGGCACCACGTCAGTCAGCCCGCTTAGTTTTCTGTCGCCTGATTGTTGTAGGTTATGACCAAGCACCTCCAGACAGAGATGTGACCCTACTTCTTGGTACTTGACAGAAGTGATGGGGATAAGCGAAATGCAAATCAAACCCACTATAATTCAATACTCTTGGAAGAGGTGATACTGGGTTCTTTGACTGCTAGTGGCTTATGAAAGAGCAATTCTTAAATATTATTGTATTTGAAAGACACCAGTTAATACCGTATAATATACACTATTAGCTATTGATACACTTGCTTTGTTTAGGGAAATCAGAAGAATAAAACAGATTGCTGTTTCCATCAAAACACTTCAAGCTGGATTTAATAGTGCTGAAATGCTAATTGTGAATTGTACTTCACATCATACACTGCAGACTAATTTAAAAAGAGGAAAACGTATTATGTTAAATACCACAATGCATGCACTATGAGTCATTTAAGCATATGATGAACTGGAACAATACCAGCAGCACAACATAAAGCAGCTGAATTTAAGCTAGAGGGAGTACAATACCTTTTGATCAGGCCTAGTAGATGACCAAGAATATATACAGCTGCACATATACCATTAGATTTCTGGCAAAGAAAACAATATGAACATTTTTTCTCTTTCCCTCTTCTTTCCCCCAGTGCAACCCTTCCAAATATATTTGCATTAAGTCACTAAGAAGCTAAATAAATACAGTCTTGTTTGTATGAAGAACAGGCAGCTTCAACATCATTTCCCCATGCTCCACTGTGAAGCTGACCATACTTATATTACAGATACTTGCTTTTAGCATCCTAATGAGAACTTTCAAGAATTCAATGACTATTAAATTAGCTTTACTAAATGTTATCGGAATGCTTCTGAGGGTTTCGTATTATCCTATCAGCACAGGAAGGAAGGAATACCACACTGTCAATCCAATTATTTTTCTGTGTACTTTTTGCAAGGAGGGGAAGTGTCAAGCACATGACTTGTCTTCCTCGGAGGAAGAATAAGGGAGCTGTCATCTTTGGGAATTCAGTACCAGTTCTCTGGAACTTGAAGAAAACCACTTTTGTCAAAGCCTTTCAGCCCTTTCGGTAACCACCAGCTTTTAGTTGTCACTGCAGCATTTCCAGAGGCACTGGCTCCCTCTAAACCAGCTATCGAGTGGACACGCAGCCATACAGGATACTCCGCAGTATCCACAACAGAGAGCAGGAATTCAAACAAGTTAGTTTAGCCTCCACCTCACACAACAGCAAATCTTCTCCAAGGTCTACTCGGAAGCAGCTCTGGAAAAGCCCACCTGGCTTCCCCTCTCAGCTGGGCTCTGAAGCCCTCTCAGAAGTGAGATACCTGGGTGCGGAGGTGCGGCTGCTTACAGGGAGCCCTCCGCTTTCAGGAAAAAGGCCAGAACACTGGTCCCTACTCCTTCTGTCCAACAATTTTCCATGTTTTCCCGGTACCTTGGAGCAATGTCCAAAGCAGTATTACAGAGGGTAGTGTACTTCAGTTATAGTTACATTATGTGAATGCTAGATATTTTTAAATAGGCATTACACGGACAGTCTCCTTTCTCTCAGCATTCCTCCTTCACATCCCTGGATACTCACATTTTCCTCTAAAATATGCACTAGAAAGCTTGTTGGTACTTTACCCTCTTGATTTCCATTCTGGTAGTTGCGTTTCCCCAGCTCTTTTCTGAGGCTCAAGCATTAAACAGGCCTCCATTGGTTCAAAAATTTTATTCAGTTTCTGAGATGTGTAACAACCCTGTTAAGAACTGAGCCAGCAACTAGAGTAGGGATTTTTATACATAAATCCTCAGAAGTCCCACTGTGCCCATCATTCATCAATAGCTCAGTCAACTGTCCTGCTTTTAGAAACGGATGATGTCAGCAGGGATCAAAGCACAAGGGACTCTGAGTACATATTAACTGAATCAAATTGTAAATGTATTAAACTTCCATGAATTTACAGGTTGATTTTAGCTTGTTTAGCAGCTAAACTTCTACTGGGTGGGTATAACAATACCCACATACAAATATATACCTACAAAAAGAGGCAATCGATACTCTCAATACATTGCAAATTTAAAAGAACCAAACACAATTAAAACCTGCTTAGTTTAGCAGTAACACGGAAGAATATAATTATTTCTCACAGTGCTTAGTTTACTTTCTCTGTTAAAACCTTTTCTTCTGGAAAAACGTAGCTGTTCAGAGAGCATAAAGAACAGTAAATAAATACGTGGCAATAGTAATTTAGTTATTCATATTACTGGAAAAATGGTTGCATTTAATGCTTCAGCACACACGGTGCCATAAGATTGCCTTTTCTTATTTTTTGTACTAAGCCAGGAAACAGTTACCTTCGAAACATGCCAAATCTCTAGGTACACGTATACCCAGCTAACTCATGTTGTGACTTGGCAGCGTGTACCGCTGCACCGCGCAGCAACAGGGGACCTCAGTGACACCGTTAGGTGACAAAACCCAGCACCGCGCTCCTGAAACAGCAGCGCCACATCTTTCATGCAGGAGGTAGCAGCCAGAGGGTGCTGCCTTCTTTCAGCATCAGTCACTTTTGTGCCAGGCGGGTACCATCCCTGGCACAGGGCAAGAGGGAAGGCGGCAGATGTGCCCCCATCTCTCATCCTTCTAAGCCAAGGTAGGACGTATCCTGCTCCTTGCACTCCAAGACGGAGATTTCTGGGAACCGCCAGCTCTCGCAGCACCGGGAGCTTCTGCTGATGGAGGGCAATGAGCAGCATCGAGAGGAGAGCATCGCCCTCTCGCACTCACGTCCTGCCTGCCCACCTGCCTCTTGTACCAGCACATAGCTTGAAGAACCACAGAAAAGATTCCTGTGAACAAGTGATTCGGATTGTACTCTTGGAGGCTGACGAACAATGCTTTTCTATTTCAAATGAACCAAGTGGTGTTGACTAGTGTGGACCCCACAAACCATGCGTCAGTGGGCTTTGTAATGCCAGAAAATGCATCCACTTCAGCTGAACCATTGCAGAGAAGTCTCCCCACTGCTAGTAAATTGGAGAATTAGTTAGACACCATGTCTTCTAAGCTGTGCAAAACCAGGACAGTTGCCCAGCTACTTTCCTTAACACTTCTTATACATTCATTTTTATACATGGCAGAAAGATTTTAGACTAAACTCTGAAGGCTTTTTCAAAGTCAACCCTATCGCTTTTTCCTGGGTTTATTTTTACTCAGCTGAGCTTCCACTGACTTTGATTTTAACCCAGTAAACTGGACTGTACAGAGCTCTGGAGGGACCTTGGTATATGTCTCAGAACAGGGGCTTCTAGCTTTACCTCCTCCTTTGCTCCTCCAGGGCAGCAGCACCACACAGCTACTTTACCTCTTGTCACCCCACAGCAATGATCAGTACAAGCTAAAAAAGGCAATGAGGCTATTATTTGAGCAAAGAAACTGCAGATGCCCATGGTCTATGGTCTGTGGAGATGACTCATTCCACAGCACAATCTAATTCCAAAACAATTACAGCAAAATCAAAATCCTCGCACAAAGGAGAGACGAAGCACGAAGTCTGGACCTCTGCTGAGCACATGCCTCTATAAAGCTGACATTACTGCAGAGATCGCTCTGCCATTTAACCATAAAGCACAACTGCCCATTTGCCTTAAACTCCTCCATGGAAAATTAAAGGTAAAGAAAACAGAAAACAGGGCAGCGGGGGTTCAAATGTGAGTGCTTGTGCACCAGATTTGCTACAGCAGTTTAATTCAAAAAGAGAATTAGCACTCTTTTCCTCCACTGCAATTTAAAATAAATGAGTCGCTGACCAAAACCAATAGATTATCATATTAACCGGTAACTTTTATGTTCATTGTACAGTAAGAGAAGACCACAGTTTCTCTAAATATGTTTGTTACTCAGATAATTATCCAAAACAATTACACAACACAACTATCCAAATGATTATCTAGGAGGGAGATTATCTCCAGATGCATCACGAGCTATTCTATGAAGTGCTCAATATTTATTGTTTTAGTTGTATTGGCTAGCTGTGATTGATCAAATGAGTCATACATTGCTTTGTCAAATCTCCATTGGGAACTACTTCTAGAGCAAATATCCACTAATTCTAACTTCAGGTGGTGTAAATATCACACATGTGAGCTCACGCTTCACATTCATACTCCGTGGCAGAAAAAGTCTGAACTAACCAAAATCTAATCCAACCAAAATGCCACTCGACTATGCATGGCATTCTCTGTACTTTCTCTTGAAGCAACATTTGCTTACAGTAAAAAGCAAACAAGGCCAATTTCTGTGAAACATTCAGATGAATAGTCAGATTCCTTGATCTGAAACTAGCCACAAATTTGGTAGCAAAGCTATTTAAAAAAAAAAAAAAAATCAAAAAAAAAAATCACAGTTTTCCATGTCACTGCAGAAAATTAAGTGGTAACTAGCATAATCTAGTAGAATATCACAATTTGTCAATAATGCAAAAGAACTTAAGCTTTTATTTTAGGTCTGACTTAATGGGGTTCTTGTCTTGAGTTTCAACTACATTTTTAGCTTTTCTTGAGGTTTAGAATGAGCCTAAGAATTCAAAGCAAAACCACAAAGGCAGCAAATTGTGTTGTGGGCAAAAGGAAGGGAAATGATAACCCAGGCTTCAGTATCTATTAACTGTGAGTAAAAGTTTTAACAGATTAGCTGTTCTGAGTCCATACTGATTCCCATGTCATGTTTTATAATTAAAGTTTCAGGACATGCTACAAAAGCCCTAAGAAAGAGTATGTCCTGAATAGCTAAATTCTTGAGCAAGTTCACCACCAGCTCATTACTATTTCTGTATTATTGTATTTCTAACATTTTTTGGAAGTTTCAAGGGTCATTATGCCAAGGCTCACAGACATCCAGTATGTTCTCTGAATTACCTTAAGCAGCAAGGTTTAAAAAGCCCATGAAGTACATCTCATTTTATTGTTTTAAAACATCACATAATCCAGTTTGATCATTACAAAGACTTGCCATGGCTTACCCTAATAGCACTTTCTTCAACATATTCTTGGGCCTTATTTTCAGGTGATTTTCTCTTAGTTGGACAGATTTGACAGTACAGATAGGCAACTAAGCCCTTAGGCTAGGCATGAGTTTGACTTCTTAACAATATTGTATCTACAAAGAACAGCATACAAAAAGACAAGTCGCTCTGTACTCTGCAGCTTCTATTGACTTTAAAACGCAAACTCATATTTCCTCCTCTGCTTTCATAGAAGAATTTAATTGGTGCCAAAGTGAAAGATCCCAGCATGACCTGTCTCCCCTATAAGCCGCTCCAGCTGTGATTGTGAGCAAATTTGTACATTCAGACACCGCTGCAGGAGAAACCTTCCTAATAAGCTGAGTTTTTGCATTGATGGAGAAAAAAAAAAAAGAAGTGCTTGGTTGGAAACAGGGAGAGCTGAGGCTGCCCTTACCCCACCCTTAGAGTCAAGCAAAGCTTTAAAGGCTCCAGTAAGGACCAAATTAAATCAGAATAAGGACTTGACAGTTTACTCCCCACAGAAGAGTTAGTACCGGTATAGGCACTAACAACTTGTGCAGGATAGGTGTTAACCTATAGTTTATTAACCTATATTGTATAAGCATTAGGATTGCAGTTCCTCACACCTTTTCTCCACCTTTCTGACCAGAATCCCACTAGAGGTACAGCTACTTTGCAGTCACTAGGTTTTTGGCTGCGTCATGAGCAAATCCGAGGTAGCTTTAAACTACCTGCTGCTGCTTATAATGAAAAGTGAGTTACACGGCCTCAGCATAATATGTTAGCTACCCATCACTGCAGGGTGGGCACACTTTATGAACTGTGGTGCTGCTGGATGGGCATCCCTGGTTTTCAGACACTGGCCTCTTTCCTCCGAGTGTTGCAAAGCAGGTGGTTTGATTCTAATATATTATATGTGCCCATCAGTGACATGAAAATATCCACAGTCACCATACACGTGGCAACCTGCTCCTCTTTCCAATTTTGACTTTACAAAGCTTAATCATTGCATGTTAGAAGAGGAATTTAACCACAAAAAAAAAATGTAAGCAGTAGTTTCTCTGAGTATTTTGAGCTACATATTAGGAAAAGAGGTTGACTGTTTTTCAGTACTGCCAATGGAGGGCCATAGCATGCAGGTAAAGAGCAACAGAGTGAAGAAATTATTGGAAAGACAATGCCAGTCCTTTAAAACAGTACTTCAGAGAGAGCTAAATGTGAACATATGCAAAATGCTCTCAGTGTCCCCATAGTTTTCTAAGGAAAAACTGAAGCCTACTGAAAATAGTCTAGCTAGGAGAATTTTCCCAACCCTAGGTACTTTTCTGTTTATCTTTAGGAGTACCACAGACACATAAAAATATATCACATGCACATCTGGCCAGAGTAACGATTTCATCCAATTAAATGTATTATTTTGAAGCTAAGAAAATAATGACCAAGCAGAAATACATAAGCAATAGAAACAGCTTTAAAATTATGTCTTCATAATTAAAACATAAACCCAAATGGTTTCCCATAACTTCAGTTTGAAACAATTGAGTATCACCTCCGCCTGCTCAGAGGAGTGCTTTCTGCAATCAGTGGAACTAGAAAGGACAGACAAAGCCAGAGGTGACAGGTAGAGCTGGCACATGGGTATTATTCTTCTCTTGCTTTTTTTGTGCAAATGAATTGCTCTAGATTCTGAGTTTGCTTATTTGTTACTTAAGGCTCCTGTCATGCTCACTCCTTTCCATCACAGTCATAAACAGAGAACCTGAAAAAAGTCCCTCTTCCAGTAATGATACTGAAGGATGGATAAATCAAAATTTTAACTCTTATGTAGACGTTCTTCCCCCAGGTAGTTTGTCTGAAAGCAAGAAGTTTCAGCTTCGCACGCTGCGAAGCAGTTCATTACTAAGAAAGAAACAAGGTCTTATTGAGCTGCTATGCTATAAGAGAAGGTAAGGTAAAATAATCTGCAGGATGAGCTCAGGACAACAATCAAATACAAATAATGGACCAAAGATTTAATGCCCTTTGTGATACCATTACTGCTGAAATTTGTGATCTAATGAAGCATGGATTTACCACTGACTGCAATGGGACTATGATTTCATTGTGTGTTTGTGTTTCTCCCAAAGTGTGGAGGACTCAGTTTTTAAACTTCAGGCACAAATCTGGAAAGAATGAGAGGAAAAAACTAGTCACAAATCAGAAAATGTAAACAGTGATTAGAAAATGAGCCTTTTCTTTAGCATGATTTTTGAACAGAGAAATAGCCATGTAGATTAAAGTAGGTCAGACTGTTTTTTGGTAAGTCTAAAATGTTTTGCAGAGAAGCATTCATTTCAATGACATTTTAAAGAGGGTCCATGCCAGTTTCAGAAGGAAAACAAGGATGAGAAAAAGGAATCAAAACACTTCCTTTCTCAATTTGAAAACTGACATTTTGATTCAAACATTTTCACATAACAGAATTACAAGGTTGTGACTTTGTCCCAGTATGGAACAAAAATAGATGTATAACCTTCAAAAAAATCATTCTAAAATCAATCTTTTTCCTTTGACCAGCTCTCTAATTGTCTGAAATTATAACATATAGCTTAAGAAGCTGTCAAGAAATGTCCACAATTCAAAGACATTATGAAAGCAAGCAAAAAAGAAGGGCTTTTTAAAGATGTAACCTGACTGATTTTGCAAAATCCTTGGCTTGATGGCCACTTTAAATTGCCATTTTCTTCCATATGTGGAACTACAAATCCCTTCTTGCTACTAGATATTTGTGAATCACTAGTGATGTCACATCTAAGTTCTTCACTTTTAATGGAGAAAAAACAAAAAACAAAAAAACCACGTTATTGGCCATACCACCAAAATCTGGTATTTTCATTAACTCCTATTCTGTAGGTGAGAACAGAGTTGTAACTGCTGTTGGACAGGCGTTAACTGAAGTTCAGTTTTGCTTTCAAAGACACGTATCAATGGTGGGATGGGCACAGAGGCGGCTAAATCCCCTTCTTCCTGGCAGACTGAATTTGTGATGTTGGCATATAGGAAACAGACATTTCTTTGGTCTGGAAACCAACACCATGAAACTTAGGCTGGGCCTGAGTTTTTCAGTGGCTCTACACAACCAAACCTCAGCTTAGATGCCCCCGGAGCCCATTTTCAGAGCCACGTCGTTACTCCGTAATGCTGAGCTACCCCTGCCTGGATGTCAAGGAATCCAATGGAGGCAACGTTTGGCACAACTTGAAAAGATGTAGCGAGACACAACCTAATTACAGTTGGACTCGATGATCCTAAAGGTCTTTTCCAACCTAAACGATTCTATGATTCTAGGCAGCCTGTCACTAGAGGGCAATGCAACACAGTAGCTGTCTCATTCCTGCCACCTCCTTCCCCTTGCAGGCCGTCCAGCCTGGGTTCTCCATGAGCCTTGCGCTCCCAGATGTGCTCCAGCTGCTTTGGGCAGCGCCTCGCCCCTGCCAGCAGCGTACGATTTGAACCCGCGACACCAACTTTTGGACCCGCCTGTGGTTTTGCGCATTGCGCGCAAACTGGATGAGGCTCGACGTTGCAGCGTAGGCGAGACCAACCTTATTCTCAATCTAGGGTAAGATACTGCTTAAAAATAATCCATTTAATTAAAGTGAGGGATACAGGATTTTGCAAAGCACGTGTAATGTTCAGTGTGCAATTGGAAGACTTTTAACTAGGTCAGGGGACATCTGGACATAACTGGACATCCTGGCAAGGTGATACAGTAGGAGAGAACAGGCAATACCAGAAGAGAAGCAAGAGCTTGAAGAAAAACTGAGTCTTCATCTAATCAAGCAAGAATCCCATTTAAGACCAAAGACCATAGTGGTTGTTAGATATCTGAAACCGCATATATTCACAATTAGTTTTGTCCAGAGAGAGAGCAAACAACCAAGTTCTGCACAGGCAGAGTCCAGAGGATATGTCAAATCTTGAACTCAGTGCTGAGGTAGAATAGGTTTGGTGCTACTATGTCATGTTACTAGAGTTTGGTCTAAGATTCTCAGTATTTAAAGAAAACCCTTATTTTCACAGAAATGGAAAAAAATTCTCTTTTTAATGCAGATTAAAATTCTGTACCCAGTTATAAATCAAAAATTAACAGCTTTATCTAGGTCAGGGCACTGAAGCTACATGAAAGCTTTATCCTCATTCACTAAATTTTAATTTTAATGTGGCATGTCTGACAAGTCTTGTGGGACTACTTAGAATCCATTCACATCCTTCTGTCATTGGTATCAAAGCCTCATCTTTGAGACTCTTGTTTCCAGACACCTAGCTGTCGCTGGATTATTTTGTCTCTGCAATGGTGTCACAATCGATGGCTGTGCAGGCATTCTCATGCACACACGCCATCTGTCAGCTGAAGTTCATGCACCACAGAAATAATCACCTTTAGCTATAGAAACACAGGTTTCTATGTAATCACTTAAAGGTGAAGCAATAACTCAATTTTTTGTCCCTTCCAGCCTTTTTAAAATTACTGGAATTGCTTGCCTGTAAATTAAAACTCCCAAAGAACTCTACAGTTTAATTTGCAACCAATATTTTATGCCAGGAATGGCTATGAGAAGAAAAAATATTTTGCATATCCCTGCCATCACTTTTTTATGACTATTTATGGCAGAAATGTTGATGCACTAATTGATAAAAGTCTCTGTGGATCTGGAAGACATCTAATCCTGGAGTAGAAACAGTACCACATGATTTATCTAGTCAATCAGTCCTGACTTACAGAAGAAATAATTGTGGCCTTTAGTGTTTGAGCAATTACCAGGCTTAAATACAAGCCTCTTAACTGAATAATAGTTATGATACATTCATGGAATGTCAAAGTACATTCACAGAGCATTCACTAGCAAAAAATCACTGTCAGTATTTCAAAAACACAAATGGTGAAATGCATATCTATAAGGTAGGTGCAAAAGGGTTCATATCAACTTGTTGGAAACTAATTTGACCCAGAAAAAACTTTTTTTCTGTTACTATTACCAAGAAGCAGCCAAGGTTTGTCCTCAGATCTCAGATCTGTTGTTAGCATGGCTGCAACTCAATAAAAGAAATACCCTGTCAGTCTGGACAGCTAACTCGTCCTGGACTTCTGCACAAGCGTACAGAGAAGGGAAACACGTATGACACTAAGAGACATACACAACAAATGGCAAAATTACAAAGATATATTCTTTTTACTTGCAGTTGCATTCCATGACACACACCCACTGCTGCCATCCTGCTTACAGACTTCTGCCAACGTACTCGGGTTCAGCTGTCCTTGTGTTTCACAAGACCCCAGCCTGAAGGTGTTGCACCAGGTCTGAACTCACCAAAATATCACATCACCCTGCATTTCTCATCACGGTCCAGAAACTTTTTGCTGCTGGAGAGCTTTAAATCCACTCTTCCTTCCCGTCATTTTGCACATAGACCAACTTTCAGGGACCAGAGGCCTCTAAGAAACATTGGGCTGGGATGAAGAAAAGGAAGGATAAAATACATTCAAAAAAATATGTTCCACCTGATTAACATAACTTGGCAGTGCTCTCACTGCACCCCTGCCTTTCAGCCCAGCATGCACTCCATTCTGTCCCAACCTGCTCACATCACTATGTAACAACTTTTTAACCTGAATTTACAGAAAATGTTAAATGTTTTTTCCCGGTACACAGTCACCTGAAGCTTCCTGCACTGTTTCCTCACTTCTCTCCTTCAGAATCACTGCCTAGTATGGGGAAACTGTATGTTTCACTTACTTTCTTCTGTAAGGAATAAAAATGTGATGATAAAACTCCAAGAGTGCCTAGAAATGTTTCTGCCCATTAGAAATACTGTCCTGGTTCTACCTAAAATAGTTAGCTGGGAAGACTAAATATCTGTACCTCACAGCCATAAGGCACTAGGCAATTTTTCTGAAGAGAAAAATGTGATCTTATTTACAGGTGCTTGGTATTGACAATTGACCTTCTAGATCAAAGTTCAGATGCTACTCCTGAACCCAGCTACAACTAAGCCCAGAGTATTTGTTCTCCTTGACATGTCAGGATTACGTTTATTGAATTTCAGCTTTTTTTTTAATTGAATGCTGATGCAAAATCTTACCACTTTGTAATATTAGCCTTATTTCTCTTTCTTGTTGCAGGTCCGTGAGTGTTCCAAGTACCATTCCTCCTTAAAAATAAAGCTCCTACTTGTTTGCTTTTTCATTTCCTTAGCCAGATTTCAGATTGCATTTTCCTGAACACCACAGCTATTCATCCAGGGGAAGGACTAAAGGACAGATTCCTTCTGACATTCTCAGCACGCTGCTGTGAAGACTTCTGGCTTCAAGGACCCATAATGATGGAAGATGAAAGCTTTTTAATGGTTCAGCTTCTTGAGTAAATCACCAACACACAAAGTTCAAAATAGGTTCAAAATTCATATTCCCCTCCTCAGGAAATGACACCAATGAAAGCAAAGTAAATCTGTCAGGACCACTGAACACACACATATGCAGTTACATGCAGAAAAGAGAACAAAATTACTTTTTTCAAAAAAAAAAAAAAAAAAAGGAAAGAAAGAAAACATCTTTTCATAGAGCCTAATTTCAAGGATATTCCAGGATCCATTCTCCATTATTTGTGTTTGGAATAATATCTTCAGCCAGGCAAATCAGCCAATTCTGCAAGTTGGCTTCATTTAATTACTTTCTACGTAATTCCAGATGGAAGCAAACCCTTTTCTCCTTACTCACACCTTATAACAGAGGTAAATCACTTCCTCCCTCTTTACACTGCAGTCAGTCATACTATTACATTTTGGTAGGTAGGGCAGGAAACTTTTTCTACTCTTGCTCATGCACCAGTGTGTTTGATTTAAATAATGAAGGTATTTAGGTAGACAGCTACCTCAGGCACAGTGCGTGTTTCTGTGGCTACAGGACTCCCGAGGCTGTTCACATACCCCTGCATCAGGACAGAAACCCAAGCCACCCAAATCATAAGCTAGTTCCCCAGCCACCTTTCTCTTAAGCTGTCATGGGAATGCCATCTTCACTGAAACGGCAGGAAGGGAAAATCTGAGTTTAATAAATATATCTTCATCTCAGCTGTGTTCCTCATTGAACAGCTGCCAAAGTTGCTCATACACAGGTTCATCTTTGCAAGTGGAGGCTAAATGGCAGCAGGGTGGCTTTTAAACCTCCTGACAGTAGCAAACTCAGAAACATTTTTGAAGCATGGCCCATTCCTGTGGCTGTGGGCAGGGGGGAATTCCAAAGAAGTAGTACTTCAGTGAACCATATGCGGGCCCCAAGGATTGCACTGAGCATCAGTACCAGCGTAGTCCCTGAAGCCATGAAACCACCCAAAGCAAACAGAATAGCTCAGGACACTGCTTTGTTCCACTGACCCGCACTGACCACTGAGCCCTGCCCGTTCAAATATGCTGCTTATACGCCCTTAAGTCCTTGTATCAGTTGATGCTTGTCACGGGTTAGCATCCTGATATCTCAAATACCAAGGATATTTCCTAATTCCAAACACATAAGGACCACAGACGTTACAGCAAGGGAACGCTTTGATGAATGTTGACCAATATGCAAAAAAGTGAAGAAAAAAGTCACCACTTTGTTTTAGGCACTTTGCACCAAGGAAAATCCCCCACTGGGTTTGTAATTGCCTAGTAGAAGAGGAGAATTCAAAAAGGAACTCAAAGAAATAATTTAAAACTTTGCTGATCAGTGATATTACTATCAACAGTTTTCCAACTTTAAAAAGGCCCAGAATAGTGTATAGTAGGCCTAAAAGCAAAGATAGAAATAAAAAGCTCCCCAAACTCCCTCATCTTCACATTAAGATGGATTTTTGCAATGAATGAATAACCTCTTTCACTTTTAATTTAGGTCTACCCATCAACATGGCTGTTATTATTCACAGCAGCAAAGCCCTTGCCACATTACAGCAGAAATAATAGCTGCATCTCCAGGTTCTTTTTTCCCCAAGAATTCACAGTGTTATTTAAATAAGTCTAATAGGGCATAGGTACAGCAGACAAGGCTGCTTTTAAGGGAGGACTATTTTCATTTCTGTCCCAGCTTTATATAACACGACTGGAATTTGCTTGTGGAAGAAAGGATCATTAATAGCATGCCATCTCTCCCCTGCGTGCAAGGTCTCATGACACCCTTGGACATTTTCAATATTCAAGTTGATGTCTATATTCCACCAAGAAGCACTATGCCATTTACTAAACAGCACAGGCAAGACAGTATCTTTGATGTTTCCTTAATACATGATGTTGTGTTTCCCCGAGAAAAGCAAAGCAAAGCAGGAAATAGATCTATTGCCAAGTAAGTCATGAACTGTGGAAGAGCCATCAGCTTCTTCATTTATGCCTGTCCAAACCTAGCACAATGGGGTGCTCCTGCCTGGCTCGCGCCTGGGACTCTGATCCTGCTGCCACACAGCTAACGCTGACTGAGATACACCACTGGGTCTTCTCTCCTGCATGGCAGGGAAGTGAATTATAGCATCAAGCAAAGCTTTTTCTGCTCTAATGCCACAGTTCAGTCTTTCAGAGGGACTTCAGTGAGACGCTCAGACCATGTGCTGTTATGATGGGAGCCGGGTGTTCACATTCCCAAGGCCCCCCCCAATTACTCCCTCCTCGCTTTCCATAGCGATATTTTTATTCAGTGTCCAGAGGAGGTTCCTCTGCAAAACTATCTGAAACAAAGTTGGACGTGTGCTTCTCAGGCTACTTTTTGAAAAACATGTAGAAGGAAAATAACGCAAATATTTGCAGTCTTATTATTCACACCCACACATAGAACAGTATAGAAAAGTTAATTACAAGTGATGCAATTGGCGAGGTTACTGTACTGTATTTACGATTTTCAACTTTGCTGTGGACAACCTCTAAATGTATTTAGATCTCTTCAGCTGAACCTCTGTAGCATATTCAGTATTTCTACCAAACAAATTATTTGGGTTGTACCAATAATGCAATTATTAACATAGAGCCTACCTTCCAAGACCGCTGACAGACAGCTGTGATGGAAGATGTAGGCAGAGTCATCTCATTTTAATAAGATCTGCTGAAAACCAAATGGGAAATTAAGGAATGACCTAAAAAAGGACCTTCATGTGAAGAATCTCTGTGTAACCACCTGAGAAATGTCCATCTCCTTGGTTTCAGACACGTTATTGGCTTATTTTTTCCAGATCTATGGGGTTCACATTAAAGCCACCATTTACAGCTGTTGCATTGAGGTGTAAGCGACCACAAAATCAGAGAGGGAGGAAGAAAGTGTTACATGACTCAGGGAAGAAAATCTACCACAGGGCTCTTTACCCCTTCCCTCTTACCCACCAACCAGAAGCAATTTTGGAACTAGCCAAGACTTGCAAGCAAAGGCTAAAATACAAATAAGACTTAGATGGATAGGCTTTCATCGGTACAGCTCTTTTATCTTTTAGCTGTGTAGTTTGGGGAGAGATACAAAATACACTAGGTTCTTAAAAAAAAAAAAAAAAAAAAAAAAAAAAAAAAAAAAAAGAGGAAAGAAGGCTATCTTGAAGTATGTAATGAGGCCTGATCACACTGCCAGGAGGAAAGAAGTTTCTTCCAGGAGCTGCTTCCCAACAGTGGAGCAGATGTGCTTAAACCTTAAGGCTGCAACCCACTGAACCAGTGCACAAGAGGCTCTCCCCCCGGGTGCACTGTAGAGGTGAAAGAAGTGAAATACCTCACCTAAGAGGTAGGGCACGTGGAAGACTCTGAAGCTTTTTGCTCATAACTTGCTGAGAGATAACCTTGCTGAGAAACAGGAAGGCCCTGTACGTAGACTGCCTTTTATATTGTATATAGCCAAAATGAGAACCTGTTCTGAAGACCTACCAACCTCAAAACAATGCTCAAGGTAAAAAGACACACAACTAAGTTCTACTGAAGTTAAAATTGTACTGTTTTTGATTGACCTTCTACGAACTCTTATGATTGTTGAACTCAGAATTTAATACTGACCCAGTTAGGCATTCCATGTAGAAGAGATTTCAGCCTGCAGTGCTGTGAAGCTGGGATCCCCTTTGAGCAATAATCTGTTTTAAAATAAAACTACATGCACAAAAATCCACAATATTAAAAGGAATCCAAATCTAAAATTCTTTTTAAAATCAAGCATGGGTTTAAAATTGTGCCACTTACATAAGATTTAGGGCTTAAAAAATAAAATACTTATACAATAAAAAGTAAGTTTATGACATGGTTGTGATATAATAACTGTCTTTTAGTTTATTCAGAGTAACAAATGACTTTTTTTCTGGCAATGTCTTATTTCTATCAGTATAATTATAGTGTTATACACCACTTACATGCATATGTAACAGCAATTCCCAAACTCTGATCATTTTACTCATTTCTACCTGAATGCAAAGATAAGTGATTAGCTACTCATTTCTCTGATTAAAGTAGGTAGTAAGAATATTTCACAAAGGAAAGAGGTGTGAAAGGTATGCTGCTAATGAAAAAGTGTGGGTGCCATGAAAGAATTGCAGTAATTTTAATATTTGTTATTAATCAGATGACATAAAGAAATCACTGCCATACTTTTCCAGCTGCTCACTCTGACACCATACTGATAGATAAGCTGCTCAAGACTTACGTACGAGAGACTTAATACAACTAGTAATAATGAAGTCTGAACAAGGACATATGTAAAACGACTGTATCCACACGACATTTCTTATGCAGGAGGAAAGGCTTGAGTCAGCAGGAGGCTAGAGAGCTATAGTAATGAAACAAAAATGAGCTTTTCAGCTTGAGGGACAGGAGAGAACCGGGGTTCTAACTCCCAGTGAAAGCCAGCAGGCAGAGCATATAACCCACCCAGCCCTATACGAAGTCATACAGTAAGAGAGATGCAAGGCTTCTCCCAGCACCATGCCTGGACTGGAACAATGTGCAGAAAATATATTTATTCTAGCTTTGGGCAGCATTATCTCTAGGGCTTCAAGCTTCTAGTGCAGGGTAGGTTAGTTAGCTTTCCTATTAAAAATGGCAGGATAGGGTTGGAAACTGAAGCCAAAGCGATTTCATTTAACTAAACTACACTGGCTCTTACACTTCAGTGGTATATTAGGACCTAAAAGCATTTTCGCCAAAACCTTGGACTCTACTGTAGAATTCAAAATAGAGACCTTCTCTTCCAGCTCAAACAAATGAATGATGCAGCAGTCTATCACTGTTGAGAAACTGTTTTCTGGGTGTCTGAATACAGCCCTTGGGGTGACCAATTCTCTTTACCTCAGCTGGAAAATCCCAGCTTCAACAGACGCATCTCCACTAGTATTTTAGCTGGGATCAGGAGTGCGCTTTTGAAGAGACTCTCTTGAGTATTCCCCTTTACTTCATTTTGCTTTTCACTGCAGGGCGCTCTCAGAGCACCCAGACTGCGTTCATTTGGGATGACACTAAACTGGGGTGCACTGAGTGTGCTCCATCTGCTCATGGGCATTCCTTCAGCGGGCTAGAAATGTGTCTGTAAGAAGGTGTTAGTGTGGATGTTGGGTCTCCTGCATTCTCGGCGTACCTCTGCAGGAGGATCCCCGCCTGCTAATTTAGACATACGACAGTGCACACCATACATACGCTACTAGTGCCAACCTGTACATCACAACCACTAAGTTGGGAAAACAAACTTTTGAGGTAGGAATTGCTTTAACTGAAGTGAACACTTGAATAAATGGGTGTTTGCAGAATTTCCAGTGTTACCCCTCTGCTCAACTTTACAGCTATGTAACAGGGACAAGGAATATAAAAGTAACTATGGGACATATAGATAGACTATATGAGCATACTGTACCCATAACATGCTCCTGATCATTATCACAAGCACTAGTCTCTGCATACTAGGTATGTAATTCTTGTCATGTTTTCTCTAGCATCATGATAGAGGTTACAGTTCCAGGATGTGGGCTGAAGGTGAATTAGTTTCATATACATTCACATATTTCCATAGATTCTCCCATACAGAAGGGGCAAAAGCACAAGCAGCTTTGCAGGAAAAATCTTTCAGTGTTAAACATTCTTTCCTAAAATTAAGTACATTCTTTGGAACAGTATTTTGGTCTTCCTTAAAAGAAGGTTGGAATAATGAATAATAAATAAAAATATTTCTTAAATAATGAAATATTGGAGCACTGTATCCATTTCTTTCACTTTTTTTTTGTTGTTATTACTTGATTTTCCATTTCAGTGACAATCTGTTTGATACTTGGAACCAACAAAGAGGCACGCATCTGTTGAATACTGACAATTCATATTCAAGCTGTGGTGCCTAATTACAACGCATTTTTCATGGTACCATCACAGATTACCATGGCTGATTCTTGGTCAGTCATAACCTACTTAATTAGCAGAAACTTAGCTATTATATTTTTTGACTTTTCATGTATTGTGTAGGGTATGCCTTTCAGCTCTTATGATCAAACATACTCCCTCCCCAAAGTATAGCATTAAAGCCAAGTTATATTGATCAAATCACAAGCAGGCGGCTTTTTGCAATGCTCTACAATGTAAAAATGAAAGCAATATTCACAAACTGAATGCGTTACAGTGTATGAAAAACTGAGTCACTCCTCTAAAAGCAAAACACAATGTATCTGAGGAACTTCACCATAAAAAGCTTCGCTCCTGAATTACTTTAGGAGTATTTTTAGATATTAGTGTGGGTGTGGGGGGAAAGCCCTCATTTCTTTAAAGCCTGCCTTTCATTTAATCCACCATTTCAAGACATGATGTTATGCAATAAGAACTGAGAAAGGAGAAGAGTCTAAAATGAAGTGATTCAACCCAGTTATAGTAATAGAATTTCACACAGTCTGTACAAGGTTCTGTCTTAGAAAACTTTACAAATATTTAGGTATATAGTTTAGATCATTGAGGTTTATGTTCATCTTAGATGAAAGGTGAAGATCTAATTCTTTCTTTCCAAACAGGTTTACACCAAATTATACTCTCTTTACTAGCAAGTCTCAATCCATATGCCATTATTACTCTGCCTGAAATACCAAGTCCTGAAATACAGGAATCTTAAATAGATGTTCTTGCTACCTGCTTTAGATTAACTGCAGTCCTTTGTGTCATGTAGTGGGCTCTATACCAAAGAAAAATTCCTTTTGTGTCTGGGCTGGTACCCGAGAGGTAGGCTACTATCTACAAAAGAGGAATAATACAGCAAAGGAAAGTCAACATTTTTTCCACAAACCTCAAAGACAGAGAGAGTTTCTAAGGGAGAAAAGACTATTTACTGCCAAAAAACTTGCAGATACTGGGTCACATCAATAGGATTTTCCAAACAAATGTCTTGTTTCTGAGGACAGCCATTAGCAGATATTGGGTGGGAGTCTAAGGACAGAGAAGGCACACAATCATGCTCCCCTCTTATATGCTCTCCTTACTTCTGGCAGTTTGGGCATCATGTTTAATAGGTTGTCAGCCACCTTCTTCCTATAAATCCCCTGAACTGCTTTTTAACCCAGTTATATTTTGTGCCCTGACAAACTCAGGCTTCAGTTTACGGTTGAATGCTTGGTGTGGTTTATTTTAAAAAGGTTTCACTGGGTATCCCGTAGCTCCAGACTCGTGAGAAGCAGTTATCGGAGAAAGGAGAATAGGAAGGACAGGACTGAAGGAGATCAAATCACTGTCTCAGGAGCATCAAATCACAGAGGCTTTCTGATCATATTGGAAAACTTGCCCACGCTTCTCTGTGTGTACTTACCTGGATACTAAATCTTATACACCAACATCTGTTTTATTTAAAGTCTGTGTAAAACAAGGCTTAAATTGTTTGCCCTGGCTCCCACTTGGAGCATCTATTACAATACATCATCCCCAAAACAAGACCCTTATCTCTCAGGAAAGGGTGACTTTGCATATCTGAAACACAGGTATGGCAAGAAAAGGAAAATCCACAACAAACTAGAGATTATTGGGGAAAGATATTCCACTGGGAGCTTGGGGCTACTCACTAAACATGCCAAACAGGCTACAAGTCTCCGAATTTATTCCAGTGGATCCTGCAAAACCTGGTGTCACTGCCTGCGTGGAAGGTACATGAGAAGACATTAAACCAAGCCAGAAATCTTCACAGGGAAATCTCAGTACACCACAGATAGCATCAACCCCTAAGAAAGTGGTCTCTTAGGACAGCAGAACATTAACAATGAGAAAAATAAAGCTTTCGAGTTTTGTTCTTCTGTAAATCTGGCTGGGGAAGTTCAGTGCCTGTCTTTTAGTCCCATTCCGCTGAATAACAGCAGCACAGTAGAGATGACAGAAATGGCAGGGTGACATGCCGGTCAGTTGGTCACACTAGTTCACACCCTAAAGAAATAGCAAAGGCAATTTATGCACTGAAAGGCCACTTCAGTGGCTGGCACATTTCTACTGAAGTCCAGGGTGCCACCCCAAAAGAATATTTTGTCTTTAAGGATATGACTGATCCCAAGCTCAAAATTAAAGATTTAAATACTGGTAATGACAACAACATACATCTTTAGGCTTGCGTCCCAAACGCACCAGGGTAATTCTTTATCTATAAAGTTCTAGGGTCAGACCTGTTTTGCTGGGGGTACCAGGAGTTGCAGGAAGATGCCCAAGTATTTTAATGTTATCAACTCACCGCCTCTATTCACCTGTCAGGTGCTGCACCATATATAGCAACTGCTGTCACCACCACAATGACATTTGTCATTGGCTTGCCATTTTTGCGTATTCCTGAATACCCTGCAGCTGCTTCTCTGAAAGAGTGAGTCATCCAAAACTGTTAAATCTGGAAGGCAGTCTCAGTTTGGCTCCCAGCAAAATCAACACATATGATGAACCATCAACACTTGTGTGGAGGAGTTCAAGGGACTTGAAGTTAGACCCTGAAGTGCTGCTGGGAGGCAAAGAGCAAAACAGCTGCACACTTTGCACGGCATGGGAGCTCAGTAACTCCCCTGTAATCTCCTGCAGACTAACCCGGAGGGCCAGTCGGTGCCACATCATGAGCTGCAAGTCAGCTGTGCTGAGGCACCCATCCCTTAAAATAGGCTTGAGGGGCAAGAAGCATCCTGTCCCCCCAACCACCAGCAAACTTGATGTGATTAACGCACAAGGTATGCAGATGTCCCCCTTCTGCTGTATCCAGCCATGTATTACTACAGCTATATTACACCAGAACCAAAACCAAATTTAAGATCAAATCTCACCAAACTAGGACAAAACACTAAGTATATGCTATATACTTAAAATACTATATACGAACATATATAGAAAATTACATGATTGTGCATATGAAGCTTCTCTCAAAGGAAGGTGCCTTCAGATCAATAAGCATATTCATATTAAGAATCATTTAAATTCATTTCTAGTTGATCAATCTTTATACCACTGAGAAAATATAAAATTGACTTTAGCTGGACATAAATTGCTCCCATTTGGGATCCTCTTAAACTCCAACAGCAAATAAATTGATATTTGGCTGCAGAAATTCTTTCAAGCAGCAATACCAAATAAACAGTAGCACATTTAGTTATACACATATGAGAATGAAATAGCAAAGTTATATGCTGACATTTCCTCAGCTCTTTGCTGTAAATGATGCATTTTTAAGATTGCCAGTGATTATCTGCTATTCATTGGTGTTCAATGCCTTCACCTACAGTGATGTTCTCACTCAGACGCTATTTGAATTTTGTCTGGGGAGGTCCCAGGAAGTAGTTTTATCTCATTTTAAACTTTTCTCTCCTTTAGAAAATCTGACTTGCATAGTAGATACTCTTTCAAGTGGTAAATGTCAATGTCCTATTATTACTTTACATATTTCAGGTTTATAACTACTGAGTGATGCTAGAATATTTTGTATGCTTCAACCTATTCTAATCCTTTGCTTCATAAACTTCTGAAAATAATAAAATCTTGTTTTGATGAAGCAGCTTCTAAACATGACCATGAGGTAAAATACCAGAAGCAAACCTTCAGGCTGTTTGTATAAGTAATAGGGGAGTGATCACAAAGTAAACCCAAGAAGTTTCAGGAGTAAATCAATCAGTGGCAACACTAAAATATTAAAATAAATAATTAAAAAGAAAATTTTATAATGCTTACAATGTACATTTCAGGCTACCCACTGGACACCACACCTTTCCTTCTCCCTCACAGACTTCGTCTCCTCCCCTTCCCACTCACAATTCTGATTTCAAAATTATTTTGTCATCTAGGCCTTTTTTTACAATACAGTAATGAGGCTAGGCTGCCAAAGATAAGCTCAATTACATTTATACATTCAAATCTGCATTTTACAGGAGCTTCTGCTCTTTTGGCATTGTTACTGTTTCTCAGTTCCTATTCTACCCAAGATATTCCTTAGAGTCGTCCTGCTGCCTGGCACTGGTCAGGCCTGACGCACGTCCCCTTGGGGTCTGGAAGCGGTCAGGGGAGACAGGTTCTCTCCTAGGAGATTCTTGTTGCAGAGTTGGGGAATATAATTCACCAAAGTCTTGAAAAACTAGAAGCGTCAAACTTGGGAAGTTGAGTGGTGATTCCATTACTTGAAGGAGGCAAGGCTGAGAGTTTCTTTTCATTGAATTTACTTATCTATAGCTCTGCAGTTCTTAAGAGCTTGGAAAAGCTGTGCATTATCATTTACGCAGAGGTTGTTCTCTGCCACAATTTGAATTATTCAAGGTGATTTCAAGGCACGCACACACAGATTCGCACACACGATAGAGGAAATAATGCAAGTGACCAAACAAGGACCTTAAACATACCAGTGAAATGATGCTTCAGAGCAAATGTGAACTTTTCTGTATACATTTAATCAACCAGCTATTTCTAAAGCCAGAGGAACATTAAATCAGAAATCTATTGTTTATAATCATAAAAATAATTCTGCATCAGACATGAAGATGGTCCTGCTTGAATGATGAAAAAAACCAATAATTTGGAGAAAATATATTAGAAGAAAATGCCAAAATTCATCACCCAAACTATTCTGAATAGGGCATATGACCAGTGATAGCTTCAAAGCAAGCATTTCCTGTAAGTTTTACAAGCATCTTGAATTATTTAAGCCACCAGTTGCTGGCCTACCTTTTCATAATGTATCAGCCACTAAGAAATAGACAATGGGCTACAGCATCCCCTACACAGGATTTTACATCATGGACAAAACTTTTTGAGTTTCTCTGTCTTCCCGCTGATGTAAAATGGACAGCATTTACCTCTTGCCAAGCATACAGCTTGGTCAACGCCTCTCCTCTAGCACCTAGAAAACGTCCATTTCCTATTCTCACTACCTCAGGTCACACTGTGAGAAGTTGTAAATCACATCATAAACCTCACCGATCATGAAGGTCATACAACCATAGTAATACGAAAGTTGAAAATACACTTTCTGCTGATACTGGTGCCGACTATAGTATTTTCTTAACCTGGGAAACCTCATGCACTTTCAGGGGATCTGATGCTGCGGGTACTGCAGACTCTTCAAGACCCGCTGTCACTGATCACCCTCCTGCAGGGCTGCAGGTCCCCACGTTTAAAGGCCACTCCTGATGGAATTGTCTACGACCAAGCGTACATGCCACACTGCAGTGCCATGCAGCTACATTTAGGCTACCTTGGAAGCAAAAATTGGCATTGCATCATCAGCACATAGCCCCTCCCAGGTTAATTTAATCTGCTAATGTGATTGCACTGCTTTTGATAGCTCGGTGACTCCATTTCAACCCAGTCCGGTTATCTCATTGTTGCTCCATGAAGACACAAACTGTGACAAACCCAACACAACCCTAGAAACACCTCACTGGGGAGTTGCAGGGCTCAGCAGATATCGTGCCACAGACTGCTAACAAAACCCACAAAGAAGGGCAAGTCCCTGTTTTGACATTTCTCAATTGCCAGATCACCAGAAATGCAAGGCAGAGCCTGACAGAGAGCACAAGATCTCTGGAGTCTTTACTGACCACCCTAGAAAGAGAGATGTCCTGCCTTGGAGGTGTCCTGACTGGTGGTGGCTCTCAGTTGGATTTGTTCAGGCAAAATAGTGACAAACTGATATTTGGAAAACCCAGCAGTTTAAAAGGGGAAACATCAGGCTGAAACCAAAACCCAGTGGACGTGAATAGGTAGGGAGTGAAAGAACAACCACGGGACACATGGAGGAAAAGCACTGGCCTTAGTTTTATATTGCTTGCATTTGCACTGGAAAACGACTCCCAACACTTTCAAGAAAAGACGGCATGGGCGTTGTCCAGGCCCAGCAGCGGGAGCCTGGCAGGTCAGAAGCACCACAGTCTTTCTGAGCACGCTTCCATGGGAAGCGCCCCTCAACACCTCTCCCCAGAGCTTGCCAAATTTCAGAGGCTGATCTTCTGGTGGCGGGGAGAGAGGCTTTGCCTTTTTTGTTTGGTTGTTTGGGTTCTCTAAGCAACCTTTGGCCAACCTCTGAGTTCACCCCACTTGAAGAATTTAACTTCCTTCCCTCTAACACAAGCACAGCCAAGGCATTTGTTTCTTTAAGGAACGTAGTAAAAACCTCATGGTATCTCAATATTTACTTGCGGGAGAGCTCTGCCAATTCCATATGTCAGGGCACCAGGGCAGGGCTGTGGGGAGCGGGAGACCGGTCCGGCTGTGGTGTCACTGGGGCAGGGGCTGATGGCACTGGGGGCTGATGTGGGGTCCTGGGGCAGGGGAGAGGGACCCCCAAGGGGGTTCGGCAGGGACGGGCAAGCCTGGCGGTTCCCTCAGGGCCCTGACAGCGTGGGAGATTATTTATGTAGCTTTAGGCCAAGGATTAGGTAGTAAAGCATAATCTGGCTTTCTCCACAGTTGAGCATTTGCTGCTTTGATGCGAATCGACATGAAGCAGTATCTCCAAATAAGATTTGTTGGTGAATATTTGGGCTGTTTTGAAGAGTGCTCGTACTGAGTAAGGCTTATTTAATGTTTTCTCTTTCGCACAGACTTCCTTTCTAACTACTGCGCTGATGACAGGGCCAGCTCTAGGCATGAGAACAGTGTTTCTACTGTCTAATGTATCTGAGGCAGCAGATTGCTACAGCCAGCAAAACACATGGCCTTGTAGGTTGGCTGTTGAGTCTGAGGAAGATATGCGTAGGAAAGCAGCTATTGCTGGGGAAGGGTGGGCGGGAAGGCAGAGGAGATATTCCTAAGAGCAGGACACCCAAGACCTCCAGGAATATCCTTCCCCTGACAGCACGGCAGCAAAGCCCCCCTTCCCTCTTTGCTCCCCAGCCAAGATCACAGAATCAGAGAATCACAGAATGGTCTGGGCTGGAAGGGACCTTTAAAGATCACCTCATTCAACCTCCCTGCCATGGGCCGGGACATCTTTCACTAGAGCATCCTGCTCAAAGCCCTGCCCAACCTGACCTTGAGCACTCCCAGCGATGGGTCCCTGCAGGTCGTAGGTGCTGCCTGGCACAGATTCAGTTCTGGCTCTGGCTTGGTCTCTTCAGGACTGCAAAGTTTACTTTTTAACTCAGTTTCTTAGGGAAGTGTGAAGGTGTTGGAATTGCTGCAGACTTAAGTTCTCCTACAGATTATTAAAATATCTACCTTAGTAAGTAGCGTGATGCAGTAGCAGTGGATCTACAGCAAGAAAGAGGTTGGCTCCACCACAAGACAGAAAATTACCCAACTAGGTAGATTCTGAGGAAACTACTGAGTTTGGACTTTCATAGAAGGAGTAAGAAGAAAATAGACAGGAAAATCAAAGAAACTGATGTCTTAAGGAACTTCAAAGTTAATTTTGCATTCATTTTTCAGCAAGATTCCTGCTGGGTCTTGAACATATCCTATATTCTGATTTCCTTTGAAATCATCTTTGTAAGCATGAAATCTAATACAGTAATAGTGTCAAGCAAGGGAGATAGTGTCTCCTCATGTGCAGTAAGATAGTTTATATGCAGTTCAGAGTGGGAAGATATTCTCCCATTCCTCAGTGAAATTTTTATTCTAGTGTTAAAAGTTCATGAAGTCTAGCCAACTTTTGAAACCAGCTGAACTCCATTTAATTCACTCTCCCTCTCAACCTTCTAGTAAATAACATGTTTTCCTTTTAAGCCTGATGGAATTTCAGAGCATTCAGGATTGGGGTTTTTTTCCTAAAATAAATGAAACTGCAAAGCTTTGGGCACATTTTGTAAGGTAGGTGTGTCACCTTGTGATTCTGCCAAACACTAGAGCTGTAGAACAATGTAGATCAATACCAGTACAGAAATCAGAAGTGGAGGAGGACAGCACTTTTTCAATTTGGTTTGGTTTGTTACCCTCATTTTATATTAAAGCCACTGAATTAGAAACAAAGCAAGTGGCTATTTTAAGAACCTTTTCTGATTGCTAAAGATCTGGGTGAATTTTGCAAAAAACAAAAGAAGTTTTCCACAGATAAGTACCCAACTTTTTATATACTTTTGCCAAACTACAACATAGCAGTGCACCATGACAGTCTTTCACAAACCTCGCTCCTTCTGAGGTTCCCAGACACACATTTTCACAGCAATACGCAACTACCGGCACAAAATTAGGCAGCTGTTAATTAATGTGGGACTGCTTTTATCCCAGAAGGTTACCAGGAATTTCCTAACAGGATGAACTCAAGGCGAAGCAGCACAGAAAAGCAACTGAGATTAACTGAGGGCAACAAGAAACAAATCTGCTGATTGAGACTGCTTGTGCTGCAACAGAGAGAAACTTATTTTGTTTCCTGCAGAAACAGATTACCATCGTACAGCCAGAAAACACAAGCCTGTGTTGACAATCTGCCTTATTTCTCCTCAGTGTAACCTGCTGCACATTATCATTTGTAAATTAAAATGACCTGAACCGAAGAGGCCCTAAATGCAGGCATCTTCCTAAACACTTTTATCAGAGATGACGCGAGATTAGAGGTTAAGATAGTTCCAGCAACGTTAGTTCTCACTCAGATACTCAGAGCAAATTTTTAATCCACTCCCACTTTTCCTAGAGAGAGAGGTTATCGCATGTAAGAGCTTTTCCCCTGATTCTTATGCACATTAAGTAACAACCCAGTGTTCCCCATCCACAATTTTGCATGGTAGTGCACAAACTCCAAAGAGTCTACAGCCTAATCGAAAAGACACAGTAGGTTATTTTCAGAGGAATACCTCAAAAGGATATTCAGAACTTGTGTCTTTTCAAAGTCCTCAGCCAAAAGAGATAGCTTCTGTATATTTTACACAGATATGAAAAGGAAAGGGAGATCTCGTGTGAGAAGAGAGTCTGCTGAGAGGAAGGGACAGGTTGTTCTCAGCAGGCTTGAATATGAACAAACTCACAGGCAGGCTTTGAACCTTACCTCGTAATTGGTGTTGATATAAGAAGAGTGACTGTGTGCAAGAAAGGAAGATGATGCCCTCGTCCCTGAGGCATGCACTTCAAACCTGATTGAGGGAAATTTTTCCCTTGGTACAATCATTTCTACTTTAGTGAAACTCCAGCATAACGAGCATTTTATATGCACTGCAGAGGGACTGGAATACTAATTTCTAAATGGAAAATGATAAACATCTTCCTATATTTAGGCTTGTGGCTGTGAAAGGGAAGGCAGGCGTGGCTGGAACTCCAAACAGAAATGCCTCTGCAGAGATGAAGATATTCAATATCCAGTAAAGACACAAGTTCTTTATGACAAATATATCCCAAACAACAAATTTTTCTCATACTGGAACATTCATTCACAGAAAGACCCTTTAAAAGTCATCACTTGATTTTGCTTCTGGATATTAAAAAAATTATTACATCCTGAAAGGCAGAACGTACTTGAATAATAAACTCCTTAAAATAATGATATGATTATGTATAAATATTTGCCTGTCACAACAGTGTGCTTGAACTATTGCATCTTTAAAATTATATTAGCTATCCACATATGTCATACTTGAAGTGAGATTAATATAAGCAAGACTTTCATTAACTTCCCTTCCTGCATTGGGAAAATGAGCCATGAACAAATTTCAGAAGGTATGAGGGTTAATTTGGATAAGCAGGCACAGTGTTGGTGTTTGTCTGATTTATCTCTTGAGTCTGAACCATAAGCCTCATAATCCTGAAACTTTGCTTAATTTAGCAAGGTTTTCCCGATTTCTTAGCTCGCACAGAAATGAATGGGAGTTCATGACATCCTTGTGCCCCATGAACAGGACGTACAGGCCTTGCAGGACTCGATTTTTTGTCTAAGATGTTTTTATCAGCAGCAGAAGTCACTTTTCTACCATGCCAGTGTTCAGGACAGAAAAATCACATTTTTAATGAGCCTTTTTTTGGTTTTGGAATGGTGGTATCATGAATGACCTCTCTTCTGCCTGCCTATTTTGAAAGCTGCAATCTAGACATACACAAGGAAGATGAACTGCTAACCTCATCTTTTGAATGTTTTACAACGACTGTTCCCCATTGTCTCTGAAAGTTACTCTCACATGCTTCAGGTTATTGACAGACATAAGTTTCTCTTCCTTCTCTCAACCAACATAGGGACGCTGACCATGAGACATATTGGTAATTTTATCGTGAGCATGCTGTCCTTGCTGTCATCTAGTTTGGGGTCTCACAAGAGGGGTGGGCAGCGCGCAGCAGGAACTGATCCCTTCAGCTTGGGGAGGGACATGATGACTTTTAGGTCTGCGAGAGAGAAGAAGGGAGACCCTCCTTCTGGGACACATGCTAGAAGAAGGGATGACAGCAATGGCAAAAAGCAGTGTAAGCAAAACGATGAAGGCAAAATTCACAAGAGACAGGACTGCAGCACAGCTACAGCATACGGGGGCAGCTGGCAACACATAGCTCAGGAGCTGGCTCTAGCTTCAGGCTGTGGTTTAACCGGACTCATCTGAGCCACCCTCAGTGTTCCTGCAATAATGGTAACTGCTCTCCGTGTTTGTTCCCAGAGACATTCAAGACTGTTTCCATTATAATGTGCAAGTATGATACTTGCAGACAGTGAACAGTTCTGAACTGAAATACGCTGATAAAGTCACCACTGACAATTTAAAGACACCCAAATTTTATCAGCTGCAGTAAAAAGAATTCTGTCCACCTAAGTCTGTAGAGTTTTATGTTAGTGCTAAAATAGATTGGAAACTTACAGACTATTAGAGAAAATAGGATTGTTTTCAAGATACTCCTTTTTCCTCAGAAGGAGCGCTTCACCATACAGCCACACCCACTGGTGAAGGACAACTGGGAAGCAGTTACTTCTGAGTGTTTTACCTGAACTTTATATAAACCATAACAGTTTCTCACTGAAAGAGCTTTACATCTGTCATTCACTTCTGCACTGGTAGCACTCTGCACCCTCACCTCTGTTCTAGGCTTGGTAACTTTTCTGAACATGATGCTATGACAGAAACCACTGCTTTTATTTAAAACCAATAGCTGTCCATCCAATTCATGCTCACAGATACAAGGATTGTTAGCACCTAAGTGACACAGTAAATAAAATTATCCTGTAAAATTCAGTCTTAAATGGATGGTAATTATTCAAGATGTCCCAAGGCACTTTGTGGGCAATAAGCAAAAAAGGAAAATACCCTCGCTTCTTAATGCATATATTGAAATTCCAGTATCGTGCCTTAAAACAAACTAACCAACCAACCAGAGAACAAGTCTGCTGAAAGGCATACACAAATTCCTTTGTTTTCCTATCAGAATGACAGTAAGTCTTAAATGAAGGAGGTTCATCTTTTTTGAGAGGAACTCAGTGTTTTCCTACCAGGTTATACATATAAACTAGCACATGAATGAACACACTTTTCATCTTCGTTATGAATTACATAGAAAGAAAAGACAGATTGCGCATATATCCTTCCTTAAGAAAAGATTATACTTACATGAATTTGTTCATGGCTTAAGCCATTTCTCTCACATGCCTTCAGCTAAACAGCCCTGTTGTCTCCTCACTCCTTTTGCAAATTGACTGTCAGTAGGTCATGCCTTGCTGTTTAGTTATTTTTAGCCTTCTCATTACACCTGGAAATGTTTGCAGTTAAAGTGCTGCCATCTGGAGTTGTTAATGGCATGCTGGTGGAAGTGTAATCACTGCATGACTTTGTTCTGCACTTCCCCAGGGTGCAGAAAAATGTGATACACATTTAATTTATGTTAGTTTGTGCTTACAGCTGATCATCATCAAATGTGATAATATACAATTTGGTGCTCTCCTTCAGTATCTCACCATCAAAAATTACCTTTGACATATCAACAGTTGCTACCATCAACAAAATACACCTGTAGACACTAAAAATAGCTTTAAGTGAAACCTGTTGTTTAACTTTTCTAGGAATTACAAATTTAGGAGTTTTTGAAATCAAGATGCAATTATATTTGTCTTAGTAGGAGGTTCCTGTCTAGCTTGTATTGCCACTAAGAATGATTTGGGGATTCCAATTTATCTCTGCTTTTCACTTACTTTAAGCTGCAGAAAGGAGATTTTAGCTGCATTATCTGATTTGTCTCTGCTATGTGATAGCAGAGAATGAAGTATTACTGTCTTAGCTATAGCAATTTATAAACCAAGACCCTAAATTCTGCCTTCCATCCAGGGGCTGTTTAGGCTTTGCAAAGGAACTATAATGTAGGTGATTTGCTGTTTGTGTTTTGTTTGTTTTTGTTTTGGGTTTTTTTTTTAACCACAGTATTTTACCAGAGAATAATGAAAATCATGCTCATATTCAAAACAAATGGAGTCTTTTTTTCCATTTAAACAAGCTATTCTGACTCAAAGGAGATTTGGGCTCCTGACTGGAAAAAAAGAAGCCTGATTAACAGAAAAGGAAACAAGAAGAGCTTCAATATGCATGTAACTGCATACTTCACAGAAGAAGAAACAACACATGCAGCATGTAGCCTGTTGTACAGAAGACCTATACTTTAAGGTGCTGAGCAACATTATCAGTCACAGCTCTCGTCAGTGCTCAGACATATTCTGCCTAAGTTCCTCACTTTGGTGAAAAATCATCAGTTTTCACACAGAGGCTTGATTTCATCCCACAGACAGTACTTGGCTAAAAAAATGTACCCCTAGCTGGGGCTCCACCATCACAAGCTCTCTTCTTGGTCATTAATTACCATGAAATGCTACTCAAGCTATAGACGGGACTCACTCTTGGTTAACTGGGGAGGCAGAGACAGTAGGATTTGCTTGAGTGTAGATCAATATCTGGTATGGGGAAAGCTGGTGGAGCCTTCGCATCCCAGATAGGGAGCGGGAGGTTACCTGAGCCGCAGCACTCACACGGATCCTCCTCATCCTCTCCCACATCAGTGTTGCCCACGGAGGGGGCACTCTCCAGCCCCCCTGGCACAACAGTTTCCCTGACGGGGCTCAGCCCTCCCTTTCAGTGCCACAGAGGCATCCAGCTCTCAGTGAAGTTCAGTCTCTACACTTAGGAGACAGTATCACCTGTGGATTTACCAGTCCTCTCTTTCTACCCCCTCACACAAAATATATTCAATTTGAAAAACACGGTGGTGGAAAGGCAACAGTGAAGAGAAATCTCAGTGCTTCGGTCTCAGGGGCAACCGTGGAAAAGTTGGGCCGAAATGAGACAGTTTTGAAAAGCAGGGCATGTTGTTAGGCAGCCAAGCTGGAAAATTTTGGCCCCTGACTTTTATGCTAAATGTACACGTTTGACAAACAACAATTAGAGAATTCTACTTCACACATAACTTCTATGTTTGAGTCACACCTTCTTCGAAAACTCAGACCTCACTTAAAACTCTAAATATCAACCAATCTGAGGAACTGATAGTGGACATGTATGGATGAAGGGGTATGCAATTTTTTTCTAGATACTATGTCGATGCAGTTGCAAATTTCCATATTGTATTACAGCAAAAAGCCTATCATTTGTCACGGTCATGCAAAAAGAATTTGGAAAGCTGTCTTTGCAGCATTTTTCCTAAACAAACTTTTAGCGTCTCTCAAATTCCCCCTGTTAAAAAGCATGACGATAGTTCAAAAGAGGTACCCCTGAGCTATGTTTTCCATATTTTCTCAAATGCTTTAATGATTTGTTTCTAGCTATATTTTCCTTACATATTCTTTTTTGGTCTCAAATCACATCCTATATACAAGCAAGAAGACAATACATTTGTAGAAACAGAAAAATGTAACTTTTCTGGAGCAGAGATTGCTTCATTCAGACTGGTGGGAGGAAAAAGGCTACTCTGCAGATGTGATTGGCCATTGAGATGAAGGTGTTGGAAATGCAAGTGAAAATGCAAGTGTTAATATTCTGCCAAGAGACAAATAAGGGAACTGATATTTATATTAGAGGATGTGTACATGAGGAGAATGCTGGACGTGTCGTGAAAGCCTCTATATTTGGTTCAGTATTTACATAACCTAGGTAAAAAAAAAAAAGAAGATAAACTGGGAGGCTGTTCCTGTTACTAGAGTAGCAAGTTCTAAAGTAATGGAAAGAAATATCTTTGGCTGAACTTCTTTTTCCACATTTGCAAAACACACACCTGTAATTCTACTGTCTTTGGACCTCAGCTGCTGTGATTTGCACTCCAGGCTTAGCCAAAAGAAAAGAAATGAAAAGCTTTTTTCTGGGAAAAATGCGGGTACGGCATCTGAACAGGATACAATAGGATAAGAAGGTTGCATTAAAAGACCGGTGGTAAACTTTGGCTTTATAATTGCAATATGAAAAATTCTACTTTGTTTTTACTGTATTCTGAGGTTTGTATTCTTAAAGGAGGGAAACATATAGTTTCCTTTCTGGGCATGATTTTGGGCGAGCTGTAAAATTTGTCATAGGTGAATAGTCAGTGGGATTATTCTTCAGTGTGATCCTGTTGTTCAGGTGATCATGTAGGCAGTGTGACCACTATGGTTTTATTCAAGATATTTAAATATATATATTTTTTAACTGAAGTGCAAGAACACAGTGTAATATTCTGAATTCCTACTATCATTACTTAAAAAAAAACAGGGAAAAGTTTTCATATGCCAGGTGGAATCAATGACCTTGTGAGAACTATTTACTAATATAAGAAGCCATTTGAGGATAGAATATTTATAATAATTGGGAACTTAATTAGATATCTGGCAGTGCTTAAGCAACTAATTTTTTTTAAAAAAGGCCAGATTGACTAGAGTCACCTCTCCAGTGAAATAAGAAAAGTAGTAGCAATGTCTTCTTTAATCAGTATTCAGAACTAAAGTCTTTAAGAATTATTTAACTTTTAAAAAGAATGTTTTGACAGAGAAAAGGATTCCTTTTGGGTTAATTTACATTAAAATTTCAACTATGGCTGAATCCTAAAGGAAATAAAGGAATGTCTCAGGAAACAGACTGCATAAAAGAAAAAGCTAAAATTCCCAAAAACACTTTTGAACCTTCCTCTACAAAAACGAAGGCGGTGGGAACACAGCCACGGGTACACTACCACGTAACACATCCAGGAGACGAAAATGCTGTTGAAACTTTGGATCACAACAGGCTGGCTCTGGGTTGGGAGGGGAGGTGGATAGAGGAGTCGGGAATGAAGGAGTGAAACCGAGCCTGGAAAAGGGTGAGGAGGGAGCAGGTGTTGTTTTAATTTTTCTGTTCACTTCTCACTACCCATATCTATTTTAATTGCCAATAAATCAAATTAATTTTCTTCAAGTCAAGTTTGTTTTGGCCGTGATGGGAACTGGTAAGCAATCTCCCTGTCTTTATGTCCACGCATGAGTTTTTTAATCTAATTTTCTCCCCTTGTGCTGTTGAGCAGGGGGAAGGAGTGAGCAGCTGGGTGGGCATCCAGCTGCTGGCCAAGGCATTATAACCCACCACACTCAGAGTGGAGGAACCAAAGAACACCTCTTGTTGCCACCTCCCAGTTTCCATCCTCTCCCACCACAGGTATGTCTTACCCTGCTAATGCAGGTGAAGGTAACAGCAAGCAGCATAACCCACTCCTACGGCTGGACACCTCCGAGGAAAGAAAATTGCACTTTATTATCAAGAAGCAGCTGCTTTTTAGTTCTGCACCGTAAGTACTGTTGATGAGATGAACTTTCTGAAACCACACAAAGATCAGTACAGCAGGAGGTTAAGATTCAATGCTTGTTTTAACAAAGTTAGTGGGATACAGAAAAACTATTGTAATATAATAGAAGCAGCTTTTTCTGCAAATTACTATAATTTGAAATTCTATAAAGCAGCAAATGGGGAAGATGAAGTCTTCTACTTGCAGATATGTAAGCTAACCTTAGTAATCAGACAAAAGGGTACAATTTAATTTGGGTCTAAAATGTGTGTACGTGCTACTACTACACAGTAGTAAATTAAAAATAAAAATACTTCAAAACCTTTTCTAACCCACAATCCTTTTGAGTTACTTTACATACCTTGGGGGACCCCTAAGCTTTAACAGCAGAAAGCACATCCAAATTGATTGAAACATGAACAGAAACTGTACAAGGTCAGCAAGGCAATGTGGATGGGAGATCTCAATTATTGGGAAAGGAAATGTATTTTCTTAAAAAGAGGTTCTGTTTATATCTAGGTGATTTTATCCCAGTCCTTTCACCCTTCTTCACCTGAAAACATGTTTTTGTTTCTCTTTTCCAGTTTGTTTAATCCAATTTCATCTTGAAACAGTTTCTATTTATTGCTGAGGCATACAGTTTTCTACATAGTGTCCCCTTATTTGGACACAAATGCTCCACTGCAAGGGCCTGTCTACTAGTTTCCAAGTCTACTTGTCAACCTCATGGTATGTGACCCCATGTCTTTGAAGCAAGTAGTCTTAAACCACAGAGAGGTATCAATCTATAGCATTCCTTCAGTATATTTCATCCCACTGTGAGATGCCCTCTTAGCCTCAATTTATCTATGCTGTCTAATATACTACAGCCTGTAGCTAGGTCTGTCTAATCTGTCTTCATAACTCATATCCTCACAGTCCTAAGCACTTATACAGTTCTTTGCTGCAGCCTCTTCAATCTTGACAGCGGGTTTTGCAATATGGGAAAGGAATTGCTCGCAGCATTTAGAAGCTGGGTGAAGCTCAAATTACATGATTATAGGTTTTATCATAAACTAGAGACTCATTGGAAATAGTTTGAATGACCCCTCTTTTTACATATTCTTACAGAACTTAATAAAGATAAAACTATTAGAGTTCAGCTGATAATATCTTTTGAACATTTTAAAGGAAAGTAAGGAACTTAAAATTATTGCGGACGACAATTTCTTCAGTAAGCACCATCAGCTTTTCACGTGGATTTGAGTCTACGTGGCATAAATTTGGGAATTTGCACCAAAAAGTCTTGCAAAATATACATATATTCAATGTCAGTATGAAACTCTTAGAAAATGGGTTCATTTAGATTTCCAAGGACAGTAGTGTCAGTTTTCCCAACAATTATAACCACTGAAGTATTTCATACAAGCATATACTTGTAAGGACAGACCTGGACAAGTTCCCTTTTTGTTTGTGGGGATTAAACAGCACTGAAAGTTACACTTTGCATCTGAATAGGCAGCAAAGCAGTGAACTGGTACTGGTATGGCATTCCCCATGTGGGGGGATCCAGTGAGGCAGAATCCCAGCCCCAGGAGCTGACTGCTCTAAAAGAATCCAATACCACTTGCTCTGAAGTCATTAAAAGAAACACCTGCTCTACCAGATTCGTCTTGGAAGATTCCTGGAGACTGAGAAGTCTGAGCTGTGGGTAAAGTGAAGTAATTTTATCTTGCATTCTTCAACTAGTAGCTCATTTGCATTGACAGAGAATCACATTTCAGCCCTATTACCACACCAAAACCAGACCCTCCCATCCTTCCATTCGTCTCACCGAGTAAGTGCTTCTACTCAGGTGGAAAAAAACTCCAGCACCATCCCCTTGTAATTCCTATTTCCAGCATCACTTTCAGCCATTTTTGTACATACTATCACACACACACACACACAAAAAAAGGCACAATCACCTTTCAAAGATTCATGTGCAAGAAAATAATGCAGAATGCCAAAGCAAATCAGAAGACCCAGAACTGCATTTTATAGGTCACAAAAATACTTTGGGGTAAAAAAATCTGTTGTCATCCTCCTTTGGCACTTTGGAGCCCATTACACTGAGATAGAAAAAAGACTAGGAATTTCTGCAAAATGTAGTAACTGCAAAGCAAGTTTATAAAAACACATAATTAAAATAAAATATTTTTAATATTTAATCATATTTCATCACCAGTGAAGTTATTCTTTTATAGAAAGTTCCAGAAGAATGGGACCGGAACTGATTCCTTGACTGGATTCTCAGCAAGGATGAAAGCATAACCAGAAAGAGATTAGTTAATGGAGGAAAATCAGAAATGGAAAGAAATGGAGTGAGGAAGATTTTGAGCCTCGGTTGCACACATAAAACTGATGTTACCTGAGGCACCACTGGACAGCCCAACGTATCACAGAAATCTTACATCTATTTCAGACTGTGGGCTATTATTCCTACAGAACAGAATGCTGTCTTGTCTATGCTTCGCAGGCTTGCGGATGTTAGTTTCAGTGACAATGAAATTACATGTAATCTCTTCTGATTACACCAAAATTGCTAGGATTTGCAAAGAACGTATTTGAATTCATACATCCAAAAAGTAAATCAAGCTTATAATTTAGGCACCATAACTTTTGCAGATCTGACATCAGACCATTCTGACTGAAAGGTTTAGGGAGGTTATTTTTGGATACATCAATAAAAGACAGTTTCCCAAGGAACTGTGATATTTATGTGGAGGAAGAAAATCAGTTCTGCCTGCATAGATAGGAATGTTCACTCTTTATCTGCAAATGTGACATTTTCTACTATACATTTTGAAATAAAGATTGTTCCCTTATGCTAATGTTATTCACCAGTGTCAGATTTCTATAGCCATGATGTGTTGTATGAAAGTAATTAAGCAAGGGACCCTATGCACTTTAGTCACAGCTTCATTAAACTACGCCAGTACAGCACAGCGATAATTTCCCAGTAGTTCAGAAAGAGACCTAAATAGCTATCATCTACCATAATCACTGAAAGGGAAGCAGATACTGAAGAGAGTACAGTGGCAAATTTACTACTCGTGTTTTTAACATAATGCTATTTTTCAATGCTGAATTGTCACCTGAGAAAATGGAGAACTGCCTTGCTTGCTTTCTGTGTAGGGTCTGCTTCTACAATACTTCGGTTTGACTTCAAAGGTGATTCAATAGGATTTCCAGACCTGAATGGTTGAACAATCCAAACAATCCCTTGTTTTATTTCATTCAATATTATTTAATAAAACTTTAATTTAATTAAATTTCTTGGGAGATATAAAATCAAACAGCAATTCAAATACCTTTAATTCCCTCTTTGCTGATCCACAGTGTTAAATGAAATGAGAGAACGGCTTCTATTTCCAATACTACTACAGCACAACGGCTGTTTCTTTGCCTGGTTTTACACAGGTTTTGAACACCTGGTTAGGCAGCTTTCTTCAAACAAAAATTCAGATCTAGCCTTGCAGTGACAGGAGGAGAAGGGGCTTTTAGGATTCAGATAGAAACATAAATTCACATGGAAGACAATGAGATTTGTATTCCTAGTTCCCCATGACAGCGTTTGAAGTTAAATTTATGCCTTCTCATCAGCAGGACATCCTTTTAAATTCCTACCCTTTAACCAAAAGGTGAGGTCAGTGGCAGTAAGTAAAAACAACTAATATCCAGCCAGAGAGAATCAAACAAACAAGGCCAGAAATCAATTTGCAGAATCTTGGCTGACAGCAAAATAACCGTACATCTCTCCTGAGGTTTCTGGTTTAAACTCTGTGTCAATGTATCACACGCAAAGTCCTGCAGCAGCTGACTTCAGTAGTCTCCCTGGCTTCCCCCGAGCACTAGGGACCAAAACCCACAAGCAATAACATGGTTGTCTTCACATTCAGAAGGCCTCACGTGTTAGTCTGTACTCATTGGAGTCTACACCCAGGGGAGAGGAACAGACCCCTTCCTTCCTTTCTGGACATGAACTGGATTTCGGCAGCAGGGCTATAGGAGTAGGGGAGATGAGGGGCTCAGGCTCTGTCCCGCTGTTTCCTTCTCCACAATACTCACCTAGAAGCAAGTGAGGACTAGAGTGGAAGCAAGGCATGAGAGACAGGTACTGTCATCGATTTGAGTCGCTCCTCCTCAGCTCAGTGAGACAGGAGCACAATGGTTTGGCAAAGTATTTCCCTTGTGTTTGTCCTCCCCTACTTTCCCATTCATTTGCCTGTTGCTGGTTCAGTCACATCAATGACACAAACTTTTAAAAGAGAAATTCCACATTCTCTGTTATCTTCTGCACCATCCTTTTCAGTATCATGCTCAAACTTGAAGCCTGAGATTTTCTACATAATCAATCCACTTGTTAGCAAGATCTTAATCACTGCACACGATTAAGATCTGGGCTTAGGTTTCACCCCAAAACTAGCGCAGCAGTAGGAGAAAGCCTCCTCATACCAATGCTCCGCTTACATTCCATGTCCTGGATCGTCTTCTCATCCTAGAATAACACAGATCTTAGTGCTCTTCATCACAAAAGAAAGAAGCAAAGAAATGAACGAAACAATTATACTAGCTTCTTAACCTTTAATGCAGTTTAAGCATCACCTACTTTGTGAGTTACTGCATGGTCTCTTTGATCTTTAATGTATAAATCTTAAAAACTTACATATTGTTATTTTAAATTCTTTATTCTTTCAGGGGTTTTTGCTGTCTTTCTTTCTGCCATGCCTTTTTCCTTTCCAACAATATTTTCCTTTAAATAGTCTTGCAAGTTTGTTCTGATGCTTACTGTGTAATTATATTATCTAGGACAAAGATCCACAAACGTACCTCCCACTGACATCAGTGGGCAACAGGCACTGAAATCCCCTTATGACTGTGGCCCCAAGGCTTAGAAGCTCCACCTACAAACTGGGTTCTGAACACATTTATTTTTTTAAGTGACAGTCTTGTTCCCAGAGCTTATCATCTGAATAGATAAGACAGCAGGAGGATAAGGTAAGGTTTATTCCCATCAGCAGATGGGAGTAGAGACATAGCGAGTTTCATTATCCAAGGTGATCCAAAAAGTCTGTGTTAGGAGCAAAAGTCAAGGTCATTTCTTCAGACCCAACATCTAAGCAATGTCCAACCTTCACATAAGATGTTTTTCTCCTTAGCTGCAGTAATTCCTACTCTGTAGCTCAGGTTTTGTTTACCTAGACAGGCACACTGAAGCAAGTCATACTGATTATTTGAATCCAGTTAGAACCACTTCTAACCTGGACCAATGCATGCAAATAGGGAGCAAGGAGAGGGGCACCAGCACTTCTCCTGGACATAGCCTCTTTCCTTGCAGTGGGCCACACAAGGTCAGCAGGACAAACATCCACTACACATGAAAAGATGACTCTTAATGGCCGTGGTTGGAGCTGTTCATTACAGTCCACATGTCCAGCAGATGTATATGAGCTCCATGAAACTGTTTCACAAGTCCTGTGTGAAGGAGCTACAAGTTGGCATTTTCTGCCTCAATGGCTGCTAAGGTCCTAAAAGATCCTCCTAGCATGACAGTTTCATGATGAAACAGGAATTATTTCTGGAAGCTCTTACCACTTCTTGGCTCCTCTTTACTGCCTCCCTTTGCACAGAAGATTTTGCAAGTGTCATTACCCCACATCTGGACAGAGATTCAATAGGAAGGAGCTGAGCTCCAGAAAGTTCTTTATTAGTTGTTGGTTTTTTTTTTTTTAATGAACTTTAATGACTACTGTGTCTGCTATGACCTACAACTGCCATTTCTTTGTGAGCCAGGCTGTGAAAAGATGTGTCACCTGGCCAATACTGTGGCAGTAGAAGTACCTTGGATATAGTTACATATAGCAACTCTTTTACCAACGTAAATTATTTTTGTTTTGAGAGAAGGGTATTTTATGCTAATTTACAGTATAGTTTTGCCACTGAATCTGAATTGGGAGCGTTGCAGTTACAGTGTATTAACATTCTTACACTAGCATATGCATGACAAATAATTCTGGAAGCATTAATTACTTCTAAACAATCAGCTAGGAATCTTGCTTCTTCAGCACACCAGCAAACTTCCAATGACAGAACAGTGCAACCAGCATATTTACAAAAGGATTACTTCCTCCCAGAAGATGTAAAATGTGGTTTTGACCACACAAAACTGTGATTGTTCTGCAATATGCACAGAATCTTATTAACCTGGCTGGAAAGATAAAAGGAAAGGTGATACCACCTTAATTTTAATAAAGTCTATACATACTTATTCTTTTAAAAATGAAAGAAAAGGGAAGGATTTTTTTTCCGTGATTAGCCAAAAGACAATTAGAGGAGTTGTTCCGAAACCAGGTACATTTTTCTCAACTGAGTGTCACATTTTGGGCTGTTGATAGACCCTTACTTCACTATTTCTGCTTAGACGCAGTGAATCAGCTTATGACTTCGCTATTTCTGCCTAGACGCAATGAATCAGCTTATGACTGATTCAAGTGAAACAACCACCATCAAAAACCTCACTACTACATAGTCATTTTGTCCTCTGTACTGAGACCACAACCTGCATTCCTATGTCAGCAGCTTCCCCAGATCCCATTTAAAATATCCTGTTAGCACAGAGGTGTTTCTTCTTTCTCCTCTATGGTTTCTCTGCTCTTCTTTAAACAGTATTTGTCTGATCTTGGTTGAACAAGACTATTCTACTGAAGGTAAGAGAAGTCAAAGCCCACATATGTTGACATGACTTAATGTAAGAGTATATACTGAAAACAAAGAGGGAGAGTAATTGTTATCACCAAGAGATAGCACATTAAAAAATCTGTCCTACGAGGAGCTCAGTATCAGCACATTACTATTTGGGAAGAGGGGACAAGAAACACCATCTTTCAGGTCATAATTGTAAGAAAAGAGGACCCTGTGCTTAGTCCATCAATAAACATATGGTCCCAAAACACGTTGAATATTGCCTCGTTTGCAGCCTTACTTCATATTTTGTCCCTTTGAACTGATGTGAGCATTCACTTTAGTCCTTTTGCATTTACTTGTAGTTCAACCTGTAGTGCTGACATAAACCTCTCACCTTCTTTTGCCCCTTCAGATTGCACTCATCTCCGTTTGTTCTTCTCATGCCATACCCTTATGAGCTTATGATTCATAGGATGTTTCTCCTACAACCTTCTAGGCAACTCTTTTCCTATGAAGTATTAATACAACCTGACTGAGCATGGGAACAATCATGGTGGCACTTCCCCCAGTGTCTCCTCTTCATTACTGGGGATAATGCCCTAATTTTCCTTCCAGTTAGAAACCCATATCACTTATAAGCAACCGATTTCGGAAGGCAAAAATTCTAACATATTTGGGTTCACTTACAGAAAAGTATGTACCTGTAGCACAGCAGTTAATCAAATGAGGATTTACAGTATTTAAGCAACATTTTAGAGCAGAAATTTAATTTGTGTTTGTTACAATACTTAATCAGTTCTCAGAAATACAAACTTCATCCCAGCTTTCTGAATCTTCAGGTTGATGAGCTCCAACCTGAAATAAATAGTATCTGATGATCAGAAAAAGAAAGCCCAACAACAGAGAAGCCTGGCCTTGAAAACTATTCATGCCATGCCAGGAGGTATTACATCTTCTGTATGAAAAACAAACGTAACACCAAGATGCTAGAGCAGTGAGAGAGTAGAAATGTTTCAAGTGCAGTGAAATGTTAGGCAGGCCAAGGTAACCGATACTCAAAACAACACTCTCAAAAAGTGATTCAAGCACCCCTCAGGTTTAGTTTGTATTTAACATAAGTGTTAAATAAAGTTTCCTCGAGAGTAAACAAAAAGTTTCAAAACTTGAGAACTAAATCAAGAGGCTGCCTGTTTCTTCCTAGAGCTCTGGGACCTGAAGCAAGCACCCTTAGATCTGCAGCGGACCGGCTGTGCTACCTGCTTTGGGGCAGGGCAGGCTTTGAACCTGCTAGCAGAAAGGAGGGCTGGAGAAGGGGGCTGGTGATCTATTTCTGAGAGACCATAAAAAAGGGAACCTGAAACAGTAATGTGCAGCTGTATTACTCCTACATTGCTGTCACACAGCAATCCTGCCATAATTAAATGAACAATATGTGCCAAATATTAAATCAGGACCTCGTCTTTTCTTATAATGAGGTAATCTTTTCTTATCTCTCACCACAAACAGAAAGAAAACGCGAAGAGGTAAAGCCACATCAGACACCTTCTCTCAAAATCTCCTAAAGGGACATAGAGAGAGAAAACTGTCATCTGACGTAGGTAAGATCTAACCCAAGAGAGACCCTTGGAGAGGGGTATATAATCACCCACCAACGATGCCAAGCATTTCTTCAGAGATGAAAAACGAAAAGCAACCCTACTCCTGCCTTAGGCCCGCAATTACCACAAGCATCATGATAATATAAAGCAGTGACAGAAAATACTAACTGGGAAAAGAATGAACAAGGCCAACTAATGCTCTGCTGAGGCCTGAAAGGAGACTGCAGAGTGATCGGAGAGATCGCTGTTGCAGCCCCTGTTGGGAAATGGCCTTCCACGGCCAGGCACTTTTCTGGGCAAGGTGCAAATAGCCTTCAGACAAAAAAAGAACAGCTTTTGGGAAACCTGAGTTTTCATAAGAAAGGCAGGAGATGTAATATTAAAGTCAGCGAGCAATAAAAAACAGATGGAACTGAGCACCTTCTCCTTGAGCAGGGGTGGAGAGATGGTGCAGGACATCCCCTGAGGAGCACCCTGGGGCCATCGTCACCCCAGCTTCCCAGAGAGAAGGGAATGTGCTGAGCAGTTCACCCCAAATCCTCACATTGGGAGGTAGCAACTAGGTAATCCTCCCTACAGTTACAACACACTCTAATATCGAAAGGGGCACAGTATCAGCGCTGGCTCTGGGTCGTGAGGAACGTCGATGCTGTTCTGTAGCTGTAAGCTGACGGCCCTGTCAAAGGATTCGCAAAGGCATTTTAGCATCTGCTGCATCCATTGATCTTAGCTGGACTTTTGGCTAAAGAACTGAGAAAACGAGGCCAAAGGACAATTTGTGAACAACATAGATACACCTGCAAATGAAGGAGATAGATGTCTTGCGCAGTCTGATGACTGCTACCTTGTAAAATTTCCTTTTACAGTGCACTCTGTCTTTACTGGTAGCAAAGGCTCTGAGAGTTTTTCTGTTGATTTTTCTTATTTGTTTGTTTTGAGGGGGTGTTAAATTACAATTTCATAGATCAATAAAAAGTCATTTTGCTACGTATCACTCCACGTGAAGGGTCGGTACAAAAAAGAAAAGGACAAAAAAAAAGAAATATGCTACTTAAAGATACATTCTTAAAGTAATGAAGTTGAGAAGCTGCTGCAGTTACCGGTTGACAGATGTGTAGCTCTGAAGAAGAGCTAATTAATAGTCAAATAGCTGTACCTTCTGTTCCTTATTATATCCAGTTGTGGACAACACTTCCAGGAATATCTCATTTCCTTTGTCATCCTAGCTGAAGGGGGAAAATGAGCTCTGATTTAAGATCCTATTTCCAATAGCTACTTCACAAGCTAGCTACTATACTTAATCAACAATGAGGCTATAAATACGCACACCTTGTTATTTCAATGTTTCACTTGATGAAACGTAAGAGGCCACTAGTGGACAGCTAGAATAAGAATGAAGGATTACTGCAGTAGCTCCTGGATGACCTGATATAATGCAAACTTGATGATAGAGTCAAAACTGGGGGGAGGGCAATATTTCACTCTGCCAGGTTTCAGTGACATAGACCACATCAGGGCCATTATCCGTGATGGAAATGTAGATATGTTGCAATTTATTAGGTAAAGACAGGCTGTTTAATAAGGAAACAAAAGAAATGATAGATTGAAACAGCGGGGTCCACCACTTCTAACTAGGCGGACTACCCCAGAAAAGAACGGCTGATAGACTTATGAAAGATGCGACGCCACTTTTCCTCAGCCAAGTGTGACGTACTCCAATCTGAAGGGACCTTTTCCACCTGAAATATTAATGAGAAGCATCTGAAAACAGAAGATGAGAGCTGGCTGCACATGAATGAAAATATTATGATAAATATGCCACCTATAGGTAAGATATACAGATAAAATACAACTTCAGGAGTAGGTTCCAAAAGTATCCACAGGTAACAATCCATTTTCCACAGGAAATGAAGATGGATTGAACCAAAGTTAATGTCCAGAACATCTCTTCAACATGCTATGGCATCAACACTCAGGACCGTTGCTACAGCAGAAGAGAGGGTGACAACAAAATAAAAAGAGACAAAAAGATCAGTGCAAACGATCCGCCTCCTCCCACACATGTCTTTATTATGGGATTTCGCTTCAGAATGTGGCTGCCTTTCTGTACATATTCACATGAATTGAGGAGACAGGGTTTCAAGGAACAGAGCAAATAATCAGGCTCTATGAAAACAACTTGCACAGCCTTAATTTTTTTTTAGCTAGAATGGGCTGGAATTTCTTCTATGAAAAAAATGGCAACTGCTTAAAAAGCCCCACCTTTAACAGGGAAACATCAGGTTCAATGAAGTGTTTTTTCCCCAAATAATACATTCTTTTCTTGTAAACCTAAAGGAAGGGAGTAAAAGATTTCATAGTAGCCAGTCGCACAGGGATGTGATTCAAAGTAGGGACTGGAACACAGACCTCTCCAAACACTCCCGAGTATACTAACCACTGAGTTTCAGGCAGCTCTCTTCTGATCCATGCTGGGAAGAAAATACATTCTGAACTATTTCAAAAATTCAGGCTATTTCAAAGAACAGCAGTGCTATCATGTAGCAAAACCCACTCACCAGTCCCAGAGATACAGCAAAAGGACCAAAGCTATTCCAAAATCCATTGTTGGCTGTGTAGCAACACATCATATAGTTGCAACACTTGCATGGACATTTGCTAGAAAATCAGCAGTAACCCCTTTCGAAATCAATTATTTTCTCTTTGTACCACAAAAGAGCACAACACATTTTAATCCCTTTCTGGTGTATGAAAATCCTTCCCTGTTGGGATTTGAAAAGAAAATTAATCCCAAAACAGTGATTCCAGTACGATTCACATCCCTCCCATAAATTCCCCAGCACTGTTTCAGGAGTAATTGACAATGCAGTTACATTGTTGGTGATATAAAAAGGGCCCTACTGCAGTATTTCTTAAGTGTCTTATGACTTAAGTGCAGCAGGTATTTGCTGATGCAAATAGAACGATCCAGTAAATCCTCTGTAACATTTTGGGGTGGGGAAAAGAGGTAATACTTTCAAATGGCTGCTACTGTAAAGCTGTTTTCATGACCCACCTTGGAAAAAAAGGTCATAGCTAAACCGGATAAGACGACTTCACTTAGTTTCCCTGCAATAAAGATGAAATCATCACTGGGCAACAACACACTGAATTTTTAACTCAAGTGCATGGAAAAGGTATTTTGAGAGTCAAGCACTCTATCATCAGAGTTCATGATCGTAAATGTAAAGTAATTTAAACCCCAGAATTCAACAAGAAGTCACAGGAAATTTTGCTTCCTTGCCATTACATTTTTAACAGGTTGGCAGTGTGGTGAAGCCTCAATGCTGAATTGCAAACACCACGTTTAAAAATTCCTGCCTGTGCAGCATAGAAGCACGATGCAGAGAAGCTGGGCAGGGGCTGCTATGCAGTGATCTGGTGTCTGGGCCAATGCCTAGTTCATCTGCAGACTTTTGCGTCTATTAAGAATAATAAATATTTAAAAGCTCCACCACCAGCTCCAATGGGAAAGAACGCAGAGATCTGATGTTCTGATCTGGCTTCTTATTTAGCCAATCTTGAGTAAGACCATGGCAGTTGCTGCCAACTGCACTGATATTACCAGTCGTTGAATTAGCAGATAATGTTCTTTCTGATGATCATTACCAAAAGATGCATAACACTGCATGGGTACTCCTATTGAGCATAAGGCTAAAATGCTGACTTTAATGGTTGCAGTAGTATTGTCTTCAATGGGATCAGGATATCCTTAAATTTTTATTTTTTTTAATTTACCTATGAAGAGTCCTGCAAATGTGTGTCCTACTGAACCTGCCCTTAACACATTCAATATAAAAAGCCTTCTTATTTGTTGTGTTTCTTCTGGTGTTTAAAATAGAAGCAAAAAAAGAGTCCCTTTATCCAAGCTTGGCCATACCTAATTTAATTTTGCTTGCATCCTGCTGAGGCCATCCCACACCCTTGCAGACAGGATGCAGTTAACTATTAGCATCTGCCAGAGTGAATCAGCAGGATCTGTACAACTTCTCACTGCAGATTTCTAAGCACTGCAAATCAAGGAAGGCAAGTGAAAAATCCCTGGTTACATCCCTAATTTAGACAAAGTCTAAGTGCCTAACAAGAAGCTGGGTCAGTTTTTCTGAAAAAAAACCAGGGTAATTAGCATATGCCAGAGATTGCAAAAGTATATTGCTTCCTTCTAATACGTCACAGGAACACTAGCAAAGCCCAGCAACAACAAACATTTAAAAACTGTTAGGTTATATAGTTGCCAGGTTATATAGTTGCTTTTTCCTCTCAAGTCCATAATTATGATTATTAATAATTTAATTTAGTAAGTGTGTTATTCATAAAAGAATTCATTTTTAGTTAGGAATAAACATCTCTCCTATAAACCCTTTGGAAGGTGGGGAGGGGTTTGTTTAGTTGGTTTGTGTGTGTGTTTTTCTAGTGGAATTTTTATAAGCACAGAACTATAGATGACTCAGAAATTTTATGAAGAGAATTGGGATAAATATTTGTGATAAGACAGAAGGGACAAGTTTATTGCACAGTCCCACAGTTTTATAAAAAACGCTAATGCTCGAGCTTGTGGAACTCCGGACGTTGTATTAGCAGGCAGAGGCTGGGAATACTAATCACAGAAAACTTGCAGTAAATCTGAGAGATAAACAACAGGGTCAGGGATTGAAAATTGCTGGCAGATAAGCTTTGTGCCAGAAATGTTCTAAAGATGGTAAAAAACTGTTGCAAAACTGCCATGAAATAATGGAAAAGGGCATCACTTTCTTCCCTGAGAAATCTGTTCTCATTTGGGCATGAATCACCGCATACTCGAATGCGAGACCCTCTTCTCCCAAACTGTAAATTACACAAGTACAGTATCACTCACGCAAAGCACGTGGATCCAACAGCAGCAACAGCTGCCAACAAGTCCTTCATGGAATTGCTTCCTATCCTGTTCATACAGCAAAAGGTGGCAACATGCTGAACCTATATATGCCCTTAATTGGTAAAAAGGAGAAGCTGTTGCACAGCTTCCCTAACAGTTACTTTTAAAAGAATATCCCCACCACGTTGTTGGAAAGCCATAGCAGAATACAAAGAGGCAAGGAAACAACATGAAGGTTATAGTGCATCTGAGCAGTTTGAAAATAGAAATTGCATGGCAATTACACTTACAAGGAAAACCATTGCAATTAAATCACTTTGGTGAACACAAATTAATTATGACAATTTTTCTGCACAGAGTCGCTACGTTGAAAACAAATTAGAAAAGTTTAGATTTGTAATCAACAGAGAAAAAGAAAGGATATCACTGTATTAGCTTTAAATTACTGCTGGTTTTGGACAGACAAGTTATGTGCTAGTACAAGATACCTGAATAAATGATTTGCATAATTTCCAAAAAAGCATGTGAAATTATCACAAATCAAGAAGAGTGTATGACTTTTTTATATCATTTCAAGGTAATGGACAGGAAAATAGGAACAGTAGGCTTTACCCTTAGAGCCTTGGGGAAAACAACAAACAACATCAGAATGAGAACTGTTGGATGATTTCATAATTAAAGCTGAAGTCCTGAAGTCTTTACTATGAAAATGAATAATATTTTTAAAGGACCAATAAGTTGTTAGTCCAGCTGACACCCCCACTGCTAGAAACTTGCACTTCAGTCTGCAATTCCCAAGCTTCAGCTTCCAGTCCTCCCTTCCCAATGTATCTCCCAAATTCATCAGACTTTTAGTGTAAGACAGCTTCTTGCTACACAGGCACTATGTCTACTTTTGAATGTCCCCTGCAGTGAACTAGATTTCTTTTTTCCATCTCCTTGCAAGACAGACTATGATGAAGTGGCAGAAAAGAGCTTTGTAGTTTTCTTCTGAACTCTTCCCAGCTAGCCAACATACTTGCTAAAGTATGCGGACAATACAAATGCACAGAGTATTCTGTCAGTACTTTCATTAATGCCAAACAGGAACAGCATTGCTATATTTACATTCAATATGTAAGTTCAAGTGCTGCTTGCTGGTGGGTGTCTCTGCTTTCTGGCTGTGGTTCACATGTCATTTTGGGGAGCCCAGCTTCTCCTGTGATGACTCTGGTACTTCTAAATAACTCTTCTGCCTTTGCTTAACTCTTCATTAACGTTCTCCGAAACTTCGCCAGCAATTATTTTGTTCAATGCTGGCAAAAACTAAAAAAAAAAATAAATTTGCGACAAGAATGTGGGCTTCCTCACCCTACCTTCTTCATCTCCCACCCTCGCTAAGGACAAGCATAGCCATTTCAAACTGAGCATCAGAACTTGCTCATTGAAACTTCTTAATTATTATATTTTAATTCATTTCATATAAGCTATATTGATTTCACTCAGCAGTAATTATTTTTCTAATCAGAATGTTGTTCTGCCAAAAGTCAGATGTTTTACTGGAGTCCATGACAACGGCATTGCCTTTATCAAACAGATCTGTAATTTAATTAAAACTGATATCAAAGAAATAAATGAACTGTTTATTATAAACCCATGTTGAATAGCATTCATTAGAATAAAGGGATTAGGGCTTACATTGATTGTTATCATTCATTTCATGATTTGTTGAGAACTGACAAAGGGCTAACCAATTTAAAGCTACCTAGCGCAGCCTATTAATTTATAAACTTACAGGCAGAACATTAGCTTTTATTGTGTCCCCCATATCTTCTGTAACACTCCCAGAGCTGCTGAACTCGAGTGGTTTGGAGAGCTCCTCAGCCAGCTCTTTCAGCACTCCTGGCTGCATTGCAAAATTGCGGTGTTCAATCTGAGCAGCGGCTGCTTACCAACAATGCTGCTCACATACACCGCCACATTTCCAGGCACTTGCTCTTCCCTCTGGGTACTGACATTTGAATTTCTGCATTTGCTGACTAGGTGAAGGAATGAGAGAACGATGCAACACTTCTGCTCTTATGAGGGAAAGAAGACACAACATATTTCAAATTTTTCCAGTGGAACTCAACTACCAAAATTCAAATCAGTAAACATTTTCTTTCCTTTCTTGAAAGTACTTGAAGAGCAGTGAGTAGTTTTGAAAAGAAAACAAAAAACGAAACAGCAAAGAAACCCAAAACCCCACAGCAAACACAAGAGGAGAGAGCAAGTAGCATAGGAGGAGGGAGGACGGTAACAAACAGCAGCTGAGCAGCCCCCCAGGAAAGCCCCCAGATTGAATTGGCACGGCTATTGACCTCCCCGTCAGGGCTGAGGCGCGCGGCAAGGCAGCGCATCCTCTGGGAAACAGAAGCCTTTGCTGTGCTGCCAGCCCGAAACCTTTCTGATCACTCTCTCAGACCTCTACAGCAGCTATATACAGCTCCATATTTCAGCCTCGCGGAGGAGCATGACACTTGTCTAAAAACTTTCCAAGAATGACGACATGCACATACACACCTCGGAGCACAGAAACCACACTGAAGAGGAAATGCAGTAAATATGCCTCCTCTGATCTTGGGATTATGGATCCCAGCCAAGAACTGGAGTTCCCGTCAGCACTGATGAAAGATGCACATTTTACAGCGTGAGCAGGACAGGAGGTGAGGAGATGCCAAATAAATCACGATATTCACCCACAAAGATCAAAGAAACCAAAAATCTAGTAAGAAACCAGCAAATAAATGACCTGAGTATCTTCACTGAATCAACAGAGACTTAGGCTTACAGCATGTTGTTATACCGCACCATTTTAAGGACCCTGATTGATTACCATCTCTCCAGATTGAGTGAGAACAGTAACACCTGAGAATGCTAAAGCAACTTTCAGAAGGCTCCAAGGTACTCTAAACAAAATATTTAGAGAAAATGCTCCAAATCTAAAGCCTAAAACTGAATCATGGTAGACAGACACTACAAAATACACATCACTGTGATCTATATGCATATCTTTTCTAAAATTCATGTCAAAGTAATACATGTATAGATAGAGAGAGCTAACCATAGCTTTTGATGTGCAAACAGAAACACATAGCCTATTTTGCCAGCTAGTCTAAGATGTTCCAGAGCAGAAACTACCGGCATACGCAGTATGGATATCACGTACTTTCATCTGATTGCCACCTTGAAAATGATAGGACCATGCAGCTTCAATATCCAGAATATTCTCAGACCTCTATCCAGATTAAAGCAGAGTTATTACATTTGCCAAACGTCAAGATAGCAAGAAAATAGCTATCTATGTCCAAAACCTTTGGATGCAGGCACAGACTCTCTCTCAGGCAGGTGAGAGTTATTACGGAACATCCCATTTCTTCCAAGGTCCAGGACCAGGAATGTGTTCCTCATGTCCCCAAGGTTTTGAGTCACTTTCACAATCACATGGCAAATAAACGTTCTCAGCTGAGGGCCCAGTCCTAGTTTCTACCAAGTAATGACTCGGACCGCTGTGGTGGCAACACAAGAGAAAGACAGCTTTCTTCGCGTCCTCACAGTCTCATGTTTCAAACCTTCACATTGCAGTTGGTCGTGCACATAACAGGACCTTTACCGTTGGCACACCTGTGGCTTCACCTGCGTACCACACACCGTCAAAACAGTGCAGTGAGGCTGAAGCTGTGAACAAGGACACTGGAGGATAAATCTATTGAGACATGAAGACAAAAATGTCTCCCTGCATTACTGAGCGCCTAATTCTGCCATCTGATCAGTGTTCCCCTCAGCGTTCCCTGAAAACAAACAAGCTTCACTTGCTTTCAAAAGGTTCACTTAAATAGGCTTTCTGTCCCAAAACAAGAGTTATTTCCTCTGCTGGAAGTAGGAAAAGGGCTGACCAGCACACCACTCTTTGCCTAGCTCCAGCCTCCGAAGGAATTCCACATGGCCACCTGCGCGAGCACCCAGGGGAGTCCTGTGCTTGTCACCTGGCCATGAAACCCTGAGCTAAACAAAGCATGGTCAAACTTTTTCTGTACGGACACCAAAGTCACCTTTTCACAATAATCAGTCTTGCCACAATTTTTTCTGAGGTCCTCCCTTGCAATGATGCTATACTTGAACTATTAGAAGATAAAAAACCCCAACCTGCAGGCTGGGCCAGAGTTACAGTTGAATTACAGTTACCTGTCACACTGGAGATAGGTGTGCGCACACCAAACTAAGCCCTTCTCCTCCCGCTCAGCCAGCACCGAGGAGCGCGCAGTCCCCAGGAATGACGTCCTGTTTTACATCACACGCAACCTCTGCGACCACAACCAAGGCAGGAGTGGTTCAAGAGCTCACGGGGGTGTTTTGGGTCAGCGCCATGCCAAAGCAAGAGCAGCGCTGCAAGGAGGTGAGAAGGTAGAAACGTAAACCTGCAGTCAAGACCAGCAAGGACAGGTGAGATTCCAGTTAGTTATTCCCACTTGTGGGGGACTGCATTTGCATCTGCAAATGAAAGAGATGATGAAAAGCCTACCGAAGCTTAGTGAAGGTACCATTATAAGAGAGGAATAATAGAAAAATAGTCTGATCTGTGCCCTTCACATTCCCTGATACCGTCCTTCCAGCTTTCATGCTAGACAACAGTGTTTCTCTCTCTTTATTCCCAACACCTAAACACTGGACTGAACTCACCTGCAGCTTTGTACAAACTAGTGCCTATATTATTAATCCAGATTGGAACCTGCAATTATCAACATTACTGCTGCTTTTGAGTAGTGTGGATGTTTTGCTCACCAAATGTCTCCTTTGCATCTTCCAAGCTAGCTATGAATATTTAAAATACATTCCTTTCTCTCTCCTCTGCCCATATTACTTTTAAAAAGCAAACAAGCAATCAAGTGCTATAAAAACAGCTTTGAAAAACTAGTTTTCACTTTATTCTTCCAAGAAATACTCCTGTCAATGTTGATTAATACTGAATAGTTAATACTACATCATTTTAAGAGCTATTGTAGAAATTACTGAGCATAGAGAAAAAAAGAAAACTTCAGCTTCTCACTATTTCTGATTACAGAGGTTATTGGTTGCTGTTCTCTCTTGAGAAGGACTTCAAAAAACAACCTGTAGTCACATGTATATTTACTGACGATTCAGATAAAACCTTGAGCAGATTATCCACTGTATTACCCTAAAGTGGATATTGTCTCCTGAATATTCAGATGGGTTTTCCCTGTTGTACAGATATCATTGTGTTAAAACCTTTGTGAAGTAATTTCATGATAAAACATTAAAATAGGGGGAAAAGGATATGACTTATTTATCTGTAAGGTAATTATCTGCAGAAAGACAGTTAGTTAGTAGCAGACTACATTTTTCTTTTTAATCCATAAATCAGATCTCAGGTCCGGTATTCTGCTCCCTTCTAAAAACACTACAGATTATCAAGGGTACAGTGCAGATCCAAGGGCTCAGCAGAAATGCATTCAGTGAAATATTGCTGGACCACGGAAAGAATGAGAAGGGAAGCATAAGCAAGCAAAACCCAGTCTTGCTCCCAAAGCCATATGCAATTCAACACAGCATCTTTGCCATGATTTTCTTCCAGTTTCATGTACAATGGAGTGAAAAGGAGTTACCCCCCTTGTGTGGCAAAACCACGCAAGAGGAAGTAATCTTGTGTCTGTTCAAACTCTATTTTCAAATTTCTGTATTTACTATGGCAATTCATTGTGTTTCGTAAGCTTACTGCCATATGATGAATGTTATTACGTTTAAGCTTCATGATAAATATATCACCTAGCAGACCTAATTATTACAGCCTGTATTCATTACCATAGGAAGCTACATTCCAAAATTGTTCAAGGTAGACAACTCCCCCAGTCCCAGGTCCTTCCTGATTAAGCCACAATTAGTATGATAAATGGGGATGGTTATTTGGTTCCAGGCAATAATGGCAACGCTTGCTCATCACTAAATGGGGAGAAATAATTAAATATTACAAGAAATGGTTTAATAATTAATAATAATACCTCAATCACCTGCAAATAAAGCAGAACTCCATCCAGGTGTTCATTAATGGCTGCAGTTCAAAGCCAATGTGGCCTTAACCTCAAAATAGCTATCTGCATTAATGTAGTAGGCAGAAGGATGAAATCATGCTTGTCCTTGACAGGAGTGCTGCAAGGTGCTTGGGACTGAGCTGCAGCCCGAGGAGCCTGTGAGTGCATCCTCAATGGCTCCCTAATTCTTAAGTACCATCCAGGCCAGGACCTCCCTGCCCACAGAGCAACCTAAACAGCACTTGAGGCTCCAATTTTTCAATATACATCGAATTAAGGAAGACTATTCTGAGATGTGTGGTCAGTGCTAGGTCAAATGAAAAAAGATTCCCTTTTCTGTCAACTTCATTACAAATACAGCATTATATAATCTCATTTAATTGCACCTTTCACCTCTTTAACATCCTCAGCCTTCCATCTCAAGCCTCAGAAAACACCTCCTGCTGCCTGAAACTGCCTTCTGATAATTAAGCTCGGTATCCTCTTTGCTCCCAGGGGTACACAAGACCATGTCAGTGTCATAGAAATCAAAGGCAACAGGACTCAGCAGCACCTCAAGAGCGTCATCTAATTTGCCGTTTCATCCCAAAGGCAGGATCAACTTCTTCTAAATTGTTCTTGACAGAAGTTCATTTAATCTGCTCTTAAATCCTCCAGCGGCTCCACAGCCTACCTCAGCGATCCAGTCCGTGATCAGCCTCCTTTACCATTAGAAAACTTCTCCAAATGTTCAGGCTACATTTCCCTTACTGCAATTTAGCCCATCACTTCTTGTACCAGTCTGTCGAAGGTAAAGCAGCATCGAGTTGGGGAATTTTACTTGAGTTAATTTACTGCCAACCAACACAAACCTACAATCACTGATTCGGGTAGTCAGGAAAAAAAAAGACAGAAATCACTGCGCAAAATCCTACTTAAATATCTGTCCTTCCCCTTCCTGCTCTTGAGTACTCTTATTTTTTGCCTTTTTTTAATCTCAGTGGACCAAAATTCCTCCAGTGAGGCAATGGGCGCATAGGAGGCTGAAGTAGTGTGAATTACAGTTTCTAACACTCTACAATTAATGGCTTCCTGCCACATTGCTCCATAGTTTCCCTTTCCCAGTGTGGGTCTCCCATGAGCCACAGTCCCTCAAGGGATGTCCCTGTCCTATCGTGGGTCAACCATGGCCACAGTCCCTCCAGTGTGTCCTTGCTCCAGCATGGGTCACCCACCACCATGATCCCTCAGGCATGTTCAAGCATGCATGTTTGTTGACTTCTCCAAGCAAACTGGTGCCAACGTGTAGACCTGACATTCCCCCTGTAGCCTCGGAGCGCTGAGCCGCTTGCAAGCAGGCAGCCACATGCTTCGAATGTGACAGTCACAGGCGATTTGGGGAGAAGGGGTTGGCAAGAGTGCAATGCAAGGTGGTCAGCTTCCCTCACCTGTCGGGCTCTTCAGGCAGCCGCTCTGCAGCTGGTGGTCAATACCTGCAGACAGGTCCCTGCCTCCTCCCGTAGTGTTTTTGGCCTCTTTGTCTTTCCCTCTGTTCCCAGTGCTGCTCCTTCAGAACAAGCGAAGTGTGGTACTGGTCTCGGGCTGCACAGGCAGGATGTGACTTTTGCACAGGTATTTCTGGAGATAGCTACATACAGCTCATCTCCATCCCCACCGGAGCCTTGATCTGATCGGCTGCTCAGAACTGCTCTTCTTATCAGCTCTGTTACTTTTGAAGTCGTGCTTTCTTCTTTCATATTTCAGTTTCATTGCTCCACCTCTGAAAGGTACTTACACATGCGCTTAAGTACTTTCCTTTGCTTAATCAAAGCCTGTGCACTTGTATGCAAACACACTAATTGCAGGCAAAATTGCTCTTACGTAAGCCACTACCCGATGTTTTTCATGGAGTTGGAAATGCACAACAAAGACCTTTGCGCCCATTAAACATTTTAAGAAAAGGTTTTAACTTTAGGTGAGGAAATGTGTTGTGGGAAATTTGAGTACGTTATCATCAGTATCATCAGAAGAGAAGAATAATTTATTCCTGACAGTTGTCTTTTACAGCATGTCATTAGAACGATCCCTTTATAGCACCCATTCATATATGTGACATCTTAAGTCATACCCATCCATCTTCCTCAACAGATAAAAGACTATCATCCTTCTAATATCTCATTTTTTCATTTCAAAGGCTGTGTCAAAAATCATTTCACAAGCATTAACAAGTCCAGCCTACCAATTTCCTGGAATCTTCAAGCACTTTCTAGGGCCACCTTTTCTTCACTCCTTTCTGCCCTCACCCCGCTCCCCACCTCCTGATCCTGTAAAAAAATAAATAACTGCAAGTATGCAAGACACTTCCTGAAGGAAGGACTAAGGGAAATAGACCATTTTTTACTAACCCAGATCACTGATAAGCACATGATTTTGTCATCAAGAAGCTTGTCTGAGCAGATGGAATATACACCTCGTCTGTTTGGTTTTCAAAACCCACACACAGAAATAATCTCTGAGTTAGAGAAGACTAACAGCTCATATGAGGACAGCTGTCTCTCTGAGATGCTTGGAACAGGCCACAACAAACCAGTTGTGAGATGGTGACCAGCCTAGCAGTGGCTGTTTGCTCTGGTGCTATATTAAATTCTCATCATAGGTAATATCTGATCTCATGTTCTTCTCAGTCTAATCTGAGATCACTACAGTTCATTTTCTGCTCATATCATATTTATCTCTCACTAAAGATCATATTTATCTCTCACTAGAGAGATAAATCTCTCACTAGAGAGATAAATATGCACTCTCTCACTAGAGAGAAATCTCTCTCACTAGAGAGATAAATATGCGCATCCCACATCTTGCTTTCCTCACTTAAAGCAGTCAGGGAAACCCAGGGCACTTCCAACCAGATTTACATCTTTATAACCTGGAACCATCTTCCCGCAGGTGACCAGCTTGTTCCAAATTCAAGTCCTTGTACATTTCTGTGGGACTGCTCAATTAACAGATGTGCTTCCTCTCCTTTGAAAGAAAGTATTTTTACATACACGGGCTCTTGACACAACTCTCACTGATTCATCATCTTCACATGTATAATACACCTGCCTTCTTCAAGGACCATAACAGTGAGACTTACAGTTCCACACATTGCATATAGGTAGTTAGGGTCCGATCTAACATCAACTGAAAATAATGGTATGGTATTAAATCAGACTTGCAGGATGCGTTCCCTTCATACGAAGACTATTTCATACAGTAATTGTCTTCAGTCTATGAAAAACTCCAGGTACTGACTCACAAAGTGCTTCTTTACATATTGTAAGGCTCAGTATCCCAGCCTGATGTTAATTGTTTGCATTGCTGGCACTGGATGTCAGCATGCTGTCACTGAAGGAGCACATTATTATGATAGGGCTTTTTAGTACAAAGATTACTTATCAATGGAAGACAAAAAAAGTAAGAGAACCCATTCAAGATCTTGTAATATAATTAGCACAGTGTAATAGATAAGAGTTTTGATGCAGAAATCACCTCCTTGATGGTGGAGGAAAACATTAACATTTTTCTATTCTGCTGCAATATTAAAGAACTGAAGTTTATTCCTCATGCAGCTGACGGGTTCTCTTCATAGCCGAGTAGGTATCACCCAGCCAAGAGACAAAGAAGTAAGACCTGTATGCTTCAGTAAAAGCAAACCTTCAGATTGGTAGCTTGTTAGATGATAATGAAATGCACGTTTATTTCTCGCTACCTCCTGCTCCACTAGGAAAACTGCAGTGCAACCCACAATCCTCTCAGTCAGAACATGCAAACAATAAAACAAATATACACAGAACTCACCTCAGTGTGTCTAGTACATGGCATTGAATATAAATTTTCAGTCATCCCAAAAGCAATGGAAACCCTTTCCCTGAATACACAGGAAAATCCTCTCCCTGTATTTTGTGTATACAGAAGTCAGATTTTCTAGTAGGCCACCATATATATTTCTGAAGTCCATTCAGCGGTGAGTTGGACTTTAAGTATTTAAAACTAGGTAGAACTCCTTGGAGTTATATGATATGGAGGAGGTTTTCTCCCTGTTTTTAATGGCTGCGTATAGTAGTGCCGCAGAGTTGGAAATGTCCATTTTTCATGGTGGATACATTTAAGGGAGTGAGGCTGGTAAATAAACAGAACCAAGAGGTACAGGACTCTGGGTATCTGAAAGTTATCCAACACATATAATAATTATGCTTTTTTTACCAAAAAACACAATAAAAGATTGAGAGCTCATCCAAAGCAGAGACATTTTCTCTTGTTACTCACATCAGCAGTTGGAGCAAGTAAACCCATCTGTTTCAGCAAATCTATGTCCAAGTAGCGCACGGAGTACAATTTGCTGCTGAAGTTTCAGTCTCTCTGAAAAGGTAAAAATACAGTCCTTTGACTAATCAAGGACCCTGGGTCATTATACATTTTTTACAAGAAGACCCCCCCACACTACCCTTCCTATTTCAGCCAAACTTCACTTTGAGTAGATACATTTTCCAGTCTGCATGCTCTCTAGTTTTAATGAGATGCTTTGAGTGGGACTCAGCTAGAGATTAAAATGTAAGAATCTAGGTGTGGTGGCTATCTATGCTCCTGCTGTACTCGGTGAAGTCTACAGAGGGACTCAGCTCACTGCCCCATAGACTTCTAATCTAGGGAGACCTGAATCACTCTTGAGGTGCTACCAGGTGACCCTGTTGACGATAAGTTGATCATGCTGACCAGAGTTTAGACTTCTTCCTCACATATACACATAGGGTTCTTAATCTGGAACTAAATCTTACTATACACGGCTGAGCAAATTCTCTGGCTTCCTTTCTAAAACCTGGCAAACAATGTTGCTGACATTGAATTTCCACACTACAAACACTCGCACGTTTCCAAATTTCAGTTTGAAGTGGGAAAAAAACAACAAAGCCTTTTTTTTTTTTTTTTTTAAGGTTACAGAACCACAGAATCACAGAATGGCTGAGATGATAGGAAGGGGCCTCTGGATGTGACTTTGCCCAACCCTCTCTGCTCAAGCAGGGCCACCCAGAGCCAGCTGCCAAGGAACTTGTCCAGACAGCTTGTGATTATGTTCAGGGATGGAGACTCAACAACCTCCCAGGGCAACCTGTGCCAGTGCTTGGTCACCTTCACAGTGAAAAAGTTTTTTCCTGTGGCTCCACATGAAAAAGACTGAAGCAGGCTACTTTCAACGGGAGCTTTTAAAGGCAATAAAATTCCTTGACCGAGTATGTGTCAGTGAGCACAACACTGACATGTGTGACTTAAGATTAAGAACTACAGACCGGTACTGCACCGCTACTACTGCCCTTTGTGACTTCAAGAATAAGGCTGACTGCACTCATAAATACCCTCACATCTGTGAAGAGATGATCTTCATAGATCTTTATAAATCTGTGAAGAGAATTGAGCAAACCACAAGAAAGACTAGTGGCTGTAGGATAAAAGCAGTACTGGCTTATATAACCAGCTTCATGTGTATTTTAGTATTATTTCTTTTAAACCTAGAGGCCAATAGCTTAAGTTTGAACTTGCAAAGTAATTTAGAAAAACTAGAAAAAAAAGCCATCTTCTGAGCTTCATATTTTTACATAGACAAAAATTGAAAACAAGACTAAGCTTCTTCCTCCAGATTTACACCTGTGGTAGATGAGCATAGCTATATTCACTTCAGTAAGACTCAGCAGAAAATAATAGTTCAAAATCTAGCCTGTGTTTTTAAGCTGTGTAGCTTTCAAATCATATATATATATATATATATATATATGGTAACAAGGCATGGTAACAAGGCCAGCAAAGGCAATGGTATCACCAGCAAAAGCCCATACTGTGTGAGGTGAGATCCCAGACCACCAGGCAAGTCTGTAATGAGACATCAAGCCTGGGGTCAAGAAATCAGTTCACAAGTCAGGGCCAGGATCTAGTGTGTGGCCAGACACAAGCACACCTGCGACACTGCTGCGGTGTGTCTCAGGAGGGATCCAATCTCATTCCCAAGCAGCAGTGAGAAGCCTCTGCAGAACCTTCTTCCAGCTTTTCCTCAAAAAGCCCCAAGACCAGCCAAGGCTTCTCAAATATCTCTTTTTGACCAGAGACCTGGTCTTGAGTGCAGAGGGCCAAACCCCGGGAGGGGTGTGGGATCACGCTCCAGGCTCTGACACTGCCGTCCCAGAGGCAAGGGAGGCTTTCCTCGCTGTCTGTGTTGCTGTACATATTGCAGTTGCTTCTGGGGAAAATCCTTTACAACCTGGGCGACTGACACGACTTCCCTGTTTAAGTCTCTCCTCTCTGACTTGGCCCTTCATTTGCTCTTTAAAAAAGCTATTAAGCGGATTCAAATTTAGATTATTTGAAATAGCAAGAAGATTCTAAAAGCAGTCCAAGTACAGGAAATCACTGTTGAAGGCCATAGCTGAACTAGCAATTTCATCTTTAAAATGGATTTATATTCCATCCTCTCAAGACTCCCATCAAAAAAAAAAAAATGCCTCAATGCACAAGAGCTGACATCAGGTCAACAGTATAATGTCTTCTTAAGCATCACATTGATGGCACAAGTGTGTTTTCAATGACAGTTTAGCCAACAAAAAACCTCCCTGTTCACGTATTGCCGTAATTCAAAACCTAACCGAAAGTTACACAAATATCTCAACACTTCTCATCACTTAGAACAGTATCTTTGTGAGTCAAGGGCATGTAATTTCAAGACAAAATATGTGCATCAAAGCTACCTTAAGGGACCAGTACAGGCAATAATGAACTCAAAATGACTACTCATAGGATTAAACACTGTATCCAGGAACCAGCAATTTTAACCTCAGTAACTGTAGAGTAACCCCAGTTTGCTAAGTCAGTTACTTAAATAATTTGCACAAACAAACAGCCACTATTCCTTAATTACTAACACAGTTTTAATAGCAAAGGTGTAAAACTGTGGAGACTTCATTAATCTTAAAAAGAAGTTGCTACAGAATATTTAATAGGTTCTCCTCCAGTACTATAAATACATTCTGCCTGCAAATTGAGCTTGGAAGAACACTGACTATTAAAGCTATGATCATTCCAAATTTGCCTGTTGCTTTGAAAGAATTTAAGATGCAAGCTGTGAAAATGGAGAGAGATATAACAAACTCTAGGTCTGATATAGGGAGGTCAGCTTCGTGATGGCTTTTCGTTGGCAGTCTTGCATACAAATTTAAGAGGGATGGGAAGAGGCTCTGGATCAGTTTTTCACTTTGATTAATGCAGGTGGTATAGTGGTGGTGTTCACAACGATCATTTAAGAAAGCAGCAGAAAAGCTTGTAGAGAGACAAGTGAACTGTCTTGAACTTGACAGCCACTGATGAGAATCAGAGATGATGCAAAAAGCTTGGAAAGAAGGAGACAAGACTGCAGTAGAGAGAGACATTACAAGTTTTCGGGGTAAGGATCATTGTTAAATTATCGTCTTAGGAATTAGTTCATTGAGAATGGAAAAACAAAGGGATAGAGAAGGAAGTTCCAGGACATCTCTTGGATACTTAGCAGGGAGGGAAGGAACGGAGAGAGGGAAGGAGAAAGGATTCCTCTGAAGGACATGTTGAAGAAGCAATCAATCACAGAGTGAAGAAGCAAAGAAACACAGTCATGGGTGAAAGCAGCACGGGAGTCAAGCAGATCCTTTATCTCCCTGTAGTGTTGAAGGAAACTGGCCTCTCAAGAAATCTGAAGTCAAATGCTTATTTTGACCTTAGGTGCATAAGTGAGGCTTTGAGAATGCTTTTAATAGAGCAGACTGAGTGTGGCAGTGTGCTCCCCACCTCCACTGGATCTGTATTTCATGTAATCCTGATCAAGCGATAACCACCAGTGGTGATTGTAATGGATGTGTCTGGTTGTGATGGCTGCATCCATCTCAAAGTGGATTCAGGGAACACAGATAACAATACGCTAGCCGAGGGCTAATTTGAACAATGCACCCACCTAACCACAGCGCTGGTCAATGTCTGACTCAAACCAAATTTGGAAGAAGATAATATCTGTAGTCGGTATGCAAATATGACTTTGAGTCAATTATCTTACTCCATAAATAGCGGACAGGCCAGGGCCCGTTGAGCTCTCCTGCACGGCAGCGGGCTGCACGCCAGGATCTCCCCTTGAGTAGGGACACCTCTCAAGGTGACTCCTCAAGGTGGAGAGATTCCCTGCCACAGCAGATTCTCGCTAAGTGATTAATAGCATGCTAAACTTTGAAATCTTAGCTAAGTGATCTAAAGGATTGATTGCGCACATATAATCCTTTACACATAAACCATTACCCAAGTCCTGGACTAAGTCTGGATCCAGCCGCACGTAGATTCCTCTCTGAGAAGGAGTGTAGAACTCAAGGGGGTCTTTTCTGAACCTTGTCACTCAACGGGAGGGTCTCCCTGACAGTTTTGTCTGACCTGTCCTCTAGGCAGTAAATATCAAGTGAACCTTGCCATCAAAGCTTGTTAAACCACTGTCACATTTACTATCAAACTTTGTTAAATTGCTGGTTTACATCAATAAGCATACTGCTACCTCTCTGTTATGAGTGAAGTGCGTCTCTCCATCCGCAACACTGAGACACAGAACTCACTTCAGTTTTAGTGCAAAACCAAAGTTTGCCTGAATTGGTTCATTATAATTCTTTCATATGTTGCTTTTCTCCTTCCTTCTACAGCTGTGTAATGTATGGTAGTAAGAAAACTGTCCCCATTAGATCTATTCACTCCACAACAATAAGACATACAGTTAACATGAATGAGCTACAAAATAATGAACTTGTAAAATCTATGGAAGCAAGAAGTCAATTTTTTTAATTTGCTGAGGAATAGACTACAGAAGCATTTAACCAATTTCCTGTAGATTCTGTCCTTTTCTCAGCATGTCTGGAAGCACAGGCTCTTCCCTGACACCTCAGGAGAGAGAAGCTGCCAAGCATGACTCTGCCTCCGCTGCTGCAGCTACACCCACTCCTGTGATCTGTGGCAGCATCAGGGAGCAGCAGTCTCCCTCTCTTCTCCCTCTGAACCCATCTGTATGTCCACCAGTCCATGTTGCTGCCAGGGGCTAACCTAAGCTCCGTCACCCTGAAATCTGGAGGGAACACAATGAATTCCTCCTTTAGGCATGTCCACCTTTGTTGATAGCCCCAGTTGTGGGGTCTCCTTTTAATACAATGCACTCAAGAAACTGTCACTGTTGTTTCCATCAGATATGTGTACATGTATGTAACTTTTATGAACTACCTTCCTTTCTAGAGATGGTAAGTTATCTGCCTCTGGTGTCTTTGAGTCTGGTGTTTTGGATCCTTAATGGTGTTCCCATACAGGAGCTCTGTTCACGTCTCCATAAGTGCCAGTCTGGACTGATTTCCTTTCCTCAGCAAATTCCAGTCGCTCCCTCTAGAATGATCTCCAAATCTTCCCGAGATCTCTCTCTGGCAGTTGGCTGCAGTCCAGGTCCTTCTGGAAGCTGATGTCTCATTAAGGACACTTCCTTAAGCGCAGGTTTGTGACTAAGCTATGGCAAAAGGGGAAATCATTTTACTTTCTGTTTTCACCCTTTACTTAACAAGATGCTGTATATATAGATCTCTGTCTCTATACCAACTCCTGCAATATTTTAGTGCTCTTTCACATTTAGCAGTAATATAAAATAGCAGCTGCTCAGTTCAGTGCTCCAGCAGTATTTCTATTACTCCCAGTGTCTGATCCAGCTATTCTAAAGTTAGTTTGTGTATCTCAACGTTGTGCCTCAGCCTCCCTTTAGACTATAGGCTTCTCAGTGCTGGCTGCATTTGTCCAGTCCCCGGCCAAAGATCCTCCCTCACCCACCACATCTGTTCTGAGACCCAGCAGTAACTTCTGCACTAAAGCTGAACGTGGTTTTCTCCTGTGTCACACAGACTGTCTCAGGCTTAGAAATGTTTATTATACTGTCCTAGGAGAGAAATTTAATGTGTCTAGCTACTCCTGAGTTTTGCAGGATCATTTTCCAAATCCAGGGAGGCATATGCACAACACGGCGACTCAAACAGACGCAGCAACCAGTGCTCCAAATTTTGGCTTCACTTCATCTCATTACAAAAAGCAGCTCATGTCCTGCTGTGGAGGAGGTGCAGGATTATGCAGGAGGTCAGACTCCATCATTCTGCTGATCCCTTCTGTCCTTTACTGTCTAAAAATAAGTTTTCAAAGCCCTTCTTAGGTCTAATGGAGGCTTCATAAGAAATTCTTAAACTGAGATCCATTGCTGGATTCATGCAAGCAGCTGAATGGACCCATCTGCAAGTCAAGGCTCTGATCCAGTAGAGATATACATTCTTATTCACTTTACTAGCAGTTTTTTAAATTGTAAATATTGATGCTTGAATCTGCACTTCCCACAATTTCTTTTAAGTGCCTTTCACAAAGGATGACTAATACTCAGTACTCAGCTTTGTACAGGAGTTTGTGGTCACAAAAGGTGCAAAGCAATATTTCAGCAAATTTCCTTGTCCTCCTGCACTTCAGTGGGGTTGTTGGCTGTTGCTTTTGAACATTTGATTTCCAGCAGCAGCATAGGCAATACTACCAGTTTCTTCTTAAATCCTTAAGCTAATAATTCATCATATAATAGGAAGCTAGCATAAGAAGATGCAAAATGGCAAAAAAAAATATTTTGGGAAATATATAATTCCTGAGATGACAGAGGATGGATTAACTTTTATTTCTAACCAAAAATCACATATTTCTATTTTCACATTATTTTCATAGCTGCTGCTGAACATGCTTATGGCAATTTCCACTTAAAAGAATAACCATGATTTTTGGTGACCTGTCCTGCATTAAAATGCTTGGGCCTAGCAATATCTGGTATCTGAGCAATACAATATTACATAAAATTCTTGGATTTTAATAACTTTTCTGGATATGGATCAGTTAATAAACTTTGTTTCACCAACCACCTAACAGATATCTGGCTACGACTGCTTAATGAATGTTTCCCTGAAATGAAATCTGGAACATTTCAGACTATCAGACTGAGGGAAAAAAATAATTCTCTGTGAGAAAAATCCCATGTTGCAGACTCGGTTCTACATAGCTGAAGTTCACTTTATTTTCACTGGCAGCATTTTCACCTTTGAAAATCTTCTTATACAGCATTGTGCTAGTCTTTTATGTTCACAGTGATCACTGCAGCATCTGCCAAAATGGGTTGATGGAAGTCAAAGGCCAACCATTCCCACGCAGTCCAACTTCCATGAGTGCTGCGTCCCTCTGGCCCTATAGGTTCTGCAGGGAGTGGTAGGCATGCAGCCTTTCCCAGGGGAAGGCTTGAAATGCTTCAAAATTATCAGTTAGGACTAAAAGCCTGCACACTTTGAAGTGTGCAAAGACAAGTGGGCCCAACTGAAAATGTTAAGCCCTCTCCCTGCTATAGGGTGCAAAGCACGGAGCTGCACCCTTGCGATGAAAGCCGTACAGTCTGTGCCAGGCAGCTGCCGCTCGCTGCCCTCAGGTGCAGCGTATTTACTGCGTCGGGTGCATGAAGCCACCAACCGTATGAGCTATGCATCAGCTGGAAGGTGTGCAAGATGCTCTGGAGAAGACCGTGACACCTTGGGCTGCCACACTGCCATCTTTCCTTCCAGGAGGGTGGCTTCTGGGAAGGGAAGACTGGAGGCTGGAGGACCGTAGCCCACAGCTGTGCTCCACTGGCATCCCGCCCAGGGGAGCAAGCCCCAGGGCTTGAGCTTCCATTACAAAGCTGACACAGAGAGATGCCAGCCAGCCCTAGTAGGAAGCCAAGCTGGACCAGCACGGGCTTGCTTTGCAGTCCCGTTGTACAGCCCTCAGCTCAAGCCAATAAATCATCTTCCTCTTTCCCATCTTAACACTTTTATAGCCCCTGCTACAGACACTGCCTCATAAGATTATCACAAAAAATAATATTTGTGATGATAGTGGAGTTGAAACAGCAGTGAGTGCGACTCTGGGACTGAGCTGATGAACAGTGCATCACTGACTGAGGAGAGGCAGCCACAGCTACGGCAATGTAATGTCGGTGATGGTGGTTCCTATGATAAACAACACACCGCTTCCTTGCTGCTTCCATCGAAGCATTGTGTAAGAGCACTACTGATCAACAGCAAGTAAGTGGCATAATAGTTGCCATCCTGCTAATTTATTGGGGTTTATCAAGAAAATAGCAGCAGTGGCTGTGGAAGAACTATTAGCAAATGTGCAAATGGATTTTGCTTTATTATTGCCAGGACATCCCAATGCATTGGTAATGGGATGGTGGCAGACAGCCCCACTGTTTTTCCAAAATGATAAATCTGAACAGTTCGGCCAAGCCAATGGTATACATTTCTCTTGAGTTCACGAACTGGCTTTTGACAGAAGAACACACAGACAGGCAAAGGAGGAAAAAAACACAAATAAATACAAGAAGTTGAAGCTAAGACATCCTATTTAGGTATTGGCTTCATTTTTATGGCACAAGTGAAAAGATACCAAAAATGACCTTTTCAGTAAGCAGATACCTTTCAATCTTGTCAGTTCAACATGACTGTGGATATTGCAGCTGCTGGACTGAACTACAAAATGTCAAAAACATCAGCCACAGATGAACCCTCACTGGTATATATGCTTGGGTTGCAGTGTCATTCTTGCAAAAGAAACAAAACAAAACAGAACGGAACTTGCTATTTTATCACAGAATCACATACCAGCTGAGGCAGGAAGGCAGCTCGGGAGATCATGTAGTCCAGCCCCCTTCTCAGAGCAGGGTCAGTGAGAGCAGCCTGCCCAGGGCCATGTCCAGTCGCATTTTGAGTATCTCCAAGGATAGAGACTCCACAACCTCTCTGGGCAACCTGTGCCAGTGTTTGATCAGCCTCAGAGTAAATATTTAAGCGCAATTTCCTGTATTTCAAATTGTGCCCACTGCCTCTTGCCCCGTCACTGGGCACTACAGTCTGGCTCTATCGTCTTTACTCCCCTCCATCCCAACCCAATCAGGTATTTATGCAACTGGGTAAGATCCCCCTGAGTCTCCTCCAGGCTGAACAGTCCCAACTCTCTCAACCCTTTCTCATATGACAAATACTCTAGTCCCTTGATCTTCTTTGTGGCCCTTCACTGGACTTGCTCCAGTACATTCATGTCTCTCTTGTGCTGGGCAGCCCACCACTGGACCCAGCACTCCCGATGTGTCTCACCAGTGCTAAGTGGAGGGGAAGGATCACCTCCCTCCATCTGGTGACACACCACCTGCCACAGCCCAGGGTGCTGTTGGCCACCTTTGCTGCAAGGATTCATTGCTCACTCATGTTCAACTTTGTGTTCACCAGAAGCCCAGGTTTTTCTGCACAGCTGCTTTCCAGTTGGTCTGCCCCAGCCTGTACTGGTGCAAGAGGTTATTCCTCCTCAGGTGCAGGACTTAGCATTTACCTTTGCTGAATTTCAGGAGATTCTTCTAGGCCCATTTCTCCAGCCTGTCAAGGTCCCCCTAAATGGTGGTACACCCATCTGGTGTTATCAGCCACTCCACTCCATATTGTGTCATCCGGAAACTTGTTGAGGGTGCATTCTGTCCCATCCTCCAGGTCGTTAATGAGGACGTTAAACAATACCGACCCTCGGGTCATACCACTAGTGGTCGGCCTCCAGCTGGACCTAATGCCACTGACCACAACCCTTCAAATCTGGTAGTTCAGCCAGTTTTTATTCCACCTCGCTGTCCATTTATGTAGTCCGCATTTCACCAGTTTTGTCTATGAAGATGTTAAGGGAGACATTGTCAAAAGCCTCACTCAGGTCAAGATGAACTATATCCGCTGCTCTCCACTCATCCACCAAGCCAGCCATCTCATCATAGGTGCCTATCAGATGGGTCAGGAACGATGTCCCATGGATTCATAAATCTTATAAATCCATGCTGACTACTGCCAATCACCTTGTCCTTAACATGTTTGGAAATAGTTTCCAGGTTTATTTGTTCCATCACCTTCCCCACCATCAAGATGATGGTGACCAGGCTGAAGTTCTTGGACCTTCCTTCTTGAAAATAGAGTGGCATTTGCTTTCTTCCAGTCCTCAGGAACCTCCCCTGCTTGCCACGACCTTTCAAAGACAACCAAGAGCAGCCTCACAATGACATCAGCCAGCTCCCTCAGCACTCATGGGCGCAACCCATCAGGTCCCATGTGCCAAAAGAGAATGCAAAACTTGTTGTTCCTTGATGAAAACTTGATTAAGTTCAGGAAGGCCTCTAGTAGGAAAAACTGTTCTTAAATGAGAAACAACACATGAAAACCCAGTCTGGAGGAGAAACTTCATACTGGGCTGCCCACGGTTGTCTTTATCTTCAGGATGAGGTTCGTCTCATCACTTTTTTGGTCACTCACCACAACAATATCCATGTACAAAAATAAAGTATGTAGGAGAGGGAGAAAGTTTTTCCTCCTTAATGGCCAGCATTTCTAGAAGTTGGAAACTACTCAGCCACCCAGCTCCTCGTGTGAAGGCAGCATCAGAAAGATGGTTGGGGAAGGAGAGCTTTTTCAAATATTCTGGGGCACTATGCTGAGGGCTTTCTTTTATTCCTATACCTAATCTTTTGTCATTCTCAGATAAGACTAGCAAACTTTTATATAAGCAAGCTATTCAGATGGAAGCCATGTGTGGAAGCCATTCTCAAGCCATTCTCACTGTGCAGAGACTATTGCTCTTAAATGTTGACCTTTTTTTTTTTTTCCCGCATGTTTAAGAGACAAGCAATGTATAGAACAATTTCACAAATCTATTTAGTTTAACTTTACCAGTCTTTTTAGTTTAGCTTTGGGATTGAAACACTTCAAGCACCTCAAACAAGTATCACATGGCTTTCTGAAGCCTGCTGCAGAAACCACAATAAAATGCCTATTGTAGAAGCATAATTAAACACACAAGGAAACCATGATTCATTGGGACTGGGACAATTCAATGCCTTCTGAAGACAAGTACTTACTTGTCCCTGATTCACCATTACCTGAAGTATCTCTCTAAGCAGCAGCAAAGTGTCAAAGTCAAGAAGAATTTTAACAGTTCAGCATATGAATTATAGACTTATAGTGAGACACAGCTAACTGAAGTTGCTGGAAGGAAGACGGAACAGACAGGTTTGCTCAGGGATTGAATGCTATAAGCAACTCAGTAGTGCTCGCTGCAGACATACCTGTGCACGCGTACGGGAGAGAGGCAACAAAAGCCCATCAAAATGACTGCAGGGGAAATGTAATTAGTGAGATCTTAAGTATAAGATGAGAGAAACTTTTACAGATGTAGTGCAGGCTGGAAAGAGGTGTGGAACTATGAGCAAAACTAGACTCCTACTCTGTTCAGAGAAATGGGATTTTGTAGGTGTTTGAAATAACAGATTTGTAGTGAAGAAAAAGCAGACTCCATATCAATTTCTTCTCCTAATGAAAAAGCTTGTAAGACCCTGAATAACGATTAAACCCTCAGGTCAAGGGTACACCTATCTGGACAGGAGAGAAATTGAAATGTTATTCTTGCTCAGCCAAGGTGGAAAGAAGATATTCATTGAGCTTAATCAAAAAGTTAATCGACAGTATTTTAACAAAACCTGGCACAAGAGCTAGAGGACTTACTGGAGGAGTCTGGGAAACCTGAGGATGCCTCCAAAGGACTGAATACCCACAGCTGCAATTTTTGCTGGGGAAAAATATTTGAGGTAAGGTTGAAACCTGGTCTCTGAATTGCTTTTGGTGGTTTTAGGAGGTTTGATTGTATATTTGCTATTTATAAGGAAGGAACCAGAGTAAATGCTTACATTTTCTGGACAATCTCTAACTTTCTATAAAAAGCCAAGAAAGGTCACTTCTAAATATCCACTTTAAGTACCAACTAGGTGCCCATGAGGAAGGAGTTCAACTACCTATTTACACAACCAATTTTTGTTCTGTGGCAAAATCCTTGTTATTTCGCACAAAATGCCCCTCAGAGGATATGGATTAGCTTCATTTTTCTTTGGAAGCCTCTCAATGCCTCAGATTTCATGGGTGGTGGATAGCTGTCTATAGTTCAGAGGAAGAGCTACCATGCAGGAAGCACCTTTCAGACAAGAATCACAGAATAGCTGTTTGTGACAGTGGTTCACAGCGCACTTGCAGCACATGTGAAGTCTCTTCAGAACCAAAAGTTAATTTTTATAAATAAGATAAAACCAGAACTGAATTTTGGGATAATCAGGCAAGAACTCCATTTGATTTTGGAAGAGTCACAAATCAGGCAAAGGTCTGCCCAGCAGCAGAAGCCACTTGCCAGCAGACAGAGTTATCTGCAACGTTCAAGTCTCTGGCAGCAATTTTAACTAATGAATCCACTGTAATTAACTCATTAGCAGTTGTTCCAATGACTTTACCACCCTAAGCCTCTGAGGCTCCAGAAAGCTAGCTATTTTAGAGGCTGTAAATTTTGCTAAAATGTGGGAGACATTTGCACAAGGCTTTCCTCAGTCAACAGAAGTGTGTTCAACTGTCTTCCACTTCTTGGAAAAACATAACCTTTGTGGCAACCCTTCCTGGCAGAACAACATCCTACAGTGCTATTCCATGGCTACTCAGACTATGTAGCAAGGCCAGCAATAAATACACATCCATTTATGCTTAACAGTCAGGTCTTCCTTTACTTTGGGGGCTAAAACAAAACCTCCTACAGCTACAGTTGCGTTAGGGACTATAGCAGCTGGCAGTGCTGACTTTGTGCAGCAAAGAACAATAGATGTATAACACACAAAGGTCATTACTGTGACAGAGCGGGACCTGCTCTAACAAGTTATGAATATGTAATACAAAATGGAGTTTGACAGGTGTTTTCGGTTCTCCAGGTTGTAGTCCTACAGGATGTGGAAAGTCGTACTCTTAATTGGGTCTCGCAAAAGCTACCTAAACCCACTGCTGTGCCACACCAAGGCCCACGTCGGTCGATGCTGCTCCTTGGCCAGGAGTGCAGGAGCCCACGGCTTCCCTGCGGAGGGTCGCAGGCAGGAGCACCTTGTCCAAGTCCACATTGCACACAGAGACACTGTGACATGTTTTCCTGTGTGATTGGTTCTAACCTGTACGACAGTTCTAGAAAAGGCTAGCCTTCCCTCGGTACATATGCCTAGTACAATCCTTTGCACTCTAAGGCAGAGGATCTGGACAGACTTGTTGCTTTGAGAATAACAACACATGTTTCAGCACTTAATAAGTTTTCTTGTCTCAGATGCTCGATGCAGAATAATCTGCATTTATTTTAAAATATTGAGAGAAACAGAACACATTTTATGAATGATCTGTCATCATCTTCCAGTTTGGCAGATTACACATGTAGCTGGGTCATGGTTTCAAGAGTTTCATCACAGTTCAGTAGTAGTTAATCACTTTCCAATGAAAGCTAGGATTCTTAGACACTCACAACACACCAGGCATCAGAACTGCAGGGGGTAGAAAAACACAAAACCAACGAATTCTGAAAGACTTCAGTGAGGATCATGAGAACTTGCAGTCCAACCAGTGCCTGCCCAAGTCTGGCTACAGCTAAAAACAAGCACCCTGAGGTGCTGCTCCATTTCTTTTAAATCCGAACCCTGCTGACCCTAAAAGAGAAATGGGGGAGGAAAGGCCAGCTCTGTTACACAGGCTGGGAGGAACGGGACAGCCCAGTCAGGACACACCTGGGGTCCTGGTCTGCCTTTGTTTAGCTCTGCCTACAGCCACAGTTTGGCTGCAGTAGGGATTACAACGCCCAATGCACCAAAAACATGGCTCCTCCATGCTGGCAGAACGTAAGATCTGTTGGGCCAAACACACTCCCAGACAGTGTCGAGGACAGCAGGCAGCTCAGCCGCAGCCCAAATGCACTTGGAAGAGCTCGAGGTGCCAAATCTCCTGTGATCTGCCGGCAGAGCAGCAGCTCAGTGTTGGCAGATACGAGCCCTTCAGAAAAATAACCTTCCACTACTCGTGTGGCCCTGGCACTAGCTGGCTGCCCACATCATGGGAGACAGGACAGACGACCCCAGAAGAAAGGAAAAAGCAGCAGCAAGTGACAAGCAAGACAGGACCTCACTGCAGCTCTGTCAGAGTGTGCCAGGCAGGTGAGGATACGGCTCTCCAACAGCTATCTCGAACCTCTGGTGTAGCTGATAGCTGAGGTAGCTGTCCTCACATCCTCACATCCATACACAAATCTGGCCTCATCTTGCGTGTTCAATTAATAACCTTTGCTACTGCTACTGATGTCCTCTTCAGCAGATACGGACTATGCAGTTGCCACCATCAACTGGTACAAACCTAGTCTTTCTCCAACTGCCGCATTCCGGTTTTAAAAGGAGAGAAAGACTAAATTTGAAGCTTAATTATTTAAAATAAAATTGTTTCCTTGCTTAAGAGTTAGGGATGTGATTTAACAAGTTGGGGACTGACATTTAAAAGTGTAGTGGTGAGTCAGATTTAAATCCAGGCTGTGCCAAAAGGGTGCAGTTGAGAACAGAGTGAAACGCGAATGTAAACTCTCTGGAGCTTTAATCCCGATTGCAATATTACTGACAAAACTCAGCCCCGAACTGACCCAGATTCATCTTGCCTAGCTTTTTAAACATAGATGTGACACCCCATTTAGAAGCTGTTGTCCTACACACCATCTGTAGTTTATGGAGAAAAATCAAGACCTCTGGGGGAAATCAGACTGATCTGAACCCCAGATCTCAACTGCCTGCTAGCACTTCACGGCTCCAGTATTCCCTTCCCTTTTAAAAGAAACCTCCTGACTGCATCACCCCTTACATCTGTGAGCTGTAGGAGTCAGGCTGCTCATGAAAATCTGCTTCAGGCACCAAAACAACTAGAACTTACCCCCTCTACTCCACTTTCATAGCTTGCTGTCTTGCCTGTTCTGTTATTCTTCTATAATGACCACTAAGGATTCCTGTGGTTTATGAGCATGCCCCAGCAGGTGCCGTTCTGCACACATAACAGGTATTGCTCATATCTATGCTGCTGCATTAGGGTGTGGAGTTTATAGAGCTACCTGGAACACACGTCCTGGTATGAGGAGGTTTTGAGCACCCACGGTCACAGGACTCCAAATGAAGCCTCATGAGCCTTGTACTAATACCCTAATAACTCCCAGTTTGTGGTGGCCTCCGTGGCCACCAGGGACATTGCTGTGCTGCCCATGAGGACCCACGCTCCTCTTCTGAAAAGCTGCCCCAGCCTGTACTGCCGTATGGGGTGATCCCATCCCGGGTGCTGGCCTTTGCCATTTTGGCCAGCCTGCTGGGGTGCCTCTGAGCAGCAGCCCTGTCCTCCAGCCTGTCAACCACTCCCCCGGCCTGGTGTCATCCAGGGAGGGCTCTGGCTCCCTTTACCATCCTCTAATACATCCTTCCAGGCATTTTGAAAGGAAAAAAAGTCCCACCTCTTCTTCTTTTTGTCTCTTCCTGAAGCCTGAATGATCCCATACAAGGGGGATCGTTACAAAGTGAAATAACAAAGTAAGTGTGACAGAGACAGATTATTGTGAGACTGCATTGATGAAGCTCAGAAAAAGGAACTGAAGAGAAAAACTTTCAGTATTCTTGTGTTTTAAGCACACACAGACAATGCAAGATTCCTATCTGCCTTTAACATGCATAAATTTTTACTGGTTTTATTTGCTGGAAACAAAGCATAATGTTCAGTACCACAGCGCAATGCTAGGGATCTGCAAGTTCTATAGTGACTGGATAGATTAATAAAATAAAAAATGCAGTTTAAAATCAACCAAATATAAAATAACTTCTCTGAAGGCAAAGAACCAGAACAGTCTACAAGGCTGATGGACTGTTGAAGAAAAAGACTCAAGAGTTCTTTCAGTAAAGTTATCCAATCCTTCAAGCTGTAATAAATTGGTATTTAAAAATACACGTTGTACTATGCTTAGCCTGGAAATCAAGAGAAATTATACCACTAATATAACAAAATAAATAAATAATTTTTTTCTACTATCAAAAAGCTCTGCTCATTTTACAATCTTTTCAATAGGAAAAAATATCATTTCCTGGAGTGAACTCAAGGTGAAGAGGGATTAAAGTGATAACATTCAAAAGAAGTGGCATTTGTTTATATCATCTAAGATAGGTTGGGATTAATGAGACAGAAGAAAATATCGAGATGACTTAATGCAAGCTGTGGAAAATTTTAAGGTGCCCTTTCATGCTGAAGAGCAATGCTAAAATAGCACTTTCCAGTTCCATATTTCTCACCTTTCACTAATTTTCCCTCAAAATTCTCCAAGTTTATAAGTAGTTACTGTTTCAAAATGACCAGGTTTGCAAAGCAGCTTATTTTTTTAAAAGGGGTACTGTCTAGTTCCAGTATCCCAACAGGAAATTAAGATTCTGCAATCACAGTTTGCATCTAGAGCTAAGAAAGCATTAGCTGTCCCCATCCTACAAACCAGCTTCCTAGCTGGGGAAAACTGAGACCCTCAGAAGGTCTTCAAGGACTGTTTGGGTTTGATTTTTCCCCACAAAAGGCAGTAGGCCAATCGACAAAACACACCCACATTACATATGGGAAATCTAATTGCAGGCACCTCATTGGTATTGAGAATAGCAGGGATCTGAACCCAGCTGTCACAGGGCAGTGCCCTAAGTGCAATGACATACTGATATTAGGAGCAATTTGTAAGTGGCCTGTGAGCTGGGAACAGCCGCAGTGTACCCCCATATTGCACAGATGCTTCGGCAGGACCTGCTGCAGCCATCTGCTTGCAGTTCACGGGGTTAGAAGCGCAGCAGGGTTGGGAACAGGAGACCAGGGTCAGGCTCCAGATTTTGAGGACAGAGCTGCATAGGAAGAGATTGGTTTTCTTAGAGTAAAGAGAAGAAAGTCACAGGGATGCTGGTTGGAAGGCAACTCTGGTGGTCACCCAGACCTGCCTCCTGCCCAAAGCAGGAGTGCTGCCAGCACCAGATGAGCTCTGCCGAGGCTTTGCCTAGCTCAGTCTTGAACACCCCGAAGGGCAGAGAGTGCACCACTGCTCTGGGAAACCTGTCCCAGTGCTGCACCACCCTCCCAGCGACATGGCTTCACCTCACATCCAGTCTGAGCCCTCCAAGCCCCAGTGTGCCCATTTATCACTTGCCATATTATTTGCCTAGACCAAGGAGACTTTGGCTCTGCCATCTCTATAACTGTTCTTTAAGTAGCTATACACTACTATATACTATACCTGCCCTTCGACTTCTTCACTGATTCCCTCAGCCTCTCGCTGTAGTTCAGGTGCTTTTGGCCCCTGAGCATCTTGATGACCCACCGCTGGAGCCTGTTCTGTATCTAAAGGGCTGCTACTGCTAGCGTGAGGGATATCCAAACTGGGAAATATGACATTAGCTCACTTCAAGATTTTGCTCCTTTCTTTCCCTTCCCTGAACTTCTTTTGCAAAACAAGTATATTACCGCAAAGAGCTGCAATGATACAAATTAACCTTTTCTTATAAAAATTAACATGACCTGAAAGCTGTTCCATTGATTCATGACAAAATATGGGTTTATCCTCTTTACTTGAGGTGCCTAACAAAAACAAATAAAGAAACAAAGAAAGATCTAAGCCTCAGCTAGTCCTTTTCCTGATAATCGAAAAAAGCACCTGTAAAGAGCAATTAATCTCCCTTATCTGAGCTGACTTAGCGCGAGAGGCAGCACCTTCTGGAGTTTTCTATTCACTTCATAGCCTACAAATGGAGGGCAACAGACTTAGGCTTAGACATCAAACTTAGGGTAGATGGCTCCCATGTTACTAGCAATGTTTGTTAATAATATGCAAGCTAAACAGACAAGCTAAGTTCCTCTCCTAAATTTGAACTGGTTCTATAAAGCAAGCAGGAGTAAAAATGCAGTTATGTTTTGATAGAACAGTTACAAATCTAAATGCAAAGATGGCATTTAATGGTGCAATTTGCATCACTCTCCAAAGCTAATGTGTAGCCATTACACTTTTTTTAGCACAGTGCAAAATGTACAGTATATGTTTAATTCAAGAGTTTAAAACCTGCAGACTCTGGGAAGTTTAACTACTTTCTTATGACAGTCGACGCCTTAACTCTATCCACTTACTTCATGCATATCCCCTATGAAATCCCTATATATGGTTATAAAAGGAACACATGACATCTCCCAATTTTATTCTCAATTGCACATCGTTATTTTATATGGTTTGTCAAAATTATACTCATGAAGTGTAGAAATGTAAGCCCTTCACCACTAGAAAACCACTCCAAATCCCAAGCTCTAGTGTTATTCATACCACAGCACCATCACAGCAGTTTTCAGCTATCAGCGTCGCTGTCTTTTTCAAAGTGGACAGCAAGGAGTAAGGGCATTGTGAGGGGTCATGCACATTTCATGAATGTTTTGGCTGGGAGAGGTAGATCAAAAAGCCTTTTGGCAAGGAAAAAGAGGACCCCTAGGAAGAGAAACTGTAAGAAAAGGACCTTAGTTAAGAATTTATCCGCCTCCTCGCTCCTGAGTAGAAGCACGTAGAAAGTGAACTGAAACCTTGGCTTGCTCTCAAGCAGCCAGGAGGTGTGATAGACTGGACCAGACCAAGACAACCAGGGACACACAGACTGAGTGGGCCTGGAAGGGAAGAGGAAGAGGAAGAGGAAGAGGAAGAGGAAGAGGATGAAGAGCAGTACCTTCATTCCTGTGCAGAAGCAGTCCTTCCTGAAGACATAGCTGTAAGATGCAGTGTCATCTGAAAGCCTTTATGCAAAAGGTCTGATTTCTAGATGAGATGTTTTTCAAAACCTTTCAATCGTGCAGATCGGAGTGCTGCTACAGCATTGGATGACTGATATTGCTGTTCTGTCAAAGAGAAATGAATGGGATCAGTGAAAAAATTTAAATCTTAACTGTGACAGGTTTTTTCCTTCTATAAAATGCATCATTTCTTTAAGCTGCTTCTGTTCTCTGTGAAGCTGTTTTTATTTAATTACAGAGTAGAAAATCCAATTGTGCAAAAACCAAAAGATGTTTCCACTCTAAAATAAATTTCAGTTTCAGAAACTAGTTCATACAGTCAGTGCTTCCACGTTTCTCTAGGGGCTGTGCACTCTGGCTGCAATATGTCTTCCAAGATGTATTCCACTTTTTAGCCTGTTGGTAAAGATAGGGGAATACATCATAGGAATCTTTCACAGTTCATCCCAGATGTGTTCCTTGCATGCTTTAACCAGAGAAGGGAGAACTGTGCTGGTTTGGGCTGGGATAGAGTTAATTTTCTTCATAGCAGCTAGTATGAGGCTCCGGTTTGGATTTGTGCTGGAAACAGTGTTGGTAACACAGGGATGTTTTTGTTACTGCTGAGCAGTGCTTACACAGAGTCCAGACCTTTTCTGCTCCTCAGCCCACCCCACCAGCGAGGAGGCTGGGGGGGCACAAGGATTTGTGAGGGGACACAGCCTGGACAGCTGACCCCAACTGACCCAAGGAATATTCCAGACCATAGGACATCATGCTTGGCAGATAAAGCTGGGGGAAGAAGAAGGAAGGGGGGACGTTGGGACCGATGGCGTTTGTCTTCCCAAGTCCCCGTTCATCGTGCTGGAGCCCTGCTGTCCTGGAGATGGATGAACACCTGCCTGCCCACAGGAAGGGGGGAACGGATTCCCTGTTTTGCTGTGCTTGCGTGCACGGCTTTTGCTTTCCCTATTAAACTGTCTTTATCTCAACCCACAAGTTTTCTCACTTTTACTCTTCCGATTCTCTCCCCCATCCCACTGGGGGAGAGTGAGGGAGCAGCTGCTTGGGGCTGAGCTGCTGGCTGGGGTTTAACCACGACAAGAACATATCCCGAACAGGAACACCTACAAAACAAAACGGACCGTATGGAATTGCAATTCTATGCTTTTTAACAGAAACACAGTAGTTCTGCCTAAGCCAAAAATGTTCAAAGGAGAAACATATTGATGGGATGAGAAATTCAGGTGTGGCCAAGATCTTACTCAGCCTCAATAAAGTCTGAGCAAGAAAGAGAGGGAAAGAGAGACAAATTCACATTAGCATTGGCACTGAAGATACAGAGGTAAGCTTTGGGAAGAGGAGGCAGGGAGAGATGTACCTATCCTTTAATAACAAAGTTTCGGGAGATTCATATCCTATAATTTTACCTATCAACAGACCATCCTTAAGAGAGTGGCGCAAAGCAAGAATTCAAATTTCTTCCACTATGAGAAGCAAAGATTGTTAACACAGGGACCTATATTTGCTGCCTGGAGTTAAAGAGAGGTATTCATCATCTTCTCTCAAAATTAATGGGAGATTTATATTTGGCCTACCAAAGGTATTCTGGTACATAACAGTGAAAAAAACCCAGCAGAGAATTGGTAGTAAAAGTAAAATACCACAAACCTAAGCCCAAGATGTAGAACCTCCCTGTGACATACCTCGTAGTCACGACCTTCAGCTCCAGCACATTTTGCTTCTACAGTTCCCTTATCTATGTTTCTATATAACGACTCCAGCTCACAGAAAGCTAGTTCACTGAGCACACTTTCAGATCAAAAACCTTATTAAAGGAACAGAATGTGAGGAAGATAGGACCAGGTGATTGACAGTGATTGTATTGGAAATGGGAAAGGCTGCACAGCCCTTTCTGAAATGCAGATTTCCCAGGGCTGTGAGAGGTTGGGATCCGATGCTATGTTTGGCCCATTAAACAGCTTTTTAGGCCAGAAGGTATATCTTCAGAGCCTCACTTCACAGGCCGTAACATTTCACTGTTTAATTCCTTCATTAAAGCAATAAGAGTTCATTGTGCTGTACCGTATCTAGATTAAAAAGGATTTTCACGGAAAAGAAGAATCTATAAAACTCCTAGATAAAGTTATTCCAGCAGTTATTTAGCCTTGCTGTAAAAAATATGCTCCTTTTTGTAGCCTGAATTAATCTGGTTTTACTTTAGAGATGGAGTAGCATCGCACTTTCATTCACTAGATTAAATTGTCATCCTGTATCAGAAATGTCGCTGTGTAGCAACTCTTAAACCACGATAAAGTGAAGTGCTAACCTTCTCTTTGGCAAAATAAAAAGATTGAGCTTCTCCACTGTTACTGACAGGCAGCGTGTCCAGACCTCTGACTGTGCTGGAAGGATTTCAGAGGTGTTTAAAACATCAGCACCACAACTGGACTCAGACTCCAGCAGCAGTTTCACCAGTACAGAAGTCATATCATACCTACTTACAGACAGTTACTCCTACTGGCTATTTCTTCACCATACACATATAGGTATCCCCTGGTTTCCTTAGTCCCACACTGCACACGGGATGGTTTCCAGAGTTTCCTGACTGCACGATGGCTTTGTTACCCAATACCCAGTTAGGGATGGCAGCTGTGGAAAACAAGGGCCTGAAACACCTGAGTTATCTGATATCTCAGGTGAACACTGTCTTATGGAAAACTACATTGTAGAGTCAGAAATACCTGAGCTAGCTTTTAAAAACTCTGCTCTGACAGCACTGAGCTCTATACAGCTAAATTTATCTTGTTTCTTGGCAGTCTGCAGCATAGACATACTGGGTAAGATTCATCTGGCCAAGTGTAGACATATACATCTGAGCCAGACACCCTTGGCTCCTATATGGACATCTTATCTGAGAGTAGGTGTTTGAAATAGATTACATGAGTCACACCTTAAAAGAGCCTACTTTTCTCCGCGGATCACACAGGGAACCTAGAATAGCTCAGAGGTAGGCACCTCCAGGCTGTAGTAAAGTTTGCCAAAATGAATCCCACCCACTCTGAGGAGAGAGTAGAGACGCTTGAAAAAACACAGCAGAAATTTTCAGAAGTCCTGTTTTTGCCTTTTCCCTCTTCCTCCTTCCATCAGGCTTGGTATGGAAACACTGAGAGTTTGAGGGAAAATTAAAAAGAAGTTTGGGCGAACTTTTTCCCTCAAAATTAACCTTTCTGAGTACTGTATGAGACTATTGGTACTGCTTCACTTCAAACCTTCACATATTTAGAACTTCAAATGAATTTGTTTTATTTAAAAAATCTCTAGTGGAAAGTTACACTTTTGCAAATAACTTTCCTTCTTGTTTAAAACTACAGCCTTTTTTATTTCAATATTTTAGTAGTTTCTTCCCTTTTTTCTGTATAATTTAGAGATAGGTCTGGAAAAATCTGAGTGATCGCTTCAGTGTTTGCATTATGACACTAATGTAAGTCAGGGGTGATATCATATGAAAGCTGTTGGAAATGTATTTCTTTTTTATTATTCTTAGACTTGTTACCATGAAAGTCTTACACACACACACAAAAATTATTTAAATGCTCTTTTCATTTGTTTATATAAGGGTCAAGGTATACAAAGTAACTTACTATTCTCCATTGCGACAACATTTGCACAACGGGTTTAAATCACATCCACCTCTATGTTCACTAGACAAAGCAGCCAAGAGGCCAATTTCTCCTCTATCAGAGATAGATCAGGAGTACTGTGACCAATTTCAATAGGAACAGCAGTAGAAGCATCTGTTCCTTGTTACTATCCCTACCAATTTCACCTTGGTTATTTCAGAGACTTTCCTGTTTCTCTTTTGATTTTGGCAAGCAATAATAGTTATGCCCAAACTGTGCTTGGGGACTACGTACTAGATACTGCATGAACTCGATTACTATTACTGCAGTTGATCTTCATTTCTCTGAAGACATTAATAATTACAGTACATATTGTCATTAGGATTTGGGACAAAAGCTAACAACTTAAAAACATATGAATTCAGGTAACAAAACATTTCTTTCTGCTACAGCCTGTCCAGTGTCATACTGATGGAATGGGCACAGTGTGTAAATGGTGCTCACAGCCTGAGATCCCAAATGGTCCGTGCATCTTCTTCAGTTCAGTGATTTATGCCATGAGAACAAAGCAATTGGGCTGGTAGAGACCACAGTGCCTCAAGATTTAGTTAAGAGATCTTAAATCAGGTCCTCTGCTACATGCTGCTTCAATAAAAATAGAGGAAACTAAGTGCTCATTTGTATTTTTTTCTTCTTTTTAGATAGTGAAATGAGTATTTTATATAAAAACCTGGTCATTTTAACTCCTTCCTGTGTTGTTCTCCTAGCACTTCTGGGACGCAATAGTTGGAGAGAATCAGGAAGATGTAGGCACAGAAATGCCATTCACTTGCCAATGCCTATTACCCAAAGTGCTACTGGTCTTAAAGTTGCACTAGGTGAATGAGTTGGAAGGGACTCAGAGATACAACGTTGCTGTTGTGCTCCTTTTGGTTCTTCAGATCCATTCGTTTTTCATGTGCAGTGTTTTCTCTTAGCGGCCCATATAGCATCTACACCTGAGAGAAGTAATCTTTTATCCTGTACTACAACACTATTTCTCTTTTGTCCTCTTTGAAGAAGACAACCAAAGATGTTCCTGCTTTAAATGGTGACCAAAAATACAGCAAATTCTCAATACTGCTCTAAAGGAAGTTAAACTAGAGTTTTGCCTTTGAACTGGGATGGAACATTATTGGTCAAATTTTCATTTACTTTGGAGTATATTTAAGCTGAAGTTTTGGGGGTTTTTTTGGTCTTTCTCAGCAGGTTTTTCAAGTTTCAGCAATGGAAAAGGTTAGTATGCAAAAGCTTAAAAGTGCAGTATTTCTGAGTACACTAAATGAAATGCTTCTTTCGCCTCTTGCCATAAAATTAATTATGCCAGAGAGAAAGGAAGCTTGTGTATACAAGCTCTCAAAGATTTTTCCATGAAAAAATTCATCCCCACAGTCAATAGAGACATTATATGAAAGTGCATTGTTACAAAGGTTTTCTCCTCAGAATTTCTGATTAATGTAAATTTGAATTCCACACTGTAAGATAATGCTGAAAGCCTAAAACATAAATTATGGTGAGGTAGATTTCAAACAGAAGTACCTACGAAGTATTTAAGAAACACAAATAATGCCATATTATAAGCACCTAACTTGTGTGGTAGAGTGCATTTTTATTTAATAACAGCATGATGCAGGATCGTTTACAGAGAAAAGAGCAGGAATCCCATTTTTAGACACAAACCAAACAGATCTTTGAGACATGTAACCTCATGTATTTACATGAGCTAAAAAAGACATAAAATCTTATCTAAGAAACTATTGGGGGATTATGAAGCATCACTGATATCTTTTACTTATCAAGTTGTCAAACTTTTTATGAGTTATGTCTGAGTTTCCTCAGTCATTTTGTGATTCTGTGATTAGTATATAAGCATAGAGCAGTACTTAACTTTGTGACTGCCGTGGTTTAACCCCAGCCAGCAACTGAGCACCAGGCAGCCGCTTGCTCACTCTCCCCCAACCCAGTGGGATGGGGAAGAGAATTGGGGGAAAAAAGTAAAACTTGTGGGTTGAGATAGAACAGTTTAATAGAACAGAAAGGAAGAAAATAATACTGACAATAATAACAATAATAAAATTACAATAATAAATAATAAAAGAACTGGAATATATAAACCAAGTGATGCACAATGCAATTGCTCACCAGTCACCAACCAATACCCAGTTAGTGCCTGAGCAGCAATCCCCCCAGGCCAACTCCCCCCAGTTTATATACTGGGCATGACGTCCCATGGTATGGAATACCCCTTTGGCCAGTTTGGGTCAGCTGCCCTGGCTGTGTCCCCTCCCAACTTCTTGTGCCCCTCCAGCCTTCTTGCTGGCTGGGCAGGAGAAGCTGAAAAATCCTTGACTTGGTCTAAACACAACTTGGCAACAACTGAAAACATCAGTGTGTTATCAACATTCTCCTCATACTGAACCCAAAACATAACGCTATAGCAGCTACTAGGAAGAAAATTAACTCTATCCCAGCTGAAACCAGGACAGACAGTGACCATGTAACTGCATTTGGTGGCTGACATTATGGTTATTTCTATTGTGGGATAGGTAAAATTCCATGGCACTGAGCTTTGTTAAGATGCAATGACTGTATAAACCCTATTCTTTTCTTCATTTAACTCTTATTTTTCAATAGGCTCATACTGTAGCTATATTAATTATAATGAAAATGATTAATGATACTAATAATACTCATTATGTTGTGCATATATTAACAGTACAAGCAGCACTTGCGTCCTGCCATACAGCACACTGGAAATTCAGCTTGATTTTTGTGGGGTTTACTGCATCACAGCACTCCTCCTCCCCCCAGATGAGGTCCTAGAATTACAGCACAAGTTTGTTTCAGAATTGGCACTAACTTGCACATTGGTTTTATAAATTACAAAGCTTAAGCATTTTCTCTTCACTTCCAGATTTTCACTCCCCTTGACATTGGACAACTCATCAAAGTACTGCCTGACGAAGAGACGGAACAACAGGCTGAACAGAGGCATCCTGCTGGGAAACAGCAGCACGCCCCATGACATACATCTGCCCCAAGTTTCTTCTAGCACATCATTATGAACGAAGGAGACCAGTAGTCATAGACCAAGATTGTTATAAAAAGTCTAATTTTATTTTACATAACAATCTTCCAGCTATTGCACACATTCAGCAGGCCTAGTGCCATGATTTGGGAGTGTGCTTTTACAATGTACACAGAAAATATTTTCCCAGGGTGTGAATTGTGCCATTTCTTTTATGGTTCAACATCCAGAATTCAGCCTCTAGAAGCCAAGAAAGCATTCCAGGATATTATGTTCCCATCCTGGAAAAAAAAAACGGTTGAATATTTGCATCATCTGTGAAGATTTTCCCCACAAGATCAAGTTTGAGAGCTTGTTCTGGTGATGCAGAACAGCCTACTGCCATGTGTACTGTCATACATGCTCTGCCCCTCCCCGGGCACGGTTCTGCAGCTCAGAGCCTGCGGAGAGGGTTAGGCAGGCAAGTGGGCAACAGGAGTTGCTGCAAAAACTGAAAGAAAAACAAACCAGCAGGACAAGGCATCAAGCTGAGCAGAGGAAAGCTTCACGTAAAGGATTCTTCTAGTCATCAAAAATGTTTCTTTGTAAAGTCATAGTTTCCCCAAACTACCGATAGTTCCGTGTAACAAAAAGAAACAACAGCAAAATGTATATGTGGAAAAAGAAAAACCTGGTATCAGCCTTTCATCTGATGATCCTGAATGTTCAGTAGCTCCTATGAGCAGCAGCTCTAAGTGGACTGATTAAAATCCCTAAATAATGAATAAATGACCATTATATGAGCACAGATCTGCCTCACATGTGTTACCTGGTATATATGAACATATTTCCATACGGAAATTCATAAGGATTCACTTCTGTCTCAACAGGGCCAGGGCAAAGGAAGGGATGAGATGAGGTTTTAATAATGCGAGAAGTTAGGACTGACTGTTTAGAGCAGCCCTGCTATTTCCTTTGCTCCCAACCACAGCTGAAGCATACGGCTATTGCACACACAGGGCAGAGGGAGCTATGCAGGGTGCTTACTGCTGTGCGGCTGTCAAGGACCTTCGCTAAGCTGCAGCATTTGGCATAGTTGTTGCAGCAATCCTGCACAATGCCTGTGTGTTTCTCAAAGTCCTTTTCCAAGTCTCTGCGTGATTTAACTGAGAGCCAATATTCTATTTCCACAATATTTTAAGTTAACGGCAAAACATTCTGGACATATCTTATTACTCTGCTCGTTTCTTCCCCCAGGGCTTCTCTGCTGCCTCTGACAGCTTTCTGATTGCAGCCTCTCCTCACCCAGCAATGCCTCAAGTTTCATCATCCAAATTACTGTACTTTAAGTCCCCTGCAGTAACTGTGTTTATTTCCAATATCCCAACAGGAAGACCCCCATCAAGATGAGTCATTCTTATTTCCAAGGGTGTTGTGCTGAGGCCACTCAGAGGAAGATGCAGCAGCAGCAGCTTTGTATTAGCCTAGTGGGGGAAAAAAAAGCACAGGGCCCAGCTTTCAGCTAGATTTCTTTCCAGCAATACAGATTTTTTTTTTCCAGAAATGATGAAAATTACACTTACTCTAACAAAAGCCCTGTTGGAAGCACCAGAGTGCTGAAAAACTCAGGACTTGTGCCATGATGTGTGGAAATGGAAACTGGCTACTTTGAACTTGCTACCGTCTGGACAGAAAGCAATGCTTTGCTGTGAACTGCTGGGCCTCTGAACTGTTCATTCATGCGTTATTTTTTGGCAGCCTTCACCATTTCCACAGAATCCTTGGCAGCAGCCTCAGTAGAGAGCAGGTAAGCCTGACCCTGCAACTTATCTACCACTATTAATCACAAACTGTTTTTTAACCACTTCGTAATAGTGATTATTCAGAGGTGGTTTAGGATGGTGTAAATCTGCCATGGAATCTCACACATACAGATTCTCAGAAGATTCAGGGTAATCCTTGCTTTCCACTCAGAGGAGCACAAGAAAAGCCTTTCACCACGTTACTGCTGTGGCACAGCTAGAGCCAGCTCATGCAGGCCTTCAAACAATAGAGCTAGAATTGGGTCAAGATGTAGCAGAAGTCTGAAGACTTTTGGTTTTAAATCAAAGATGGCTTTCCAGCTCTAATTCTGCTATCTTCGAACAAAATCCTTGCATATTACACACAGATAACACAGGCTAGTCACTGGACTGTAGTATCAAGCATTATTCACTCTTTCGCTCTGTAGAGGTAGTCAAAAATAAACAAACACCTGTGTGTCTCACCCTATGAACCCCATGTTCCCAAAATTTTGAACATCAGTGCAAAATTCGTCACTATATGCATGCATGCTTAGGTATGATATGATGTGGCTTTCTGCAGCCGCTGCAGTTTGACAGTGATGTATGAAATGAGGAATCACAGTCCAGTGCACAGAAAATGCAAGCACCACCACCCAGCAAGTAGGCTGAATTTTCAAAAAGTGCCACTTCAACTCTTGTACAGTTGGTCCTACGAACAGTGGGACAGCCAAAGTAAGAGAGCACAGGACACAATTTCAGAGATGGGGGGGGGGAACATCTTCTGTCAGAGTCCATCTCACTTATATAACTTTGAAAGCTGTCCTTTTAATTGCAGACAGTTGTTCTTCCTAGCTACTTTTCCCCATCGGAATAAAAGTGGTGCCTGACAGGCTGTTTGGAAGATTAGGGATTTCTTTGTTTTTTTGCTCTTAATGTTCTCGCTGAATTTATTTATATCTTGGCTGGTTATTAGAACTTGTTCCATATGGTAATCTGGCAATGCCAAGCCAAGGATTTAAAATTAAAAAATAGATTCTTTCAGCAAGAATGCATACTTCCGTGACTTGGAAATTCACTCAAAAGTATTAGGACACAATTTAACCCAGCTTTTCAGGGGAGAAGTGGGGAGGAAAGTAGCCAGAGGGTAAATAGGACACTATATGAAAGACCAAAGTAGAATTTTTTTCATATTGTTGGAAGGTGGCCCAAAAGCTCATTGTGTTGAAGACCTTTCATTAAAATCCTACTTCAACAAGAGAAAAGAAGACAGCTTTTCTGGATTAGAGGGTTTTCCAGTCTTCTGCTTGTGTAGGAAATGCAGCTATGAACCCCTGGGAGGAGAGCAAAAAGAAAACAGTCCAGGAAGCAAACAACTTGGACCCAAACTAGAAGATAGATACACGCCTGTAAAATTGGAACAGAAAATACAAATAAATTACTTGTTTTATTTTTTAAGCAGAAGTAGACAAAAGGCTGTTCTGCAGTGCCAAGGGGACAGTGAGAAATGAGAAATTATATACATCTAGGCTACCTTGAAAACTATGCTTTAATGTGCCAAAGGAGGTAGGGATTCCACAATGCAGATTTTTGACCCATGCTTCAAAGGTGTATAGATTAGAGCTGACCAAAAGTCTCAGATTCCCACTGGATGAGGGGGCTTTGGCTAGAAAAGAGAATTTCCTGCTTTGTAACTGGTTTGGATACAGAGTTTGGTTTGCATCCCACCTTCAGCATAGACGTAAAAAGAGGAAATACACAAACAAAACAGTGAACAGATTTGCAAGTCCCACAGGCTTCTGAACAAGTATGTCACAATTCCCCCACAGTATTCAGAACAGGACCGCGGCAGCACTGTAAAAGTATATCGCATAGACAGCATCAGCAAGGGAAAATTGCATTTTTATTTCCAATAAAGTAAGAAGTCTGAATTCACAGGAAAAGTACTTTTTCCACAGAGAAATGATTAAAAAACTCATTTCAGTGAAGACAATGTTCTCTATTGCTCCAATTCCAAACAGTGGAGACATATATGTAGAAGAACAGAAAAGACTAATCAGTACAATCTTTGCCAAATTCTGACCAAAATTGTGTATGACTCAATACTATCACTAACAGTGAGACCAATACAACATTCAGGCAAGACCAATTTCAGCCAATAGGTTTGCCTTTTTGATTTCAAGGTCTTCTGTAAATCCAAATAAAAAAAACATAGAAATCATGTGTGCTGCTGATTTGATGCACCTTGGCCATTGTGCAAAATACAGCCAGCACCATCAGCCAAAAAGTACAGGTATTACCGTACTGATAAATCAAACTTTGGTTCTCTTTTCCTCTCCTTCTGAACAACAGACAAATGAACAAAGGAGGAGTTTGTTACAAAACAAGTCTTAACAGGAGAGCTGACGCACATTGCCCTCAGTTTCAAGACTTTTAAAAGACATTCAGCTATTGTTTTAGACTGAGTTTTGAACAAAGGCCAACATTTGTGATCTTTTACAGAAGTCTGTGAGAGCTGGTCGGCTTTTAGAGGCCAGGAAGCAACCAGAACTGTTCCAGGGAAGGGGGCCTGACACACAGCAATGGGACATCATCTGACTTGGCTATTGGGTTGCTGCTATCAACAAGACCCAGTCAGGTGTCCCCAGATCCAGCAGGGAGGTGGGGATCTGCCCCAGCCCCTGGGGACCTCCTCTGAGCCATGCAGCAATGGGGTGCTGGTCTTCCCTGCCCAGCACGCAGAGGAAGCGCTGCACCATGCACTGAGGAACAACAGCATTATGGTGGGTCAGATCATCACGTCCCACCACTTGTCTGCACCTACACAATGACAGAGCCCTGAGGCATATTTCCCCAGCAGCCAGTCAACCCGGCGCATGTCCATCAGTCTCCAGTGACCCAAAGAGATGACTGCGGGGAGGTGCAGAAGAGGTACGCTGTTCTCAGACAGCGAGAAGCCCTGCTGTGGGAAATGGCACAATCTCAAGTGGTGGTTTGAAACCAGCTCAATACACCTGAAGAAGCAGAAAATACATCACTAAAACCATACTGGACAAGGCCAGCACAGTGACGTTTCCCTGACTGCTCGGACTGGTCTCTTACCAGTGCTCAGGCAAATTTGACACTCCATATCTGACAGGAGAAGTCCTCTGCTCTTCCCCTGCTCCAGCAAAACCCATGTGATTTTCATGCCATACTAACTCGTTCAATAGTTTGTTCTTCAATGCATCTTAACTGCCATTGATGTTACACCAATATAAGAAAAATCCCTTACTTGTATGAAAACATATCTTTATGTTTACAATAGTTTTCACTTTAAGACAGCACTGAAAACCAAAACACAATGAGTTTAACAATTACGGGTTTGTTTTTTGCAGCAATTGAAGGTGAATGATCTTCTTCTGTTCAGTCTTTCAGGCTGAGGCCAAACTGAGAAGAGCTCAAGGCAGGTGGGACCACAAACACACAGATAAGATTCCTCTTTTCTCTGCCCTAATCAATGGGAAGGTCAGGGTCAAAGCCTATGGCAGCATGGAAGGGATTGCAAACTAACTTCTACTATTTCCTTTTTTTCTCCACATGAAATTTCTTTCTGAGACATACTTTCTGACAAAAGTTTTATAAAAATGTAATGGTAAAAGATATTACACTGTAAGGTCATGACAGGGAATAATAACACAACTGTGAAAACTCGATTTTTGTGTAAGTATATGCTGCATCAACTGTAGAAGTTAGTATCTAGTGCTTGCCGTCTCATGTACTGATCAGTTTCCCATTTCCACATCCCTTTACAGTGAATGCAATACTAATAGTACCCTTATCCTTTCCAATAGACCTCATTGCAGCAGTAAGAACACTTCAGGCAAAATAGGATTATCATAGCCTACACACACAGCACAGGACATGTAAGGTCAAGTTTCCCCTGATTATGGATATCCCAGCTGAGATACCACCCACCTCATTTTTTGAGACTACTTAGCATTCCCTCTGCCATTGTGCTGACAGCAAAAACTTTATGCACTGTAGTTATGGCCACAAGTGCTCTGTATTTTCTAAAATCCAATCCCAAGAACATTAAGTTAGTCTAACAAAAAATGAATGATCAGCTTGAACTGATGACAGGGTGGTTAGTGGGTGTACTAGGATTATACGAGAACTCAGAAGCATCAGCAGAGATTGCCCAGCTCTCCTCAAGGGTGCTCATTTCTCCCCAGAAGGAAACCACTCCTCCCCTCCTCCTCCAGTCCCCTGTCTCAGTCACACTACCCAGATCCCCAAAAAGATACACTTTGGTGTCAGGGCCACCACTCCAGCTAACCATTCCTCAACATAATTCACATATAAGAATGGTTTACCTACTGACTGTGCTGCCAGGCTGCCTAGTTGCGCATTGCTGAAGGTGGATTTACGTATTTCTATTTCACACCACTGAACAGGGAGGTCTCCTGCCAGCAACAGACACGATACCAGGATGAGATCTGTAGTACGTATTGCGGAGCTCAGTCAAGTGCCTGTGTGATTCTCCCACCAGCTGAGAGAGGATGATGAAGAGGGAATGAGAGCAGCTCCTTCCAACTCCTCTGCACACAGCCAGAAAAAAAGCCATGAGCAAGTGGGTCTGTGGGACAGCAGTGCTTTCCTTCCTGCCACAGAAAAACAGGCAGGACCTTTGAACTTCATGGAGGATCACTGAAGAAAAAGGGAAGAGGCTTAGTGTAACCCAGCGTATGAAGTGAAAAGTATTCAGGATGAGAAGTGTGGGACACAAAGCAATCACTGCCTGTAGCTGTGTGCTATCTGGGGAAAAGGACTGAGAGGAATTCATTTAATTACCCCATGACTTATATGAGCCCCAGGCAAGACAGAGACGCTTCCGACATCGACTTCATTTCCAGTGCAACTGCACAGCTCCTACCGCAGTGTGGTCACAGCGCATCCCTGACACACGCAAGTCTGCATCTCCACAGCCTGCGTATGAATGAATTACAGGAAAAATTATATGCTGTTCAGCCTTGTTCACTACTCCACAGGTACTAAAACCTTGCTGCCCAGCTTGGAAAGAGAGCTGCAGTGCAGTACTCCTCAGTGCCTGCCCCACCTCCCTTCATGCCTCTGCGGGAAAAACCCTGCCAGCGAGGCATCCAGCCTTCCCAGAAGCCCAGAGGAAACACCTTCAAAAACACCAGCAGAAAGCATCTAGATGCCAGTTACAACCTGCTGCCTGACTACTACAGCTTTTGTCATGACTCTCCTGCTCTGGAAGGGCTTAGCCTTCCCACGCTGCAGAAACTGGTTGGTGAGGGAGGAGGATACAGAGAAAGTGGCAAATCAGTGGACAAGATGGACACATCAACTGCTAAAAGCTGTAGCTTCCATATGCTAAAAAAACAAAAAACAAAACAAAACAAAACAAAAAAAAAGAAAGAAAAAGGGAAAGCTATCAAGGCAATATCAGCATGTAATCCTGATGACAGAGCATTACACTGGATGCTGCACACAATTCCTTCCAGGGAGAGAAATAAAGGTTACAGGAGTAGCAAATCCCTGCGGCAGGACTGCAGAAAAACCTCAAAGAGTATTTCATTATTCATGGCAGGGTTTAAAAGACAGTGCCTATAGGCCCTGGCACAGCTAGTATATGCACACAAGCACATGCAGCAGACCCAGGCCTTCTGTGCCATAGTATCAAAACAATGTCTGCGTAAGCCTAGAAAACCCTCGGATCCTGTCCCACAGGGGACACTCAGACAAACCATAAAACTGTCTGAACATATTTCTGGCTTCCCACATTTCTATGCTGCTCAGCATTCTTATGGAGTCTACCTCAGATCTGCAAGTCCATACATACATTCTTTGGAGGCCTGCAAAACACTTTGCCCTCTCAGCAAACATAAAAACCCATGGTTTTAAACTTCTGAAACTATTACAACTTAAAATGTTGGAGCAAAAAAAAAGAAAAGGGGCCACTGTCTGGATGGCCTGAACCCCAGGCATGCAAAGGTCACAGCAATGAAAGGGGGGGTCTCAATGAAAAATGAAACTCAGTCCTCACCTCATCTTTCAGTTCATTCAAAACCTTCACTGCTTCTCCATCAGTAAAGTTTCAAAAAGCCACTCTGTATGTAAACCACAGTGGCTGTTTCAGACACAGACACACACGTGTGGGAGAACACGTTGCAGCACAGGGGGGCTGCAGTCACGGTGAAAATGAGTAACATTCACAGGGGTCATGGAGCTGTAGCATGAAGCAGTTCAGCAGCGACCTCACAGGTCTCAGTGATACCTAAACAGCTGCTGTCTTCTCCAGTGAGCACCACTTGGAGAAGTCTGGAGCCAGTCACTGTCTTCAAGGAAAAAAATTTCCTGCATATCATGTCTTGTCTCCAGTGAAAACACCATTATATCACCATTCGCCTGAAGGATTTGGAAAGAATTCCCATAGTAAGAAATATTTTAGGTTTATAACATAGGTGTGACCAGGCTTATCTATTGACAAATTTATTTCTGAAATATTTTCTCCTGGTTCCTAGAAGATGCTCAAGGTGTTTGGGAGTGTGCTACTTGGCACAAGTCACAGCTGTGCTGGGTACCATGTCAACAAGTGAAGAATATACATGGTCACGGTGCAGTGCACGTTTTTCGGTCAGCCTAGAGAAATCACATGAGTGATAGATAAGTTGCAAGCGCTGCCTGTGACACTGATCAATACCAACAGCCTAGCCACTCTTAATGCTTTGTAGGTGTCCTGGGGCAGGTCTCAAGTCTCCATTTTCTACTCAACAAGGCTCCCATCTTCAACCCCGAACTGTCTTCCAGCGCTGTTGTCACACTTTCTCCCTCAGCACAGATGAGTCCGCTACTCCCTTGATGAGTCTGTACTAGTATTCTTTCCCAAAATATAGACTAATTTAGATTGGAAAGGAGGTCATTTGGTCCACACACCACACCACCATCACCCCCCACTTAACTACTGTCAGTAGGAAAGAACTGCAAGTAGAGACTGTCAATTTAAGAAAAAAATGAAGAAAGAGGTGTGGAAACTATCAACTCTTTAAAAATTAACTACCTACCTTTCAGGTTGGGAGAACCAGGACATGAGGTACTTGCCATAACAGCAGCAGGACACAGTCCCCAGAAAGAAAAGTTGAGTTTGACACCAAGCCCTGTGTGACTGATCCTTGACTGCAGATGATCCCACAGGACCCCTGCCGTTCCCTGCGATGCCTTGGGGCATTCCTGTACCCTGCTCTGCAAAGAGAAGCAGCAGTTGCTCCTCCCCAGGACTGCTTGGTGTTGAAAATCCTACAGGAATCCTCTTAGCTGCAACTTCGTGTTCTCACAATCAGGCATTCTGTCGAAACATTGTCTTGTGGTTTATTTTGTTGGTTTATTTATAAAAGATAAACACCTCGTGGGAAAGACAGGCAGGCAAAACACAAATCTGTGTCCTTTCTCCATTTATTAAGAATAATGAAAAGCAAATAAATGCTTTGCTGGGAAAAGTAAATGTTCCAGCAGTCAAATATGATCTTATTCTGGTACTGTTTGTATGCTAGTTGAATCTCACAATGCGGTTTCAGACACCTGCACGTTGTGTGCATCTGTATTTCTCTCTTCTTCCATATTTATGCATAACATATTTAAGACAGGGACAATGCAGTCACAGGAGAAAGCAGAAATTGCTCTTGTAAACACATCAGTAGTCATGGAATTTCAGACCCTAAAGAGAGAGTTGATCATTTCAATACCATAAACCAGTACATTCCCCAGTGGCAATGTATTTCTAGCATCACTAAGATGCTACATGTTCTTCCCACAGTTATTTTCTTCTGCATCTGTACACCTTGTTTTCTGTAGCCATTTCATTGTGAATGGGAAGACAGTCAGATATCAGCTGTACATTGAGAGGGAAACAATCTGTGAAAGCCTTGTGTCACTTTCCGATCTTGCTGCTGCAATTTTAGTAAGAGGAGATGGCCAGTTTGTTTGCTTTATAACACTCAGGAAAGACTACAACTATGAGCTACAGCCTGCTAGATTTTCTACAACATCCCAAGGTTGGGAATGTAAATAATGCAAAGAAATATATAGAATATCTTCTTCATTATAGATGGGAGGTGTGCTGAGGACTATTTGCTGGTCAGTAATCAATAACCTGAAGAAGTGCTTGACTAAGACATTTATTTGCAAATATCACAGAAGTGCCAGGGCTTGTCAGAGCACTGCAATGGAGAGTTTGATCAGCTCTGGCGTTAGAGGAAAATGCCACCCATTGTTTGCAAATGTATGACCAACAGTGCATTCAAGTTGCTGTAATATCTGGTGCACTTCTGATATTGCATTCTAGGTAGCTGATAATCACATTGCTTCAAAAATGATTACCAGGAGTTACCTGTACAGCTAGAGAGGGAAAACTTCTATTATGTGTCTTCAGAGAACAGTTACAACAACCTGATGCAAAGCTTGCCCTTCTTTCTTTCCCTTTACAAGACCACCCTCTTTAACACTCCTTTTCCCACACCTATCATTTTCCAGTGAAAGACATCCCTAAAGGCTCTTTTGTTTGTTCCAACGTCAGAAGCATCTTTATCTTGATCTGAGGGCTGCCTCTCTTGGCAAACTGTTCCAGTTGAACATCCCGTTAAACTAGTCCATTAGTCCTTGTTGAAGCACGTACCCTCTGTACACACAATTTTGTCATAGCTGCGCAAAGAGGCTGCAGCCTCAGCCCAGCAGCTAAGGGAAGCTGGCTGACTTTCTTCCTCACCATAAGCATGTGTTGGCAACACCACTAAACTCTTCACATCATCCATAATATGCATGGTATTAGGGGGTTCTCAGCATAATTTCTCAGTGCAACTTCTCACAGTACCAGCCTGTCTCTTGAAGATGACTAACGACTGCACTATTTGCTTTCTGGATAGGAAATAAACCTACTTGAATCACAAGGAGAAAGAATTAAAATACACCTAAGAAAATTTTTTTTGTTTAAGTAAGTAGCACCAATTGGGTGAGTTTCCATGCGTAAGTACAGTCTAATACACACACACAGGGGGAAGCTTTAGTAAGTAGAAGAAAAGAATGTCATTGTTCCAGAAGCTGCAGTGAAGTCCTAAAAAGTACAGAATTCCATTGGTTTTTTTCTCTCCCAATTTCAGTCACAGGTCCTATAATACTGATTTTGTCCCTATACTTCCAGTTGGTGTAGATGGTGGGTGACTAAGATTTAATTCACAACCATTTATGCTAGCGTGTGTTGAGACAAATCTGTAAAGGTAAATTGAGTGCATTCATTTAATTCTCAGACATCAAAGAAACTAAGATGAACCTTAAGCATATTGCTTTTCAAAAACTAATTTTAAAGCCAGTCTCATATTTTTGATCATTCCAAGCTCGAGGTAACTCAAATCTTTCTCTCCTTATCTAGCCTTCAGCCTTGCTCACTATCCTTCCCATGTGCTGAATGAGAAAGGAGACCAGCAGATCGATTACTTAAAGTCTGTTGTAAAAAGGCTGCATGCATTTTATAAGATTCATATTTGTTATGGAGGATGATCAGTACAGATATATATCGCATAGTGGGGATGTAGCAGAAAGATTAATTCTTGGAAGTAATTCAGCCTGACGAATAAGGTATGAATGTACATATTGCCAATATATCAAACAGTATCCTGCAGAGTAAGATAGACAAGGCCATTTGCACACCCATGAGCAATACCTAGACCCGACCTGGCTGAAGAAGTGAAGAGGACACCACATCGAAATAATGCTGTAATTGCTGTCTGCAGTCCCACCTTTCTTCAAAGAGATAAGCAAAGCACAGTTCAAAGACTGTCTGAGGTCTGAACAGGGTTTTGACCCCTTCCAGCTCAGCTGTTGCCAGCTTCGCTTTGTCAAAGATCTCTCTTCAAAATGTGCAATTCCATACTGATACAGTACAGCTCCCATGCTCCCTATAAACCAGGCAAGTTTGAGAATCCTTTCAAATTTAGAAATCCCACAGTGCAAATGCCACTTCAGCCAATTGTTTGAAGCCTTATTGTTTTTTTCCTTTGTATTCTTAGTGTCTTTGCACTGCCATGCATTTCATGCTGTCCTAACAGATAGGTAGTTAAAACAAAGGCCAACTGGTTTTTTTGGTTGGTTGGTTTTTTTCAAAAAGAAGGGGGAGGGCAGGCTAAAAACTATACAACAAAGTAACTACAAATGGGGCACCACTGTAGAATTCAGTTTTCGAGACACAGGAGCAAAGGAATAAATCAAATAACTCAGACTGTCCAAAGCAATATGACGGAGCGTGGAATTTTTGGCACGTAACACTCTCATGATGAATGAAAACACAAACAAAAATCAATGGCTGAGTTGCTCAAAGAACAAATTTTCCCTAGCTGTAAAAAGACTTGAATACTGGCTGCCAGCCTAATTTCATTAGGAAATGCATTCCAATTAATGGAAGCTCTGCAAACAAGAGATAATTACTAAGGCGAGACAGAGGAAAGGCCTTCCAGCCTTCCAGCTTCTCTTCTTTGGTTGCAGCTTGCCCTCCTCTCCTTCCAAATCATTTAAGGTGTGGGTTGTTGTGTTTCTGCAAGTGTATTTCCCAACCCTCCCCACCATTCCTGCTACACAGGACTCTCCTTGCCTGCTCCTGACGTTGGCCTCGTCCCCCCTCCACACTATATGCTGTGAAGTTTCCCGTGCTGGGGAGGGATGTGTTTGTTCTCACATCTCAGTGTCTGAATGCCAGTTGTGCCATTATTCCTGTGCTACTTGTTTGTATTCGTTTTGATGCTACATTTCCTGTGCCAAATTAAATACTGGCACAGACAGGTGCCTGAAATCAAAGTTGTGCCTGCTTATGCTCTGGTGGATTTAGTTTTTCATTTCCATGATTTCATTTCCCAGGAAAACAGCAATTATGTAACCTCGGTAGAAAGAGACGCCAACAATATTAAACCCTCGCAACTGCACTCCTTTCACCCCAAGGGCTTCTTTCAATGGGAGGATGGAAAGTTTCTTAAAACCAAACAAGCAACATGGACCTTTTGTTTTAACAGACGTGCTTCCTTATTCTGTCTGCACGTAGGCAGAAACTGGAGACATTTTGCCTTCCTCACGTCGTCCCCTTGAACGCCATGTGCTTACAAAGTGGCTTCGCCACATCTCTCTCACAATCAATATTGGCCTTGACCCAGAGGACATTGGGCAACCCATCGTGACAGCTTGCAAAGTGGCACCTTCTGCAGAGCCCAGCAGCAAGGATGTGTCATCCCTGAAGTCCCACCGCTGCACACCAGAGGATGCTGCTGCCAGGGACAAGGACACTTTGCAGGAGCTGCACCCCGCTTGGGCTTTTTCGCCCTGCAGCTCTGCGGAAAAAGGTTCAGTTATAGCCGTCCACACAACAAATAAATCCCAAGCAACTGCAATTCCATTCTGTCACTCTCTCTTTGATGGGCAGCACAAGATGAGTGTCTGCAGTCCCAGCAACTGAGATGCCAGCTCACACGGGCCAGCATCAGGGCCACCACCTAGCTCCAATGCCCAGCCACGGTAGCCGAGGGCTCAGCACTAAGAGTCCTATCCAGTGAGGGTGCTGCCAGCGCCGGGCTCCCTGCCATCTTCTGGGCTGCTGCGAGCTAGCTTGGGTAGGGAAACATACGGGCAAAGTCTATATAAACCAAACCAACAGCAACAAAAACATAGAGGCAACCCTATTGCTTCTGGAGACCTAAATCTCAGTGGGTCACCCACTTAATCATCTGTTTACATTTAACCTACTTCTTTGAAACCTTCAAGTGTCTGTCAGCAGCCACCACACGGTATTACATACTTACAATAGCTTCACTAAGAGGCAAAAAAGAAAGAGTAAGCAGATAAAAAGCACTGGGTTTGTGGCAAAGGATAAAAGCCTAATTTACCAATGCTAATACCTTGAGTCACTGATTAAAAAAAAAAAAAAGCCACCCATAAAAAAATTAGACCATATCACAGAAAGCAGTAGTACTACGTTAACTATTGTGAAGCCAGACGATGCCCGTTTCCAGAGGCTGATCAACTCACTACGTGTGTTTTAGACATGGCCATGGTACTTTCAGCTCTGTAGTTCTGAAGCGTTGGGTCAGATGTGTAATATATCTTTCTCTCCCATTGCGGCGATACGAGATCATCACTTTAAAGGTCTTCCCTAGCATGGTTGCCAGGCTGTTTGTCTGAGCTGCAGTGGTATTTTTGGAGACAAAGACTTGGATGCGGTGCGGGACAGGTGGCCTGGCAGCAGTGGTAGGAAGCTATCAAACCGCGCAGCGTACATTTCAAAACACAAACCAGAGGGAGAGGAGATAAATCATTTACTGTATTTAACTTAGCATATTGCTACTTTTTGTGACTCATATAGTCTTGCGGAAGACTCCCCAGCCAGGATAAGCCATCTCTGAAGGAAAGACGATGTAAAGTTTACAGACTGCCATGCCCTTATGAAGTTAGTGTGCATAAACGCGTAGAGGCAGCAGTGAAAGCAACAAAATTAAAGATGGGGGAGAACCTGTATCGCCCCAACTCCCTTCACTCTCCCTGGGTTTTCAAGGACCATCCCATGCTTCACTGGTCAAAAATAAACCTGAACCATCCTCTGAAGGCCAGCGCAAAGAGGCAGTAGCCAGCAAAAACATCAGTGCTTTGCACTCCACATGAAGTGTCTGTCCATAGCACTGGTGCTGGCCCTCCCAGGACAAGAAAGCCCCCACCTGCTTGCAGTGGCAGGGCAGGACACTTGCCATCGTGTCACCAGAGCTTGTCCAACTGCAGGTGGCCCTGACCGGCAGCCAGGCATGCAGAAGAACCACTGTACCTTCACGGCAGGACCAAGACTGCAAGAAAGCTGGGGCTCAGTGGAAAATGTCTCGCATGGCATCTCTGACCATTTCTTGCCCAGGCCCCGAGCAATGCTACCACAGCAGCTTATACGTCCCACATCTGGCCACCCTCTTACTGAAGGTCGTCTCAGCAGCAGATGGGGAAAAGGCTTCTGACTGGATTAAAAATGTGGCCATGACTGCCCTGCAAAAGGGATCCTTCTGTTTCTGGGATACTTACAGTCTCCAACTCAGCATGTCACTAGGTATGTACTTGTCATGTGCCGAGGGTTCTCAGGCACATCAGGCTGGACCACGTGTGGTGTGAGATGTGCAAATCGCAGGCACAATGCACCTGGCTTTCCCTCCTGCCCCAATTCAAGTTGAAAAATTCCCCAATAGGGGCCTCCCTGGGAAGACTGCTCTGCATGGCAATTCTTTTCAAGGGAGTTACCGGCTACCAAGAGCTACACTAACTCTGTGCTCTTCATTTTAAGCTGGATTCCTTGGGAAACAGGATTGTCCGAACACTGGCACTTTTGTCCCCACACTTTTAAACATGCAGGTGGTTTCAGCTAAATTCTGCAAAGGAGCAGGCGTCACCAAGCTACCGAAATCCAGCAAGCTCCACGACAGACGTAGCCAGGCAGACAAGGGAGGCCCAAATCGGTGCCCCTGTACAAGAAAAAATAATCCCTTTAAAACAACCACAATATCAGATACTGGAGTGCTCAGAGGGCGGAGAGGTTTTACTGCAGCTCAGCAGTGCGTAAAGCTTCAGGCAGACCTCATCACTAGTTAGTCACAGGGTAATGCAAATACAAGACACAACACTATGAAAACAATCTTGTGCAAAACTGCCCCCACCTCACAGAGCAATTTATGGAAAAAATTAGGATGTCACACAATACTGCATGCCCTACAGCAACTGAAATGATCTTTACCAGCCAGACTTATAAAAGATGTCATCAGCTATACTTGGTTAGACATTTTTCCCACATCCTTCACTAATTTATATTGTATTCATACATTTACCGATTGTGCTTTCCCTCCCTCTCCCCCACCCATCACGACCTGGCCCAGGACGGACACCAGAATAACCTGCTATCATTTCCAGGGTCATCACAACAAGTGTGCCCTTGCATCTCTCATTCTTTTATTGCAAAAATACACTGTTCCCATGCCCGGTTCTCTCTGTTATCTGAGTCAGGAGAATGAATCATCAAAAATGCTATTGTCAAATGCTTTCTATGAATTATGTTCTGCACTGCAGTGGCTTGCTTTGCTCAGGATTCTCTATTTAGATTACCGGTATTTCTCCTCGGGATTGCTCTGAAATACCATTGAAACAAAGTCTGATTGTCTCCAAAAGGGGGCAGCCCATTTTAAGCCATTTTAAGGCTTGTTTTTAATGGCCATGAAAATGAAAGTATAAGCCAGTGTGTTAGAAGACCAATGTGGAAAACTAACATTACCGTAGGTGAGAACGCATTCTGTCCAGAAAACCTTATGATAAGAATGGGAGATAAATTTTATGTAGATATTACGTAAGTCAGCAACATCTAATCAGTGGGATACCAGTAAGCTCCAGGAACACACATGTACCAAGATACAATTTTACGAAATACCATTCCTATCAGCTATACATCTGTTGCTGTATTTCTCAGAGTCTAGCTTCATTTCAAGGGCAATAAGGACACAATCTTTAGAATTTGCTATCATCAGGTGCCTGAGGTACAGAAGTGAAGCAAGTGTTGCTGATCTTTGGTGTACAACTTTATCCTATTAATACTGTTTAGCAATTACAGGCAATTAAGAATTCTGTGTGGGTTTTAATCCCTTCAACCCTGACTGGGGTGGGAACTGAAGGTACCAAGTGACCTAACTGAACCAAATCCGTGCTTCCTGCAAACCATGCAGACACCAAAAATAGACATCCCTGATAATTATTTTGACGTTGAATAATATAAAAGAGAAAAAGATTGTAAAAAATGCATAATCTAGAAACTAAAACTAGACAGTTTCAGCCTAGAAGTAAGGCATATGGTTCGAACAGTAAGAGCTTATGAAATGAGAAGTCCAGCACAAGCAGAAGCCAGAGCATATCTGTCAATTAATTCCTCTTCGAAGCTAGTATCCCTTTCTAAAGATTTAAACTTTTTAAAAGATTTTTTTAAGGTTGCATGCCTGTGACAGACAATTCATTCCACAAATAGAAAGTTATTCCAGTTATTTTCAATTTCATTGGTTTTCACCAGAATAAGTAGTCATCGGATTGCTCTCCAAAAGCTTGTATTAGATCCTCCATCATTTGCCCCTGGCAGATCAAAGCTAGATGACTTTCTAGCAATATAGTCAGACATAAGAACCCCTGGATCTTTTTCATGCTGGAAGTCAGACTAGAGCAATACAGCACTTTCCCTTCTTAGCGTCTACAGAAACTCCTCATCGCCACTTTTTCTTATGCTTAACCAGCTGTTAAAACTAGGTCTTAATGAAAATGGCTTCCTAAGATAATTAATTATTCCTTTAAACAATACCATCTTTAGCTTGTCAGGGAAGAATATAATTTCCTACCAAATGCCACCAATGCTAATTTTTTTATAAAGACACTGAAACAGAGAATATATTATAAGAAAATAATTATAGGAATGTAAAAATTGGAAAAATCAAAAGTGATAACATTTCCAGTGTAATGACTGTAAGGAGAACAGAAAATGGCATAAAGTATATCCATTTTCATGACAAAGGCTGTAATGAGAAAAAGAAAAGTGCAAAACTAATCTGCTCCAGAAGTCTGTACTATCTGTTCTTCCATCAATTATCAATTCCAATCATGTAGACAAGAGTTTCTGTCTACAGAGCAAATCCGCTCCGATAGTTAATCCTGTTGTCTTGTAGTTCTCCCTGGAGACTTGAGGATACAAAGTATTATGTCCCTGTGTAGCACTGCTCAGATATAGTCTAACAATTCCACTCATCAAATCCTTGCCATGTGTGTATCTCCTTGAAGAACACGGAGGACGAAAATCCCGTCTCATCCACGTATTGATTTCATTCCAAGCTGATGTAGCAGGAGCCCGACTTGCAGATCTGTCTTACTCTTTTGCAGCTACTTCTATCAACACACTCCCTGCACAGCAGGAGGCTGAACCAGTAGCTTTAACTCTTCCTCACGCTATCAGCTGCTTAGTGAAATGTTCTAGGTCATGAACATTTGCAAATTAAACGTCATAATGGGTTGTCTGAATTACCAGATAATCAGATCACATCTCTTTTTCTGAAAACGACATACCTTGACTGATATAGAAATTAAAATGCAATAAATAGGATACAATCTTTCCCACCTGTGCAGTACTGTTGGGACTATGGAATTCCCTCCACTGTTTAAAGTACCTAGTTTCTAAAGGCCAGTAATTCTTCACCACATTTTGGTTTTATTTGTAGTCTGGTAAGAGCCTCTTTTTTTTCTTGCAAAAATATTTCTTTTGTGATCTCACCTTTTCTTTCACCTGCCTTTTGTCAGACAGACCTTTTGAGTGTGATAGTGGTTGCAATTTCTTTCCATCTTTTGTCGTTTCTTCTTTGAAATTAGCATTCCAGGTTGTAGAAATAAAAAGCACCTCATATACTAAATTCAGAGTGTCTATTTATTTATAGCTTGTGCACTTTATTCCTTCCCTACTAGGCATCTTCTTCATCTAGGCTTTCAATTACACAAAATTTCATCACAAGCAGAACTCTTCATTACATGGTGTTCAGATCAAACAGTAAGCCACAGAAGATCTTTACAGACAGAGTACACTGCATTTAATATACGTGGGATATAAAAGATGTTGTATATAAACAGCTTTTTAGCCCTAAGTAATACATTTCCAGAAATATTTTTTTACAGAACTAATATCTTCTCAATGTTCTACAGATCAATACATTATTTCTTTTAAAATTATACATAATTTAATATTATAATAATCTTTAAATGTAAAGCCTTTTCAATGCAATTAACTATTTAGCTTGTCATGTCTTATAAAGAAATTTATCTGACAACATGATTCCAAAATACAGATTTCAGACTGCAGTATTCCTTTGTGTAGAATAGATCTTCATATAGTTACAGAAACATCAGTTGAAGAGTTTAGGAGACATTAGGAAACATTTTCTACCCAAAGGCAACTGCATTTAAAAGAAAGAAGCAAAATGTTTTACTGGTTCTGATTCAGTTACATGGAATTACAAAACAGCAGTAGATTTTTAGTTAGTTACAGATGGAAAAGGGCCTTTGTCATATCAGGGTGTGCCGAATAGCTATTTCTTTCCCTCTGTAATTTGTAAGTAAGTGGGCAGTAAATTACAAGCAACTTCTCCCTTTATCAGTCTATCCTCAATTACCACAATTAACAATCTCACCACTTCACTCTTTTATACCCTGATTCTCCCTTTCTGTGTCTTCTCTTCATCTTTTAAGAAATAAGGTCTTGGCATCAAGAAAATTCACCCCTTTGTAAGCTTTTCTGCCCTTGGCCACATAAGACCTTCAGTCCTAGACAACTTCTCCAGGAATTATCTTTTCCTCAGTTAATTATACTCATGTTAATACAACATTTAGCTATAAACATATATATGAGCACACATATACATGGACCCATCTGTATTTACCCCTCTCTGAGCCAGCCTTGAGCTGGCAACATATGTCTCCCCGAACTAAGAGAGTGGGTTGGGGTTAAAGCTATGACAGCCAGCATGTTCTTAGTAAGATGTGAATTTGCATCATGGGAAGACACAGTTCAGCCTCTTTAAAAAAAGCATGCAAAATGCACTTTATTTAACACATTTCTCCAGATAAAGTGTTTGAGCAGCTGAGGAATAGCTGGAACTGAAGCTCACACATGCTGCAGCGTGACTGCCTGAGCTCCCGCGGCTCTGCCCTGACGTAGCCTACCTGCCACGCAAGACTTCATCAGCGCAGATACACTGACGGTGGGGCCCACCCATGTCCCATGGCTATCGCAGGCCTATTGTTTTCATTCAGCTGCTTACAATCACTCATAAGTCTGTCAAGATTCATGAGCACTTCTTAAATACAATTGTGGGAACAGAAGTTCAACTTCCAAGCCATTCTGCTCCATGACAAATAGTGCTGATCTTTAAAGCTTGGAAAAAAAAGAATATTTTTATGACCTCATTGCAGTTCTTTAGTGCTGTGACCCTGATGTTTGTGGAAAGGGCAAAGTATAACACACTGTACATCTTGCTAAACCTTTCAGTGCTTGCGTTTAGGAGTCATCCATAAATAGCTACTGGTCATACAAAACACTCATGCTACCAGTCATACAAAACACTATGGCTGGGTGCTAGACTGCATGTATTTCTTTTCCATTGAGGCTGGTCATTCAGCAGCCAGTATCATTCATACAGATGCTTTAATAACCAGAATCTTCAGAGCAGAGATATCAGACAGGCGAACAGAAGTCCTCTCAGATGAGTTTGCAATGTCTATCAGCAGGCAGGTCACTTGGAATATAGACACGTATAGCAGGAACCCTCTTGTCTTCCCAGTGAGGAAACTGATAGTCGTGGCTACGACTGAGACAGCCCCGTTCATTCTTTTGGCAAGACAGAGTAAGACAAAAAGAGATAAGGATGGTGATTTGTAGACTGTAACACTTAAAGACCTGGACACAAGACTAAGATACCATTACATTAAGTCCCATTTGAACAACAGACAGCCCTTTATCAGAGGCGCCTCCAATCCAGCTGTAAAACAGGAGGGCACAGCTCAGCACAAACTGGGGGCCGGCGGGGGCAAAAAAAAAGCAACTGGATGTTGTTTTTAAGCCTGCTGGGAAATGATCAGCTCTTACAAGAAATTCAATTCGTGCTAAAAATTGCACAGAAAGGATCATTTTAAGGCACAACTTCAAAGAGGAGAAAGATATGCTTCTACTGATGTTATAAACAGCTCCTACATGTAAGTGTTGCTGCAACTGCTGGAGAATATAGATGATGCATGCGGTAGGCTGCTACCACAGGTAAACTGAAGACAGGAATTGAACATGAACAAAGGGTAGGCTTTCAATGCAGTAATTGGAATAGGGAAAAAAATGCAAGTATTTTTATGGTCATAGGAAAAATTTTAAATTTGTTCTTGAGAACAAGCGTGGGGGGGTCACATTTTCTGTTTATAGTTTTATAAATTAAAAAAAAATCTATTTGAAAAAGAACTTATCGTCACAGTTTTAAAAAACATTCTTAGTATATTCCTAAAGCAAGACCTGAAATTTGGTTATGCATTTGCACTTGGGCACTTCCCAAATTCTGTATTTAGTGGTGTCCTCAGCATGGTCCAGTGGATACAAAAGCAGATTGGGATTCACAGATACTAGTCCTGGCTCTGTTTCTAGGTGATCTGGGCATGTCATTTCAAAGTCCTCTGCAAAGCAAGACAGCTTCATCATTTTCAATTTTAGTAGGATGGAAGGACAAATTGTTCCAGCGGACAAAAGTGATAGACAAAAGGTACCTATAATTACTAACTTTACTAATTTTATATGAAATATGTGGATTTAATGGAATAATACTTTTCATTGCTGTGTTTTAATAAGCAAAAAGGTGAAAGCCATGCAGGTGAACATTAACTGTTCCAGATGCAAGACTTTTTCATGCATTACTTCCAGAGCCTTGTCAGTAGTGAACAGCATAAGAGGAAAATGGACAGATACTCAGGGCTGTACTTAAATGTGATGGACTTTCTAAAGATCAAACTTCTAAATTTTACTGCTTCTTGAGAACGTGGAGCAGAACCTGTTTCTGTACATCTGAGATCCCTTGGGCTAACCATGATGTCTAAGCTGTAATACTGAAGTTGCTTCTGCTTTCTGTCACACACCATTTTGACATTAAGAAATTTCAGTATAATCTTAAGCAAGCACAGCCCTGCAGAGTGCCACAAAATTCTTTCAAAGGGCAATAATATAAATACAGTCACAGGAAAACTCTCTACAGGATTTTGGTGAAACCTCTGTCAAGAGCAGTCTACAATCTCATCCAGCCCAAAGTAAAAAATTCATCTTAGCCCCTTACTGCATTTAGCCAATTCAGAAACGTTGCCTGAGTTGAGCACTGCATTCAGCTGCTCTAGATACCAGCTGCATCAGAGAACAGAAGTCAAATTCCCAGTCTCTTTGTCGCGACAATTTCGGAAGTCTCAAGTAACAGGGTAAGAGAGCAACAGGAGAGAGGATTGTGGCACACAGGCATCTCCTAGGTTCTCAAATATACACAGGACTTTCCCTGCTTTTATTCCTGACAATAAAAACTTTAACATAAAGCAAATTCTTTAATATAAATTCTGAGCAGAGCAAGAGACTAAATTCATCCACGTTCAGAGGCCTGAATAAAGCTTCAAAGTTCTCTAAACAACTAAACCCTTGGAGAGAGAGACCCATGCTCCTCTTGGAAATGGCCATATTATGCACAAAAAAGACTGAACTTAGGTAATATTTTCTTAAGTGACAGGAGCCCTCTAAGAGTTCGGATCTGAAAAACACAAGTCTTCCCAGAATCACAGACCTTTTTAACTAAAATTTCTTTTTAAATAACATCGGTACTGATATTAATATTCCAATGGTCAGTTTACCTCACTGTTACAAAGGCAAACCCTGCTTGGGTCCAGTTTCACTTTCCAGACACGGCGCTGTGTTATGCCTTTGTTGGCTATGCTGAAGAACACCTTCCCATATGATGAACCAGAAATGGTACATAAATGGAGCAAGCGATAATGAGCCACCCCTCTTTGGTGAATCCAGTAGATAGCGACCTCGGGGTTCAATTTTTCCAAGTCCTTTATTGTCATGATACTACTGAACCCCTTTTCTCGTTCCTAAAATCAATACGATTTGCATATGCAAAATATTTCTCTACTCCGACTCAGTACTGCCAAGCACACATCCAAGGGCCACAGCAGCTCACTAAAGCCTCATTCACGGTACACTACAACTTGCACCCACCTTACTAACACTGACAGATCACTTTGCATCAGACAGCTATCCACTTTCTTAAATTTCCCGTAGAGCTGTGGAAAACCGATATTGTTACCATCTAGGTCATCAATAAAGTGCTAAAAAGTCACTGCTAATAACCAGTTCTTATAGGATCCAACAGAAAGGCACATATTCAGTGAGGATTCCCCATTTACAGTCATGTTTCATAGCCTGTCTGCCAGCTTTTAGTCCATTTAAGAAGCATCAAATTGATTTCATTTCAGTCTAGTTACTTGATCAACAAATCATGCCTCACAAAAGCATATTATATATTGCTTCAACATGATGGCATTGATCAAACTGTATTTGTTATCTCTCAAATAAGAGAATAAAGAAAGGAATAAAGAGTCAGGTTGATAAAATCTTTTTTCCAAAAATCACGGGTGACTAGTCTTAAAGAATGATAGGAAGTTTAAATGTAGTCCAGTCGGAGAATTTCTTTTACTTTTTCCAGGACCAGAGCCAAGTTGATAGGCTCGCAATTATCCAGAAGATTCCTTTTTAAAGCATTGGTGACATATTCCCAAGTTCTCTTTAATTTCTCTGCGTTTCAAAGCATATTGAAAAATTCATGCTTCATAACCCACTGAACTCTCCAGTGAATACTTTAAAAACTTCTGGGTATCAGTTGTCAGGTCCAGGTGTTTAAATAAGCCTAATAGTAACAGTTCACACAGTAGAACAGCAGCACAGCAAAGGTGGAGGGTGTTACATACTTCATGATCACCATCAGCAGACGTGCAGTAGCCTGTCCTTTACTGACACGTGAAGAAGAGAAGTAATTCAATGAATAATTTGTTCTAATTCTAATGGACATTTTTCACCCAGCAATGGCCCCTTCTTTTGTTCAAACTACTTTTGTTCTTACTATGCGTCTTTAAAATAAAAAAAAAAGGCAAGAAAAGGATATTTCATCTATAATTCTATTCGCCATTGAGATTTTTGTGTGCCTTTATCAATATCCTGAAGTTCTTAACTTTTATTTTATAAAACCTTCACACCCCTACTTTCTCACTTGGGGATTTCCATAGTAATAATTTTTCTTTGTTGGATTTTCTTTGTCTTTTTGGTCATCAAGTTTAACATTCTTAGACAGAAAAAAGAAAATGTTTTACCATTTTTTTAGTCTTGAAACTAGTTTCCAGCACTATGAAATTGGTCATTTTCATAAACCAGTGAGAATAGGGACTTGAATATATTTATTACAGGAAAACAGAATAAAATCATTATCACTTATGCCTAATTAGCTACTCATTAGTGATTTGCATGTCATACAGAGATATGCTGTAGGAGAGGAAAAGCTGCGGTATTGCTGACTACAGCTACCACGACACTCAATACAGAACTACACCGTCAAGGAAAATCCTTACATGCATCCCCCAGAGTCTCCTTCTCTGCTGTTGAAAAATTCACCTGCAAGACGCTGCTGACCAAAGGCTCAGGGCACAGATGTGGACTTCTTGCTGGCCATGGCACTCAGCTCCTCAAAGAGTGGCAGCATGGGCCACGCGGACTCCTGGCTCACCCTGCAGCACCCCTACACAGCTGGTTTCTACAGAACATGCTTTTTAATGGTCCTCCATATATACAGCAGAGGAATTCTGCCTGTGGCCCCCTGTCCAAGGAAAGTCAAGTAGATCCCTGCTAAATCTAGGCATATTTTCTTGGCTCTGGCCAGCTGAGATACACACTAGATAGATAGCAACTTGAATGGCATGTTCAAGACAAGATTCCAAAATGTAAACTCAAGATCAGGACACAAAATTCAATGATTATCATATGCAGATCAAGTGAGGAAAAGAGATTCTTAACCAGCATGCATAAGACTCTACAGTGGAAGGGCTATAATTATTAGTGGTACTTTATTATTCATACTATGTCCCAGGACTATTCTTTCTGCCGTGCAAAGATCCAACAATCCTTTTTGCTTTAGCAAAGAAAAGAGTCATTTGCTAGATGTCAGTGGATTGTGTTTTCTGTTCTTCTGCAATAGCTATTCTCTGAAGGCTTAAACTGATTGTTCTTTAACCATAATGTTGTTAAAGAAATGCCAGGAAGTTTATTCGTGGTTTATTAATACTGCAGAGGCCCCAAAGCAGCAAGATAATGTCCAGACTTCCAAAAAACAGGCTTGCCAACCATCCCCTTGGCCAGCTTCCAATTAAAGGAAGAACATGACAGCCAAGCTGCAGCTGCAACAACTTCAGAAAGTGCTGAAAAAAAAGTAGAATGATCCAAGCCATAGAGTCCTACTCCAATTTTATACACACCAAAAAAAAACCCAAAATGCCACTTGCGTTTCATTTGTACCATCACACAAAGTCCAGACCGGGTCTCTAAGAATATTTCTTCCCCAAACGCTTTTTCAGAGTTCAGGTTAGTGTTCTGAGAGCAAAAGGCAAAGCCACTAACCCACTGCAGTACATTGCTTCATCCTACCATAAGCTTTTTTCCCTCCACAATATTGATAATTCTGTCATCTGGGTTCCTCTTATCTTTGTGATAAATGAGGCTACTGCCTTCCTAACTTATTAAGGCATTTATCCTCTCCTTTACATTTGAAACACTGGGAAACATGTATCTGATATACCTAAAAGTATTTCTGAAGCAGTTCACTATAAAACTATTTTGGCAAAGACCAGGTGCACTCAGGTTTGTAGTTTCTGAGATCTCCAAAGTTTGCTCTCTGACACAAGAATACCTGTGTTTCCTCTTTCAGGGCCGAACATCAAACAGTCGCCTTCTCAAGGTTAACATTTGCAGATTTACATTGATCTCTGGAATGTTACGGGATGAAAAAGGGGTTTTAAAGTGTTAGTTTTCCCATGAAAAGTAGCTCAGCTTCTTCTGAAGGCACATTCTATTATTGAGCAGTCACTTTGCTTTCTATGAAAATGAATGACCATACGATACATCAAAGTGCACTACTATATTCCTAAATAGATAGAGGCTCACACCACAAAGCTCAGGCACAGGTTCCAAAGGCATTGCAAGGTTGTCTGTCACCATGGTTTGGGGAGGTAGGGGACAGGGCATGGGACCTTCAACAGGACAGGCATGCCCACTTCTGAGCATTCAGGAGCAAGCCTCTCTGGCTGCTCTGGCCACCAGGCAATGCCCCTTCACTGCTTACTCCTCCCTATTCCAGAGATGAAAGCAGAGACATTTCAGATATGATTGCCTGTCCCAGCTGTCTCAGCACTTCATAAAGGAAGGAAATTCCTTTAATATAAAAGTTGCCTATAAAAGGATGGCTGCACGGTATTTCTGTTGGATGTACACGTTTGTCACTATCTGACATTCAGGCAGCCTTTTTTCTTTTTCATAATATATGCAATGTTAGGAATAATGAGTTTACCATGGCTCCAAGTCCTGTAAACACAAGCTATTGATTTTTTTAGAGCATTCTAAAATGTGGAATTGCTTCATTAATGTCATGTGATTTAAATCTAAGAATTAGGTTATCAGTTCTACACCTGTAATCTTTTTTCTTCAAAGAAATAAAATTGACTCTATCAACTGCACAATCACAAGCAAAAATCTGGAAGCCTGACAGGCAGAAGACACTCACTTTTCATGGGGCACTGTTCCTCGCTGTCTTGGCGTCAGAACATCTCTGTAGAGCTGTCACAGGGGGACCTGAGGTAAAGATCCCTAAGATTTATATTAAGCAGGAGTTTGGATGTCAGGAGACAGTTATTATTAGGTCTTCCTAATGAGGTCATGAAGAATTTTGTTTTCAAACACAATATTTCTGATTCCAAAATTATAACTGTGAAGAATCTGATTTTTTCTGGAGTGCGTTACCTTTGTAGATTTAAATCTAAAATACTCAGCTACCAGTGTCTGAAGTTACGCACTTAAAATCTATATTCAGTTATGTAAGACTTTAGGATGCCAAGTACTGGAAGATTTGTAGATATTTGCTATCACCCTGAAAAACTGGTTTATTTATTTAGAAGAGTTTTTTAATATTTGGGTTTCACCCCTGCCACCCAGCATTTCACAAATCACATTTTAACACATTCTTCTAAATATTTTTAAGGTTCATTTAAGGTGGCATCTGCCTTTGAATATGCATCCAGTTCTCCTGACATCCAAGATGAAACAATTGTTCAGTAAATTTTGTCATTTAGTTCACTGGAATTGGGATTTCACTTCAAGCTTTGGCATAACAAAACCAGGGATAACATCCTAAGAGTGGATCTAGCACTTAAAAAGTGGACAACAATCTGGAGAATTAAGATCTGGTTTATTTATTCAGTGATGACTGAGGAGACAGCCATAGCAGTCTTTCCATATTCCTCCTATAATGCACAGGGACTTTTTTTTTTTTAAGTAGTAGTAAATAGCAGTCCTAAACAATGCAATATTACTTCATAAAGCTAAACACCGATTCACGTGCTATGTATTGTGTTTTCTCCATTCTACTCTAGGCTGTTACAAAAACATAAACTTAAAACATTTGTTGCTATGCCACGTATAGCTCTGCTCAGAGTCCATTCCTCTTTTTCATTATTTCTACCTGGAACTGGGAAGCTTTTCTTGAAGCAGTATTGTTTCTCCCTTGGAAAAAAAATTTAAAAAGCAAAAGAAGATGAGGTATTTAAAAGCCTCGCATCTTACAGAGCACGCCTAGTTACAAATATGCCATAATCGGCACACCTGTCATTTTATGTAGAAAGAACCAGATGATGGTGGAATTCAATCCGTGCTAAGAAATCAGGAATAGGGCTTACAGGAATGCTTACATCTGTCCCTAATTTGCTTGCACATAAACCCACGGTAATCTGCTTTATTGCCAAAGTCATATAAAGAAATTGGGCACCAAGCAGCATAGGTAATCTCAAACTGGAGGCCCTCCAGCCTAATTAGACACAAATACCCAGAAGGCCCGAGACTGAAATATGGCATGTAGATTTTGAAATGTATGAAGAGACAGAACAGTCTCATTAGCAGCCATCCAAGTGTATGTTTAAGCCTCTGAAGTTCCTTTTCTTGACTGAGGGAAGGAGTAAGCCATGTCTATGCCTGAGGCTAAGCACAAGGAAAAGCATCCCGCTCCTTTTGAAACGGCCCCGATCTCCCAGCTCCCGCCCCAGCCTGCTCCTCCCAGGCTTTGCTCAATTCCTGGCCACTCTCTTTGCAAAGACATCCCCACAGTCAGCAAGCTGATTTAATATCAGTAATGCTGAGAAAGCCAAAACATTGTAAGTCAAAGACAAAATAAGACAAAGAAGCAATTCTGTGGAGGGCTTAAAGAGATATTGGTTCATTATTCATTATTTAGTAGATACATTTCTTCAGGAAGTTAGTCATGGAGTTTTGCCAGAAGCCATAAAAAGTGATAATTTCCCTTATTTCAAACCTCTGAGCGTTTTTTATTTTTCTGGCGTCAAACAACTATTGTTGGCTACTTTCTGATTACAAGCTTGTCTCTCCCTGATTACAAGCATGCAGCTACTTTGTCGAACGATGCAAAATTATGAGTGAATTAAAGAAACAGACAGAGGAAAAGTCCATGACAATTTTAAGGCAGAATGGCTGTGGCAGAGAAGGCCAAGCATAACACAGAACTGACCTCCATGTTGCAGATTTCAGGCACACTCGGAGACTATCTATTTTTGGAAACATAACAACTACACTTAACTAACCAGAGGGTGTGATAGAAATGTTTTTATCAAGTTATCTCCCTCTAAGTTATTTGAGGGAACAATGCAAGGTAACACATTATTTCCTTTTTGAATTGAGTTTTTACATTATCAGGAAACATCACACTGGCCACAGAATTATAAACAACTTCTGGTTTTAATAAAATAAAGGGAGCTTTGTGCTCCTTTTCTTTTTCTGCAAACACAACACAAAGGAAACACAGGAACACAGCAGAGTCCAGAGATCTTGCGTTCAATAAAAAATTGTGGATAAAGCCTTCTGTTAATTGACATTCAAAGTCAATTTGTATCTTTGTCTGTGGTGCTGTGGCCTATTTGCTATTGTTGTATTAGTGCCTGAGGTCACCAATCAGCCCCGTTTTCTTGTTTTATGGGAAGACTATTTGACATTTAACTTCAGCAGCAAGCACTACTGAAGCATTACTGTTAGAAAACAAATAGGCAAATTTTAAGTGGGGATAATTTTTTAAAAGAACTTTTCTTAGATATGTTTTTTATGTGCTTAGGGGTTTTTTATAGGTTTTTGTGGGGTTTTTAAAGAATACGTACCAGGACATCCATTGCTCTCTTTTGCCCTTCCCTGTGCTTTAGCTTTGAGATTCAGGGAAAGAAGAAAATAAAGCGGCAGGAAAGGAGTTACTTGGCCGCAACATGGCAAGCCTTACCGTCCTACTGCCCATCTCTGTCTGACCTCAGCCGGCAGCGAATATCGGAGGCGATGCCTGGCGCCGCGAGGCCGTTTCCTCTCGTGCATCCCGGGGTGTAACCGAGGCATCTCCTCCGGTAGGGAACCCGCGACCTGCCGAGGGAACAGAGCTTTGGACCACGGGCACGTCTGTCTACGGTGGGAACGTGCAGACAGACATGAGCTCACCGCCCACGCGGGAGCCAGCTCCCGTCCAGGAGCCACATAGCCTCATTAGAGCAAAACCGTGCCCAACCTGATGCGTCTGTGCCCAGCAGAAGAAGCCGAGATTAACCGGCAGGCATCCACGCGGACGTGCCCTGGACACGGGACAGAAAGCCTGGCGGGTGCTAAGATGGAGTGCGCAGACCTGGCACCCCGGCGGGCAGGGCGCCGAGCGCTCTCCCGTGTCGACGATGAGGGGAAAAGGCAGCGGCGAGGCTTCGCTCAGGATAAATGTAAACGAGAAGGAAACGGAGAGGGAAGCGGGCGAGCCTTTGGTGGCTGAAGCAGAGGAAAGGGGAGACGACGGCCTCGCCTCGCCGGGCCCACGCAAAAGCAATGCGGGCTCCGAGGGCGCGCGCAGGGGCGGGTGGCTGGGCGATGGCGGGAAGGCAGCGGGCGTGCGCGCCTGGTGGAAAAAGTCGCCCGGGTGTGAGGAAAAAGCCGCCCGGCTGTGTGGAAAAAGCCGCCCGGGTGTGTGGAAAAAGCCGCCCGGGTGTGTGGAAAAGGCCGTCCGGGTGTGAGGAGGCCATCCGGGGTGGCGGAGGCTGGCAGGGGGGAGAAGCCCCAGTCGGGCAAAGCAATGTGGCGGAGGCAGAGGGGCAGCGAAGGCAGGGGAAATCCTGTGAGCCCCGGGGAAACGGTGCTGAGGAGCTGCAGCCTCACCGCCAGCCCTGGGGCCACGGGCAGGTGAGGCGTGTACCTGTCCCTGACCCCGAGCGCTATCCCAGCTCCCCTCCATCGCCCCGGCCCCCGGCCACCCCCAAGGACGCCCTTACCTTCCCGCCGCGGGCGGGGGCCGTTCCTCGCCTCCTCCCGCCTCGCCCCAGCTCCTCCTGTGAGCGAGCGGCGAGCCCGGCCCCGGGGTGGGGTGGGGTGGGGGGGCTGCCCAGCGGCCCGGCCGGCCCCCGGGCCTGACCCTGCCCCGGCCGCCGAGGCGACGCCGCTGCCCGCCAACGGCTCGGCGAGGCGCCTAGCGGGGAAACCCCCGGCTCCCCCCGGCCGCCGCCGACCTGTTGCCGAGGGAACCCCCCTTCCCGCCTCAGGTGTCTCCTCGGCCGCGGCCTGGCCCCCCCCGCGGCGGGCGGCAGCCGGGCCCGCTCCCTTCCCGCAGCCGCCGAGGGCGGGAGCGGCGGTGGGTTCAGCGGCGGTGGGAGAGCGGGGCTGTGAGGGGGAGCGGGGGTGGCCGTGCCGGCAGCTCCCGGGGCCGAGGAGCGCGTGTGGGAATTTAACACGCAGCTTTTTCTGTCCGGCGTTGGGGGGGGGGGGTCTTTGGGTAGATTTCTGCCGGTTTCGGGGGGCACAATAAACCGGGGTCTGTTTCAAAGAAGGGTGACTTGGGTAGGAGCTGCCAGCCCCTGCGGCCTGCGCCGCACAGGGAGCCGAACGGGACCGCTGCGTCCACGCTTTGCTGCGCAGGGCTCTGCGAAGCAGGTGGGAAAATGGTGAGCAGATTTTACCCAGAAAAAATGGATAACACGGCCTCGCCTTCTGTAGGGATTTCCTTTCTTCAGTAATAAAGGCTTTCGGACAACAGAGAGCGGTGGCACTGTATTGACTAATCCGGCTGCGGTTCTCCTATCCGTAGCGTAAGGGCACGCCGGTGTCTGGGAAAGATCGCAGGAGAAATTAGGGCGCCGCTCAAAAAATGCCTCCGTTCCCTTCAGCTACACAACTCTTTTCCTTGGAGTTAACGACTAATGGATTCCAGGAAATTGACGGAGGCTCTGTGTTAAAGTGACTGGGCAGCTGGCTGGGCTTGCCAGCACCCGCTCGCCTTAGTGCTGGTCCCCTTGTGCCAGCCCCAGCTGTCTTTGACTAAAGTTGTCTGGTTTGCAGCAGAAAGGATGCGTCTCTCCGTCTGCGTCCTCGTGGGACTGCTTTATTTCACAAATTCTGTAGCACTCAGGCTGTAAACTAGCGTCTTATTATAAAAGTAAAAATCAATTTGACAATTTCTGACTATATCTTTGTTGCAATGACTTTTAAACACTGGAAATTAACTTTTTCCACCCAAGGAGAAGTTTGAAGTTGTTTTATATATTTCCTGCTTCAAAAATCAAAAATGAGGAATGACTGTATATATTTTGAAGGTGTTAGTAAGCAAGAAATGTGTATGTTTTTATTCAATCTAATATATCAAGACCTGCTGACAATAATGACTTACAAACCATCATTCGCACCACTTGCAACTAAAGCAGTTGAGAAATGTCGGAGCAGATATTTTTCTCCCTCAGAAAGGCCAGCTCTGCTAAACTGAAAGTTTCCACGGAAACACACCACTTTCCAAGAGAATTTTCATCAGAAGTACCCCTAAGACCTGGCTCCGGCTTTTGTTCAAGAGAGACAAACTGGTGTAGCCCCCGCATAGGCCACCATCCCGGCGCTGGGGGCCCAGAAGGAAGCATCCCTATCGCGTGCCCTTCTGCCAACAGTACTGGGGAGCACCCGGCAGAGTCTGGGCGATAGTGGTTTCTGCCCCACAGACCTTTTAATCCAATAAATAATCAACAGGCACTGGGTGGCACTCCTTTATCCCAGCAAAATCACTTCAGCAAAATCCCAGCAAAATCACTTCAGCATGTGTGCCCACTCCTGTATATTGCTGGGCTCTAGTCTCTTCTGAAATTCCAACCCAATCCTATCTGGAGACAAAACCTGCTTGTAGAGGACAACCATCGTTAGCTTGGAGGGGAAGAAATACAGTAAAATTAGAAGAGATAAGGACATTTTGTCTCCAGATATATCCTCCTGCAGCAGTTGCTATGGTTTTGCACATTCTGAGGTTGTTTTGCCTCATCAGCATTAAAAACTGTCATAAAACATCAAAGCCTTCAGCCGAAGAACAGGGAACTCGATACATGTGCTGTGTGCTTGCTCCAGGGTTTCTGTGTCAAGATATGCCACAGGTAGAATTTTTCAGAGTCTATTAGATCTTCAGGCCCCCTACACACTGACCTGCAAGGCAAGTTCTTATATCTTTCCCTTGTTTCAGCAGGACTAAAAGCTCTCTTGTGAGTGAGAAAGACATATGCTATGTGTTGCATGTGCACTGATAAATTATCAGTAATTCTTTTTCCCTCGCTTTTTTGCATAATTATTTCACCTTTCTCACATACAGTGTGAGAGATGAATCTTCAATTTAATAAGTACCCCTGAGAAAGTGAAGTGTCTTTCACTGAGCTTGGGGGCAATTACAACCCGTCCTCTTCAAGCATTCAAGTTACTGTGCCAAAATGGGGAGCTTTTTATATTGTTGTCACTATTATCTTTCCAGAACATAAGACTGCCTGTCTTCTCTTTTGTGATTTACTACCAGTTGTTGTTTCTTCACAGAGTAAAAAAAATGCACAGGGAAAAGAAAAAAAAGAGCTCAAAGATTTCTCTTAGTTCAGTGAAATTGCAATGGGTGCTGTCCGTTTGCAGAAATACCTGACAGAGCTTAATTCTGAAGAATACAAAGGACACAAGACACTTGGGGGATTTTTTTCTAAAACTTTTTGACCGTGACTCTTGTAAAGTTCATGAAACTTGAGGTGTTCATGAAAAGCCAGAGAAATGGTGAATTTTTAAGGTCCCTGTTTGTCACCTCGCATGAACTCACAGTATAAGGCCAGGAGTAAAATGAAGATTAAGAGGGATAAGAAAAGAATTAATGGTAGTTTTTTAAGATGCTAATTTTTTTGCAGCTGGCGTTCAGATGACAGGTGACCTTATAAAATCTACCCAGGGATATAGATTTGTACCTGCCATTTTGGGCTCACACACAACAAAAGCACCGAGTCTGAAGTACTTTTAATCAAGGTACCTGCAGAATGTCACAAGATTTAGATATTTTAGTTGTTTATCTCATGCACTTATTCATCTTTCTCCTACAAGAAGGATTCAGTTTACTGAGTCGCAGCAAAGAAACCATGCAGAATTTTATCAGAAGGGCTATATGCAAAAACTATGTGCTACTTCACTAGAAACCAATGGCACTGGTCCAGTAACTAACATATGCGATGGCGATGGTAACACCACATGGGAGTGATGGGCTGGGCTGCGGGGTGAAAGGAAATGCTAGGCAAAGTACACGGTAGACAGAGAGCTATTCCAGGTTTATCTTCACAGTGCTATTTTTAAGTTTTTAGATGAAATTTGAACGGTTCACCTCGATACAGCCTTTCTTTCCATAGCTTTAGAAATCGGCGCAGCACAAGCACATGGAAAATACTTCCCAGCTACAGCATGAACAAGCTAAGCAGGAGGGACTCACTGCAAGATTATCATCCAAATTGCCATCTGCCCAAGGGAAGGGACAGCATGTAGTTGCACTATTCCTGGAGCAAAGAAAGGACCAGGTAGTTACCAAGAGAAGGTACGATGAGATTCTATTTCCCCTTGTACACCTATGACATTGTCTTAACCTTCATCCTCTGAAGACAGTCACAGGCCAGCCCATCACATTTTGTATTGCTTACCGTGAAGGCAGGTCCTTCATGTAACAGGGTAGTTAGGATGAATGTCAGGCCTGAATTATGGTAAATAATATCTGAGTATCTCTTCTTTACATAAACAAAGGCTTTTGTAAAAATTTTTTGGCCACTTAACAGTGGAACTACACCATCAGAGAAAAGTAAACATCTATAGTCTCTTCTCGCAAATGAATGATCTATCTACAAAGAGCAGTTCACAGAGCAAACCCTTAAGATGGCAAAAGGGAAAGGCTGTTCAGTTACTCAGTGCAATCTCTACCATCAGCTCTATCCCAGACCACAGGTGTAAGATAACAGAGCACCTCGTTCAAAATGATCTGTAGAGCTGCTAAGCAATTTGTAAAAAGATAAAAAGCTAAATCTGTAATTAAAACTGCTGCCAGTTGTTAGCTGTTGCCAGGGTAGGTGAAGGTGTAGGAAAAGTCAAGAAAAGGTCGTTTCATTCCTCACTTTGCCTCCTTCAGTTTCTGAGCTGCTTTTATTTCAGAAGTGGTCAGATCCTAGAGGTTATCCAGTTTCTTATCATGTTAAGAAGCTGGCCTAGCGGGCCTGGACAGCTAAATTATTCCATTGAAGTCCCTTCCTCTTCATCACGTTCCTCACACTAGCTTGCTTTCACGGGGACAGAGAATTGCTCCTGCAGACCCATGTCAGCAGGATTCCACTTTGCCATGGAGCAGAAACTGGGAGGCAGCCAGTTACACCAGCATTAGTCTTGTTCTCTGCTGTCAGCGAGGCATGAAGATCTCCTGGGGAAGCTGAGCACTGGGTCTGCCACTTACAAACTAAGACCAAGGCTAGCTGCAATGTCTACAAGCATAAAACTTTCATTCACAGTTTCTAAATGTTCTGCTTCACAGAAGTCAGAAGCTCCCAGCAGTCCCTCAGGAGCTTACCTGGGATCAGAAAATAATTTTATCTACCGCAGAAGACAGCTGGACGTTACCGTGATCAGGTTCAGCAAGTTCCCAGAGATGGATAGCCCATTGGACAGTATTACCATTATGTTGTGTTTGCTCCTGTGCTATTTGGATGTATAATTTAAGACAGTGAGATGAAACTTAGCACACAGCATTCTAGTTACTTCATTCCTAGCTGAACAATTACAGTCAGTCAGTCATTTTATATCTGTGTATAGCACTTAATCCATATTGCAATAATTCATGTACCATGTTATACTGCTGCACTGAGCCTCTGCCAGTTTCAGATCAATCACCTCTGTCAAGTCCCCTAAGATATGAGGGCCTGTAAGACCTATTTGAAATCATTTTCCACCCTGGATGGCCACATATGATGTAGCTTCCATCACCAGCCAGGTGCCAGGGGAAGAGCAAGTGATGTGGAGAACGGCTGTTGGAAACGGTATTGCTCCCTGTGTCACACCAGCTGCTGAACTTATGCTCTATTGTTATCTGAATCTGCACTTGCAGTGGCTGCCTGGACAGCCTTTTATTTTAATTGCAATTACTTTCAATGACACTAAGCTGGGGGAGGGGACTTAGAGTTTAAGCAGCATATTTGATGTTTATAGAAATGATAATCATGTTCAAAGAGCAGATTAACAGGGCTCTCATAATGATGGCAGTGAAGGCAGAAGACAGAGCTTTCATTTCCATAAAGCATCGAGCAAACCCTTCTTTACTGCCATCACAATCTGCTGCTGGCTCTAACTATTTATGTTTATTTTTATGTATTTATTATGAGTTTGTCCCCTGCTTTTAAGGAGACAGGCTTCTGCTCCTTACCTTTCAGGAACGCATTAATCCTGGTGATCAGTTAATGTATGGGGATGGAACAGAACAAGGGGAATACAAGCTGCAGCAACCTAGTGCAGAGTAAATCCTGGGAACAAACTGAACCAGACAGAGGAGCTGGATTCCAGGAACTGTTCTTAATCCTGACAATTACAAGCAATGAGAAAGCATATAACCCAAAATTACACTCCTAGGTAATAACAGACATTTTCTTTCTGCAAGTGGAAATTTAATTAATGCATCCAAAGTTGGGATTTTGAAACAACAAAATTCAAGTTGTTGCAGAGTTAATTCTCATTTCTGTTGCTGGCCCCAAAAAGCAGGTGTCGTCATGGGCTGTTGGCTGCCTCCTCTTGTGCACAAGGGACAATGATTAGAACAGCATGAAAAGCCCGGTGAAGCCACCAAGTGCTGGCACGTGGCAGTCCGCCTAACAGAAAAGCAGGGGGGGAAATAGTCTCTTGATGGGTGATATCACTGTAAATAAGCTTTAGATTAGCACAAAGAGAAATTCATCTGTTAAAACCTTACCTTTTTTTCCTATTTGCTTGGTTGCCAAATTTCCTGTAACTCCACTGGCTGTATGACTAATCATGCCCGTTGTTAGCATTTTTCCCCCCGGTGATGAACCTAAGTAAAGTTATGTTCAGCTCACTCGTTACAAACCCAAAAGCACTGAAGGAAAAGACAAAGGGAATCCTAAATTCTGAAATCTCCTTCCTGGCCAATCTGACTTTTATCTTCTTCTAAGCCCTATGAATGCCTTAACTTTGTAACAATTTTTAATGACATGATAGATTAATCCTTGTCTTGCTGGTTTGTCATGGGGACATCAGTGATCAAATCAGCTGTTTTGGGAAGTGAATGGATCAGGTACACAAACGAGCTCTAGTAACTGCTATTGAAATATCTCCCCCACCCCATACCTCCTCTCCACAGCCTCCATAGCAACCATGTTTGCAAAGGTTCGCAAAAATTCAGTCTTCAGGGAAAAGTAAACCTCTAAAATCACTTTAAAAATCTGAAACAAGAAAACCACCAAATACCTGCACAAGGCACAAGATCATCGCAAAATCTGAACTTCCAAGTCACACATCAATTCCAATTTTACAGCTGATAACCAGTTTTCAGCATCAGTATAGCCTTGTGATGCCTTTAAAAACTAGGAGGGAGGGAGGGCTTTTCAGTGCAGCTCCACTGAAACCTGTGTCTAATGATAATTTAAAGTAATTTATAACCCATAAAGCACTCACAGCAAGGCCAGTATCACAACATCTACTGATATTTATGAGTTTGCAGGGCCCAGTTCTATGAATAATATGTAGATTATTAATGAGATAAAAGAGTCTTTGTTGTTCATCTTTCATTAAAAATACTAAGGGAGCGATCTGCAACCTACTGACATCTGGAATTATGGTTTGTGTTATCTGCAGATTTTGCTTCGTTTGCACAGAATGGGTCAAATCATAAGTGGTTTACGGTGCTCTTTAACATACAGCTATGGCATAAATAGGCTGAAAAGCCAGATGCTAGGCAAGTCAGCACTTTACTGATTTGACATTCACTGCATTTGCAAGGTTAACACAACTTCTGTCCTGAACAAAAAGAAACTGGAGGCTTCTGTGTTCCCACTGAACCAGATGAGTGCTGGTGTTTGAAAGGAGAAAGGGCACTGCTGTCACACGAGAACCTGCATTATAACAGAGAAAACGCCCAAAGGGTAAATATAAAATTCTCTGCTTTCTGAGGCAGTATTTATGCAAAATGTATGTATGTAGGAGTACTTCCTGAGCATTGTTTTGTTGCCTTTAATTTAAGGAAAAATATAGTGGTTACAGAAAAGCAAGCTTCAAACTTTCTTTAAAAATAAATTATAGTATCAAGCCTAAATTAGTAAAACTGCAAGTGCTCTGTAACATCCCCCTGGACGTAAATGTGTGTTATTAAGAGGTCTTTTATACAGAAGGCATGACACAAGAAGTGAGAACCTGATTTGGAGTAAGGTCCTTAGACCACACAAAGAGGAGATGCATTTAAAACCAGGTCTATCTATACCAGGTAAATAATAACAAATACATCACTAAAGCATCAGGCAAAGCCAATGTGAAGGCACACTGCCTGCATTTATCTTCACCATTTTTAAAAGTACGGCAGCAACACTTTCACTGTGTCTTGCTAGATTGTCATTCCTGGTATTGTGCATTGTCCAGTTCCTCTGCTGGCATTTTGGTTTGGATCTCTCTAGATCCACACCACAGTGGCAGCAGCATTACCCTCATGATATAGTGCTGCAATCCCTACAACTGTGTATCATTAGCGGGAAATCATTTTAATGCTCTTGTAAACACCATCAGAGAGCCAGGAGACTATTTGTATTTGTTTTACTGTCACAGACTAAACTGCCTTATTCCAACCCTGTCCATCAAATTAAATGTTGGACCGGGTTCAAAGTACTCTAAACCTGCCAACTCCAGGCTGGCTTGAACTTTAATAGAACCAGGCAACCACTTTCTAGTGCAGACACTGCAAGCATATCTGTTGCAAATAAGTGTATTGACAAGGTGCCCTTTCTCCATCATACAGAAGATTGCAATCCCCGTGTTGGAGGCACAGCACTTTGTTCCAAAGGCTTTGTCACAGGTTTTATACTTCATATTGGCAAAACATTTCAGGTAGCTCATTTTCTCCACACAGAGAAAATGTAGGTGTATAAAATATTGGATAATCTTCTTACCTAAAACATCTTACATTTTTATGTAAAAATACTGAATATATTTAGTCCCAAATCTTCCCCTCTGGGGTAGCTCTTGGTTTTGACCCAGGAAGAATGAGAAATCTTGGCAGAGTGTGGAAAGAGAGATTTTCTAACCCAATCATTGGGAGAAACAGTATGATTTTTAGGAAAAAGTCATCCTTTTCTTTTGGAAAGACAGAATATTCAGTGCAGCCCACCACAGTTAGCTATAAAACACAAAACTGTCAACCAAAACATGGTTGCTGAGAGGGGATTTCAAGCCTTAGCTGGGTGGGAGGAACAGGAGGTGACCCAGGAGCACAACTAGCCAGGGAAAGGGAAACACCAGCCTACAGAGCCACCAGGCTGAAGGTTCTCCTGCAAAGCGGGGTGGCACTAGTGGCCGCAGAGCAGCCGGGAGGGTGTACTGCAGTGGAGGTGTACCCCGATCTGCACTTGTAGCTCTACCTTTAGGCACTGCTGCTGGAAGTTGAGAAGGAAGCTTCATCTGCCCAGTCGAAGGCCAGGTCTATATTACAAATATTTGCCAGCAAGAACTGCAGTTACAAGGAACAGGAAAGCACAGAGGTAATTAAGGCATTTTCTCATTGCTGAAAAAATGCCTGTGGGCAGTCTCCAGAAACAATGCCAGTAACAAGAGAAATTCTGAATGACTGCACACTCAAGCACATTTCTTTTAGCCTTCACTCTTGATCTTTTGTGTTCGCTTTCTGTAAACAGCAAAGTGTTCAAAGCTAAGCTCCACTGCTCATGGAAAGCAAGATGTTAGCTTGCCTCTCAGCTGCAATCAAAATTGGAATTGTATGTTTAATAAATTGGGGTTGTGATGGTTAATTACAAAAGCTAACAAAAGTACCTCCTAGGATTTGCATAGCAATCCTATACAGGAGGAGCTTCAAAGTACAACCATCAAATATTCACAAGTGCTTGTAACCTATTCACTTGCGTCCAGATGCTCTCTCCCATACCATGCTGTGCAGGAACTGCCATTAAAATCAGCACGATTCCCCACAGAAAATGTTACTCAACTTGAGTAAAGGTGACAGAATCGAGCCCTTGGGGGAGGGGATGAGAAAACCCAGTATTAGTTTGAATAATGAATGTATCTGAGAATATCCTAATCTCCTTATGAAGAGAGAAGCAAAATCTAAATACATTATTCATGATGAATTATTCAGTCAGCTGTGTGTAAATTATCCTGGGAATACTTCACTGGCTTTTAAAACTTCTCCCTTAAAACAGATAAATCTAGCTTGGGAAAAACATCCCCTTCAGTGGCCAACCACATTTTCAAACTAGTCTGTCAGCCAAAGATAAATTTAAAACATTTTTTTTTTTAGCATTTATTTCTATTGTATCAACATCTAGGAATCCAAACAATATATTTGCATTATTGTAGCAGCATGTAGGAATCCCGATAATAGCTTCTCATTATCCTCAGTGCCATACAGATAAAGATGTGACTATAGTGCTGTTAGACTCAAATTAAAGTATAAACGTATTGTAACAATATGAGATTTTATAAGCCGGAATCTAAAACTCTGGAAAGAAGAACTAGTGGTTGACTAAGCATACAATTATATATGTACACCTTCAAGACCATCTCCATGAAAAGCAGTGTATTTTCAATGTCGCACCTGCCGCATGAAGTGAGACAGAATTGTTTCCTAGGACTCCTTCAGTAAGTCCTACTGCCAAAACCGGAGAAGCTCAAGGGAAGGCTGCGTCTATGAATAAACAAGATAGCTGGATTTCACTTTCTGAGCTCCGAAATCCCTTGAGTGTAATACACTCACTAAAACTTTTTTTCTTTTTTTTTCAGAGATTTGTACAGTTAAACTTATTGGGGTGGGAGAGGTTTAATACATGCATGCATAGAGAAACAAGCACACTCCGAAGTCATCACAGAAGACAGATATTGTCAGACTAGGCAACTTAAGTTTCTCCATTCTTTACTTCCCTTCACTTTTTGCTTTGTTATGACAGTTTACAGAAAATATTTGTGTCCCTCGCAGAACATTGAAGGGTAACACAGCAGATGTAGCAGCTTCTCCTTCACTTACTCTAATGCAACAAAAGGGCTATGAGATGGACTAGCGAGAATGGCAGGTGTTTAAAACTCTTACAAAAAATACCCAACAGCAAAACCTTAGTACCACACCACAACAAGAAAATAAAGGAAATGCACTATGTCTGAAGAAGCCACAAACTGGAAAAATTTCTCTTAGCCTTGTAAGCCAAGACAGAAGAAGGAAAAAGTGTGGATAAGAATTGGCATCATAGCTGGAAAATGGAAAACAGCTATGGCAGAGCTTATGTCAAGCTTCAGTGAGAAAGTCTTCTCTGTCTCTGCAGGGGGAACTTTTGAATCACATTTGTGATTCTTACTTCACTTATACAAGGTCTATTTTGCTTTAAATGCTGTGCTCATTCCTGGTTATTTTCTCTCTCTTAATTAAACCTTCATATCAGACTTTTATTAAGATAGAGGCAAAGCATATACCTTCTTCATTCTCTCAAGGTTATCTTCTGAAATAGAATTGAATTCTTTTAATGGAGAGAGAGGGTGGAGAGTACTGCTAAATCTATGGGAAAGTTGTAATTCCACAATTATTTCTAAGAATACAGAAGATTGATGTATCTTGTATCTGGACAATCCAATTAGCTCAGTGTCTGGGAATTAAGCAGGCTGCTGATCGTGTTGGAGAACTGACCTATTTCAATGGAAAACTATTGTCTTTGCACAGCAGTCTCACTGCAGCTTGGTAGCCAAGCCTCCGGAATCAGCCTGAAATTAAGCGTGGGCCCATCTCTGCTCAAATTAGGAATGGTAACTGGTTCTTGAAAAGCACGGCTGTAACAACTCTCAGCACCGGGCTGGTCAGTGTGCCACACAGAGCCTGCACAGGGCTTGTCAGCAGGGCATAGCTTTTAAGCAGGGACAAAAAGAACATTGGAATTAATATTTCACACACATTTAAGGTGGCAAAAAGTCAATATTTGAAGCTTTGAAACCAGCTGGCCCATGCAAATATTTCCATCAGCAATGTGATGCACAGGGTTGGGGACCCAGGCATGTGTGGAGAGCACACCTGTGTTGAGACTGGGATACAGACAGTGGCCCGTCATGTATGGCCCTGGAAAGCCAGTCTAGATCAACTGAGAAGTAGGTCTGTGCCTCCTTACCGTTGGCTTTTGTTCCTAGGGAGACATAAGGGGAAAGGGGTGCAAATGGCTATGCAATACCTGTTCACTCACTGGTACACAACACAAAAGTCAATATGGCCGTATTTTCATATGGGTATTCCCAGTTGCTGAATTCACAGATTTCTTTTCTAAACAAGTAATTAGCTAAACAGAGACTGAGATCCATGAAATATTTAGAAAGTTTTTCTATTTCAGAGGTTGAAAAGAAGTCTTGCTGGTTTGAAATTTTACACTAAATGCATATCTCAAAAGCAAATTTCCCTCCCCTTTCTCCCTCTTTTTTTCATCCTTGAATAACATTGAGTGACTGAGTGTTATCACAGCTTAGGCATCATGTTTTCCAGGGGGTTTTTTTGTCCTGTAATTGGTTCACTTCTTTAGTCCTCTCCCCACTTTGAAGGGTTTCCAGCTGCAGAACCGCGCAGAGCTGCTTCCCCTCTGCCACCCACTGCAAGTGTCTTTCCTGCTAGGGACAGTGCCAGGGCCCTGGGCTCCCCGAGGTGCCACCTACCTCCATGGTCACCTGCCTCAGCCATCAAAACTTAGGGAAGGGAGAAAAAGCCAAAAAAATCCTCCTAAGAAAAGTTACTGGCTATGTTGGGAGGGCATAGGGGCTCTCCCACAGAGGCATATCGCTCTCTCCATCCATTCTTCGATGTGGTTTATGATGCTTAAAACATTAGCATTTGCCTCCACAAGCTCTCCTGATACTATTTTAATCAGTAACAACACGTGGAATTTATAGGGAAGTAAATCATCAGTCAACAAGAATTAGTTAAATGTGCAGTAAAGAGCAGATCCACAGTTTGAGAGTTGTGAATAGTTTTGTGGCCTTCACATTTTATTTTCCTCAAATTTTCATTCTCAAACTTTGTGTTGATCTTCTTCTGAGCAAGGTAATTACCTTATTCTACAGAAGACCATTTTAAGTCTCAGAGCGCTGCATGCTTTAAAAGAAAAAAAAAGAAAAAAGGAGGAAAATGACAAAAATTCAGAAGAGAGCAACAAAAGTAAGAGATGTTTGGAAAACAAGTCCTATAGCAATATATTAAGAGGCCTAGTCATTCAATCTAAAGGTAATAAAAGAGATGTAACTGCCAGAAATACATAAAGAAAGTTAATAAATAAAAATCAATATCAGTTTCTTATGTGGCACTCCTCATAAATAGATCTTGAAGAGCTTTCTATAGGAGGCCACTCTCATTAGATGAGGACAAAGACCAGTTATTTTTAATAGTGTAAAAAATACCATTTAGAAGTTCAATCCAAAAGGTGATATATCTGCCCTAAAAGGACTTATTTTCTGAAATCTCTTCTACAGCAGTGCAGAAAACTGTTATTAAAAATAACAATTTTGTTAATTAAGAACTGTAATGGATATTTTTCTAGCAGTGTTTTCTGCCTTTCAAGCCCATATATACACACATGCACGCGCACACACACACACACATATATATATAAGCCTTACACTCATTTATTAGGAAGCAGCAGGGAAAAGTTGGATGAAAAACAGTTAGGCAAGGAAACAAATTGGCTACTGGCCTCATATGAGGTGCCACAACTATTCTCTTCCTTGACCGTTCTAGGAGTTCTGAGCAGAAGGCAGCCTAACTGCTCATGTCTTTCATGGTGTTAAATATCTTAGAGCATAGAAAGTGATCTCTCATTTCCTCCATAAAATAGTGGACTCTGACGTAGAGTTTTTGCAGGGACCAGTATACCAGAGGATTACTGGCCATTTGGATTCCTCATCAGGGCCTGATATTATAGTATGTTTAAAAGAACAATGAGGAATTAAAAAAATAATGTCCAGATTCACTAGCAAGAGAAAAGGTTGGGACTGTAAAACGTGATGTTTCCCCATAGCACGTGCTCACGAAAAGAACCCCAAACTCTTTCACTCATCCAGTGGAAACTGCTCACCGCTTGAACCCTCTCATGCAGCGGTAGGCAATAAAAGTCTCACAGGTGGAGAATTACCTCTGCCATTTAGACTGGTACACTTCTTATTTATGTCAGTTGGCCCTATCTCTGCTTTGAACAGTTTGCTTGATAGATAGTTCAGCAAATCAGCATGTTACCTCTTAAGTGATTTAATTCACACTAAGTCAGAACTATACTGCAGGATGAAAACAAACCCCAGGGAAGCCGCCTGACCCAGCCGGGCATGGCCAGCTCCCGCATTGTTCTGCTGCTGCCAGCCGTCGTTGCGGAGCTTGATGCGATCAATACCACATCCCACCAAATGCCAGCATTTGTCATCTTAATGAAAAGTGACACATTTCAGAAATTACGGCTTTAGAAGGAAATTCATACAGCAACCAAAAAATACTTGTCACTGAAAATAAAATGGTATTACAACCGGTGGCTAACTAGCCCAGTGCCCACACACTCCCGGTTTGATGGAAGCGTTAAAATTAGATGATTGGTATTTTTTGAGGTGGGCAGTAGCTTCAACAGGCTTCAGTCCTGAGGGTAGCCATGTCGTACTGGATGCTGCATGAATATCTAGGAAGGTTTGAGCTCTTTGTAAGCTTTTGATCATTTTGGAGTTTTTCATAGACTGAACTTCCTGGCTCTGCCTTCTGTTTCGCTTTTCTCCTCAAGTTGTTTGATTAAACTGAGCCACTGTTGCTCCAGCTGAAGTCAATGGGAGCTTCACCTTTGATTTCATGAGGCTCTGGCCTTGCCAATATAAAGGAATTAGCCTTTTCTGATGAGGCTAGTTAGGTGTTAATGGGTATAAGACAAGGGAACGGCAAAGGTCATGGAAAGGACTTGTATCTCCCGTACGAAGATTAGATAAAGCAGAACGGAAAGGGAGAACAAGTAGACACAGATAAATGCCAACACTACAAAGCCATCAGGTAAGGCTGGATGATGAGTGGGGAAAAGGTAGGCTCCAAGTTCAGGCAAAAACATTTCAGGCCAGCACCATCACAAGAGGCATTACACTGCTACGTGTCGATGGGCTCTGGTAGCGATGGAGGTGCTGCTGCCCAAACCTGGATCCCCTCGATCCCCTGGGAGGGGAGAGACTGCTTACATCTTTGAATCTGTTGCTTTTGTGCCACAATATCCACGGACGCTATGTGCTTATACTCCTGCCCTATGTACGGTATTTATCACAACTACAAGCAGCTCTGTTTTCAAGTACTCGCAGGTCCAGCCCAGCTGCATAAAACATACAGTTTTCATCCTAGAGTTTGTGTTTGCCACTGGGGTCCACCCTGTTCATCTGATCGTTTTGTGGATGTGTCCAAGAAGTGCACCCTCGTGTTAGCAGCCTGTCTGCATCCCCATTCTCTCACCACAGCGCCTCGCACATTTTCTGACAAGGATTTCCAAAAAGAGAGAGATGATTTACAGGATGGAGAAGGATTTTTTATCGATAAACAATGAGTCATTCATATTCCCTCCGAGATGGAGGCAAATCTCAGCAGCAGTAGAAAGGAACATAAATGCCAATGGAGGGGGGAGTGGAGGGAACCATAAAATGCATGTTTGAGCCTCCAAACATGACCCTTTGGGGCAGTTACCCAGCTACCAAGGGTTTTAGGTCCCAACCCTTAAGCTCGTATTCAAACAGAATTAGGAAATGAGCAAACACAGCCGTAAAAGCAAAAAACAGTGCAGCACAGAATACATTTTGTTTGTAGCAGTGAAGCTCAGTTTCATATTATATTGAGACTTTATTATTTTCTGGTAAGTGTTTTCTGATACATTTTGTAAGAAAATGATGATACTGTTGCAAGTAGATAGCTCATGTTCTTGCTGTGCATTTGGACATTTATTGGGGAGTGAAGTCCCTTTGGGGAGGTATTAATTGTCACAGGTGGATACAGATCAGTGAGGTATAAGACCATTTATTTGTTTGATAGCTTGTAAAACCATCAAGTCAATTTTTCCTAGTATTTTAATGCTGAGAGATACAAAATGCAGGAGACACAAGGAAAAGAGAGAGGGAGCCGTACAAGAAGAGTTTGAGACAGGGAATATACAGGATATCTTCCCATCCTTAAACCAACCCAAGTTGGTGAGGACTACATACAAGTGCTTTGGTCCAGACGCTGTCTCTGTTTGGAATGCAAAACAAATCTGTGCGTGCCCGCACTTTAATCTGCAGCTCACAAAACAAACAAACAAAAAAAACCAACCGAAAAACACTACGAAGTGGCAGAAGCATTTACTTAGCAGTTTCTCAGGCAAATCTTCACTTTGGGTGATGACAGATCCCCTTGTAACAACAGTCTAGAGATTTGCTTGGTTGACTTATTGATTATTGAAAACAGTGCTTTACTGCTGACTTTCCCAGCAGACTGTGCAGCATGTTTGATTTTAACTCTCCCTTGATATTAGTAAGTGCAAATATTCATTTTCAGAATTTAAGCTTATTAGGCACGTATCTACAAAAGAATGATCGTTCATGCAAGTCTAAAGTAACTGGGGATTTTGTCAAATGAGATCCAATAAGAAAATTAATGTCATAAGCTGTTTGTCTCCATCTGCCATCAAGCAAAATGAGCTTAAAATATCTGCATAGATTAGCCTGGGACCATTTAGGCAATATATTCTCCATGGAACAAGGTCCACTTCCTGCAAAGATAGGCATATATATACACATATATACACACACAGATATTCTTACATCCATGCAGTTGGATCACTTGTATGATGTGCAGGCGTGTAAGTATTTACAAAATCAAGCCTTAAACATACCACAGACCCATAGAACTGCTGCCACGCCAGTGAATAAACTAATGGTTACAAATATGGTTTTTTCTCTTGCTTTCTGACTGAGGATTATTTTTACAGTGAAAAGGGGAATAAAATGAATTGCAAGCTTTTTTGATGTTGTGAGTACTTCTTCACGCTAGCAATGCCTTAGCTATAGGGAGCAAGGGTCGGGGCTCAGCGCTGCCAGGGCAGGCAGCAGCGGGGCAGTTTGGGGCAGGAACCCCATGGCCACATCCCACTGCCCCAGAAGCGGCGAGCAGAGCCGGCCTGGGGACTGTGACCACAGCCATGGGGATTGAGAAGCTCCGAGACCAAGCTGGGGGTCAGGGATCGGTGAAAGACTTGGGCAGGCGTGGGCAGAGCTGCAGTGTAGCTCAGGCAGGGACCAGGGGTGAGGGCTGGAGCTGAAATGCAGCTCGAGCCCGTGGAGGTATCCCTGCGCCGACAAGGTTTTCTGCAGCCTTTTCTCATACAGCTCTGCCCCTGAGCTCAGGCAGGGTTACTCCGCTGTGCCCTGTGGCATCAGCCTTGGGCACACATCTCAAAACCATTTTGGGACCCTATCAGAAAATCACAACGTTTTATATATTTTAGAAGGCACTTTTTCCTGGGTGTTTTTTAAAAAAAACAGTGATCAGGAACAATAGTTCATGTTTTTGGTGATCATGAGCGATATTTTTCTTTCTGTTTTTTTCTGAACTGAGGAGGTGATTTCTGTTGTGCTTTTTGCCTGGTTTTTAGAAGAGGCCTTTAAAATCTTCAACTCTTGTATTTCTTTTAACTCCAAATAGTGAACAGTATTGAATTGCTGCCATAAAATACAAGTCCCCTAAGGAGACAGACATGATTTCAATATTAATATTCCATGTAGCAACAAATATATGAAGTGGTAACTCATTGCTCTGGGAAGAAATACACTCCGATGATTAAAGAAACACATCTGGGAGCAAGGCTGCTGTTCCCACCTCTGTGAGCAACTTGACGTATGGCACGCAACAAATCACTTGAGGGTGGGATTTGCAAAAGTTGTCTGAATGAGTGGAGACCACAAGTGTGAAATTAGGCAACCCCCATCCTCCTAGTGTATTCAGTAATAAGAATGACCATAAATGTCCTTCATCTGGTATTTGTATTCACACTGGGTATGAAAAGCATAACGTAATGCCTCAAGCAGAAATAAATTTTTAAAAATCTTTCTCCTTGAGAACAGCCTTCATGAACAACCATACATCCCGTTGCATGAATGACGGGATTTTGTGGACAGATGTCTTCTTACATTTTGTCCTTCTTGGCTCTTTGCCCACAGCCTTTCATCTGTTCCTCCCATTCTTGGTACACTTTTACCCACCCTATATAAGCATTCAGCGATCCCTTATTGCAGTCTTAGAGCTATTTACTAACAGGGATTTGATCCTGCTCTGCCACGTTGCTGGTGTGCAGCCAGTGAAAACCCATCTTCCCTCTCTCAGCCCACAGCAGTACTGCCTAAGCCCACCTTCCCACCCTGGCATTGCCTTTTTCCACTCCTGTCGGGCTCCCACAACCCACCCAGACATCAGACAAACCCCGAAGCATCCCCTCTCACATCCCACTCCTCTGAACCAAACCTCTAACCCACCGACAGTGCCATCGGTAAGCAGCGCGGCTGGCACACTTGGCACAAAGGGAGCACTCCTTACCTTCTAGCAATCTTCTAATGAACATGTTTTAAAAGGCTTTAAATTCACAAACCAGGGGCACTAAACAGCCATAGCACCCCTCAAAGGAGAGATGTTTGTACGTGATGGCCCTCCATCTCCTATCTCAAGTAGTAGTCTAAATGTAGCCAGGAATATCTCACATCAGGCTTCTAAATTTGGTGCCCACAAAGGGAATTGCTAAACTGAAATCCCTAGAAGCTATTACAGTGAAGGAACGATCCTTCTCTCTGTCTGTCCCTTGGCATAAATATATGAAATATATATGAAATGTTTTTCAAAATGGATATGAGCCAGCATCCAGGAAGCCTCTGTTAAGGCTTTGAGTTGTGTAGTCACACACTTTGCAGGAAGAAGGTCTATCTATGTGTTTTTACCAGCTACATTTCTAGAGTGACAATTTAAAATCCTAAAAGATTAAAGACCCTTGAAAAGGACCACCACCTCCTGACAAAGCAGCATCTTAGCTAGCAATCCTTACATTTTTCTTCTAAAGTTGGGAGTGTTATTCTGTTGACTTCAGAGCTTCCCACCACTGCTGCCACGCTAACTAGCAGTTTGCTTTGTTGCAAAGAGGGTGAATTCACCTGTTCTCCATGGTCATAGTGCCTAGGGAAAGTCACATAGGCCCAAATTACAGGAAGAAAGATTTGGACTAGATAATAGTGGGAAAACTGTTTTCACAGTAGAGTTCCTAAGTCACTGCAGTGGTAATTCAGGAGGCTGTGGACCCTCTCATGCTGGAGATTTTGAAGAACTGGGTAAACATTTGTCAAGAATTGTGTAAATATGTCTGGGAGGGGACAGACTAAGGGTAGCTTCGCAAGGTTCTGGTTGCCTATGATTCTTTGAGACAATATATGTCTTAAAGTATTAGGTCGAAATAGAAAGGCAGTTTTCCTTTTTGGCCAATCCCAGAGGAAAAGCAATGTTCTTGTGGTATGCAGTACTGCACTGAACTCAGCTGTGAAAGCTGTCATAACAACATTCATCCAACTGTGCATACACAATGCACACTCGGTTACCGTAACCATCGTATGACTAAATGTGTGTTTACCTACAGCCATTACTTGCCTAGCCTTGCATTTTTCTGCAGGCATTGACTGATACGTGCAATTACGGTGGCTCCATGCATAATTCAACACAACAAGACTGGGCTAGGTTCATAATTTTTTTTTCCAAGGAAGCATCAATCTTCCCCTTAGCAAGAGAAAAAACAGGGAAAGACTGGTTAATAAAAATAGCAAGCAAGCAAGCTAGCACCACTAGTCCAAGTGTGTCAATTACAATTCATTCCATTTCAGCTGCAACATTCAAAACATATCATGAGGATCACACACTGATGTGTATATTCCTACACCAGATGAAAGCGGATCATACAGCAATATACCATATACTACAGTCACTACCTGGATTTTGAGTCTCCATTCCTTCCTAAAGACATAACAATTTCACCAAATTCTGTGGAGTTTATCTATATTTACTTTGACGGAAAAGTAAAGGAATGTACTGCAGAGATGTCTCTTTCACTCAGAAGTCATTTAGTGAGAAGTTCTTAGAAGGGTTTGGATAAAAACAGCATAGAAATCTAAAGATTAAAAGTGTGTTGGAAAAAAATAGAGCAACCCATCATAACCAAGCAAGAGATTTTCGGTGACTAATGCCATAACTTGATGGTAGTTATGATTTTACCGGGGAGCAGGGAGTGTATCTGAACAAGAGGCTTGACTCACAAATAAACCTCTTAAAGCGATGTCATATTCGTAGGCCAAGATGCATAGTCTGAATTTGTTCATGCTAAATGCCAGGCAGTTGGTGAGTTAAAAAAAGAATAGGCATTTCCTACTAAGCCATTAAAATTGGGTATGCTTAGTGCAAATGGAAACATCCACTATTAATACTCGACTTACAAATTTTTCTAGGTTTTTTTAATTAGGCATCTGGATTGCCCAATCATGCCAGATTGTGGAGTCTTGAACGGCTGTTTCACTGGCTTGCCCTTCCCACGATGCTTCTGAAAAAGTCAATTTTCTATCCTTATTTACACGGAAAGCTTTCTAGAAAATGGGGAGCTTACTCTGAAACAATTGTTCCTGGGTGGTTTTATTGACGTTACAGAATCTTAGCTGAAAGTTTTCATCAGTCTTCTCCAGAGATGATGCATAATCAGCTTAAAAGAAAGAGAACACAGATAAGACTAAATCACCCTTCCCAGTGTTATTGGATTTATCACTTAATGCAAAAGCAAACCATTTTTGTTCTCCTATTTCCCTAAATATGAACTCTTCAGAACTAGTCATAACTCTGCTGCTCTTTATATTTTGTGTATATTTTAACTGCCTTTTTGGACTTAATCAAAATACTGATCTGTTGTGAACCAGGACAAATTTCACATTGTCCAGGAATGTATCACTTCCCATCCTGTCTTAGAAACACTCGGGCTCTGATACTCTGATACTCGAAAAGAAAGAAAGAAGCAAGAAGCAGAAAGGGAGGCCCTCGACAGAGGTGATTTGAGCTGGTGACAGAAAGGACCGACCTGAAATAGGCTCAGCCCCACCCGACACCTCACAGGATTTTTCCTTCCCGACGAAGCTGTGAGCGGCAAGGTAGGCTGATGGCAACGGGCTGGTGATAGACGGACGGAGTGGCACAGAAGGTTTCTGCGCACAGGCTCTGGATTTAGTGCTGGGTCCCTCAGCGCATGGTATCACGCCTTGACCCTTGACAGAGTGAACAGCGATGATCCTACAGAGCACACTATTGATAATCTCCTTGTTGTTGCTGCAAATGCCAACAGCAGCTCTGCTGCTTGTACAGTTTGGTCCTGAGGCAGCCACGCTCTTGAACTCATCTTTAAAGGCTGTACTTAACAGGAGTGCTTGGCTGAATGCCTCAGGGTCTGTTATCTGGCCTTGTGGCCCCTGCAGATCATCTCCATCAGCTGGTTTTACGTTCAGCCTTCATCTAGCTGCACTTGTTGACTCATTATTGGATGAATGCAGACTTGGGGAGATGGGCAATGCAACATTTGAGAGGCCTTCCGTTCTACATTTGGACTGGAAATTTTATTTTTCCCAAAGCAATGCTGTCTAATTTGGCAAGACTTACTTCAACAACATGCATGCATTTTCCAGAGTTAGCAAAAATTAAGCTTCTGCGTACATATGCCAGAATGGGAACCATGTATGTGCACACTTGAGAGAAACAGTGAGAATCTGTGTGAGAATTATTACATCAATAAATGTATTGAATTTATCAGCCACGTTACCCACATATTATCGACATATTGAATGCATTAGAATTCCCAGCCATATTCCAATTGGTTTTCACAGTTGATACTTTTGGGACTAAATTCTCCTCTCCATAAAGACTTTCTAGAAGGAATCATGGGTTGCAAAGTCTTTAGTACTCTGTTCGGCTCTCATTGTCATGTTGCAACACAAACATGAATTTTATTGCAGACTTTTATCAGCTCTATCAAGAAGCAGCTTTGAAAATGGAAGAATTATTTTAAGGCATACTGGGGTTTTTAACTAGCATCCAGTGATGGCAGCGCAACAAATACCTGTCAGAATGTGATATCCAGTGCCTGCTGATCCTCCACACAGCCTACCCTTTATCCCAGCCAAGATTCAAGTCATCATTTTTCAGCCCCCAGAGGCGAGAGAGGGCAGACCAGCTCCCAGCAGCGGCTGGCTGAGGGATATTGAGGACTGAGGAAGCCCGGTGGCAAAAGCCCAGCAGGCTCACACTACGTATTTTCTCACAGCAGGGTTGGGAACTGCAAGTTGCCAATATGGTAGTGAAGGGGAATGTGTGAGGGAACAAATTTTGCATATGAAGAGTATCAAACGAATGGAGCTACCACATGATTCTAAAGGGGCAAATTAAACCTGAGGGTCAGCCTTTCTTAAGGCACACCATGGCATCGCAATTCTTGCACAAACATACATGCACATACTTAAATGCTATATATGCTTGCAAATGCGCCCACGCACATACACACAGCTAATCTCAACATCCATAATCAATTACTTGTAGGGGAAAAGGAGAAAAAAAAAAATTCGCAGGTATGACTAAAACTGTTTAAACCCTCAGGTAAAAACTCTCATTAGCATACAATGCTCCTCATATTCCACATAGCTCTGTTGAATACTTCAATTCAAAAATTATCCACATAATTTATTACATACATCCCCCACAGGCTGAGCCTGGGCCCACCGCACGAGGCACTTTCCTGAAGCTTGAAAGCTGTTTAATCTTCTTTTCTGGTCCCTCTGAGATAACTTCTGAATAGACTCTCTAAGCTCCTTATGCTAAAAGGTGATCATAGTGCAAGGCCAGAAGTTCCCAAGTTCCCTTCAGAGGGTGGACGCACGCTGGGCTTGAGCAGTTATCGGTAAACACCGATAGATTTCAACCTCTTGTACAAAAGGGTCTGTGTATACTGGAGCAAATGTATATATATATATAGTAGAAATTTCCTCATGACAGTAAGAAATCACTAGGAAATTATCAGGAGGGAGAGAAAGACAAATATTTTTAAACGAATGGTCTGAACCTTTCCCTTTGTGACTGATTGAAATGAGAGTTATGAGGGCTGGATTCAGCCTTTTATTATGAGACACTGAGGTTCTGCAGTATATTTTTTCCTTTCTTTAATTTAGATCTGTGCAAAAAATTGGCATGAAATACAAACAAATGACAAAGCACTGAGAATTAGGCCATTTGTCTGTAAAACCAGATATAATCCCCAAAATAGCAAAACAGAGAAAAATGCATCAAAATGTATTAGAGATGACAGGCCATATATTACATAGGCTATTTATGCAACTGCAGATCACATATCAGTACCAGTGAGTCACAGAAGCCCAACATTAAATGTAAGAGGCATCGTACAGATTAATATTAATTAAAATAACAATTACTATTAAGTACCCCATTCTGCTAGATACAGTGACAGACAAAAGACTGGTGAGGTGCTCACGACAATGAGCAAAATAAACATTTCCACCCTGGCATATGTACATACATGCACATATATGTATATATTGCTAGTAGGAAAGAGCTGTGGAAATACATAAATCTCCATGAATACATCATTTTAAATGCTACAATAATCCCCCTCATTTCAAAATCTCGCTGCTGGGGCTGTAAGTTTATTTTACAACCCCATAGCTGTCGCCTTACACAGACGCTACAGGTCTTAAGAGCCAGCGTTCAGCCTTTGGATTTACCCAGTTCATCTGGATTTTCATCCACTGCGTTTCAACCTAATCCTGTTTGCCTTCAATCACCCCTAAAAACCTATTGCCAGGGCAGAGTGAGGTGGGGGTGGGCAGCGGTGGGGCAGCGGAGGTGACCACCAGGGCCAGGCTGGGGATGGCCATGGGGACAGGGCACCTCTTGGGCCAAGTCAGGGACCCAAGGGTGGGATCAACCAGAGAGATTAACGGGGATGAGTAGAGCTCCAGCGTAGCTCAGGCAGGACCCAGCACGAGAGCTGGGGCTGACCGGAGGCCCCCAGTCCCTGGGATGAATCTTCCCAAAGCTCCTTCTGGCCACGTCGCTGCTTTCCCAGCAGTGAGAGCTCACAGCAGAGCCATCTAACATTTCCTGCAGAAAGTCCCCAGATTTCCAATTTTACCTGGACAATAGAAAACACGGAGTGCGGCAAGATTGGACCGCTGAGTGTGGTCCCCAACCTCAATTTCAGAGGGCCACCAAAGGCATAAGCCATGCCACACATTTAACCCAGTGACAGTTGTCTTTCCAGTGCCCCTCTGGCATCTTTTCATGAAGCACCGTTTGTTTTAGACAGAGATTTACAACAGTGCATCCTCTCCACCTTTCAATGCGTATGTAGAATACCGGCATCCTCGCACTGATTCTGCACTGAGTTCCTACTAACGTACCTGAGCGTGAGAAGTGAGTCAGACCCACTCTGCTGATCGTTTTTGTCTGAAAAATGGTGAACGTGCTTCTGTGCAGGCCAAAATCTTGGGTCTTGCTGGCATATCTCTGCCACAATGACTGGAAGCCTGCAGAAAAGCTATATAGATAGGAAATGAGGAAGTGCTGCATGTGCCATTTACATCGGCGAGGATGTGAAATAAGGTATTTCCTAGTGAAGGTTTGAGGGGATTTTTATATCCCTTGAGTTTTATGATTAGATCCCCGGAGTTCTTACCTGATGATACATGTGGGCATGGCCGTAGGTCAGAGCACAGACCTGGCAGGGAACACACATGCAGCCCCTGTGCCACGAGGCGTCTCGGGAAGGTCCGCGGAGTCACCTGGATGGAGTCAAGAAGTTGCTTGCAAAAAAGCATCACCATCCCCTGTCACCCAAAGACAGGCCATCCACTCGACCTATGAAATTTCAGATCAATCTAGTAATTGTTTGAGTAATTATGGTATTGTTTGCTGAGGTGGCATTCATTTTCCCATTACAAGATTTCTGCCCTGATAGATTAGAGGTACTCTGGTCTATCTTGGAGCTGAAAGGGTTGTAGCCTTTCTGGATAGCATTTGTAGCTAGAAGAGAAAAAGGTCATTCATAATTATTTTTCTGGTATATTGGCTTGGCTACTCATTTGATTTATCACGTGTCCTTTCTGACACAATGTGAAATAATAAGAGAGTTAGATTGTCTTTAGGGAAAACAGGCATCCAGCTCACAGAATACATCAGTTTCAATAACACACTTCAAAGGAATTCAGCTTCTTTCAATATATTTGGGGATTTGTTCACCAGTTTGGGTTGAGCTGCTTGCAAAATAGATAGAAGAAACCTCTTTGTGTGATATAACCAGATGCCATTTGCAGAGCCTGTGACATATGGTCCTTCAGACGTGGAGATAATCACAGAGGATAATTCTTGAGAGCCCGTTAGGATTCCAGAGTAGCTGTCTCTGCCATGTGGTGCTTGCTGATGTCTAAATATGATAAATTCACTCACTTTATTTTCAAAAACACAGCTGAAAGACTTTTAAAAGGAGTGGCATGAAAGCAAGAAAGTATCAACCCTAACTACTCAATCAAAGTGAGAAATATATTCCTGATTCCATCCAACTTCAAGGCAAATTAATGAACTAAATAGAAATCTGCAGCTGAAACTCAGTGATATGAGAATAATCTAATTTTCCACAATGAACGCAATGAGGATTTCAAGGGAGCCTGCACAAGCTTTTGTTCAATACAGGGCTTGGGCAGGCAAGTGGGTACGTCTTGGTCTTCAACACACACAAACCCCCCCCAAAAAACAAAATTCAACCCTTGTATTCAGGGTAAGAAGCAAAAACCATAAAGCTTATGTTGTTCTCACAAAAAGTATTTCAAAACTATCTCTTAACAAAGAGGCTCTAAAGTACTGGTTTCCCCAGCTGTGCGCATGGGGTCTAAGCTGGTGTTTGCTCATAAGCCATTCCCACTCTGGTGTTGGCCCTCCAGCATTGACAAAGATAATTCTCTGGGAGGAGAAATCACAGTAGGCGGTTGGGAGCGTCTCAAACGCCGCCGATGCCTACGCTGCACACCCTTACCCTACGCAGAAGAGGACCAGAGCTTAAGCATTGAACCTTCCTGGCTCGTGTGGATCTTTCCACTAGCTCCTACCACCATGCCTGGGAAAGGTACGCCTATGGGAAGGACTGGTCCCGAAGGGAGTGTGGACAAGACTACGTCAGCGTTGGGCTGACACGCTCTCGGCAGGCTTTGCGCCCGCAGGGGCCACCGCATGCCGTCACGCACCGTGCATGCCGCTGGATGCGTACGGCCACGTTGTGCACCACGAAACCACCGCTTGGCTGGCCTGCAGCGCAACGCTTACGGAGGAGATCAGGTCTCAGACATTTTGAAATGAAGCCCATGGAATAACACCAATATTTTAAGGCTACAGGCTCACCTGAAGGCCAGAGGCTGTGCAATGCAAATGCAGCCAGTCAGCTCTGGAGGGAACTTGCCTTCAATCGCATGGATGCAAGGCAGTTTGTGCCCCTAAATCCCGAGGCCAGACTTTGATTCCCTGCCATGTTAGCAGTATAGGCATAACCTGTAAATCCCTCCACCAGTCTGAGATACCTAATGCAAAAGGCAGCTCCATAGACCAGGATCCATGGAGCTAGAAGGTTCTTTGGAAAGCAGTCTACTCCTGAAACAACCTAGGAGGGTATGAAGGGACACAGTGTTATCACTTGAAACACTGAAATAAAGATTTTAGCGGTTGTCACCACAGTGGCTGAAGGATGTGAAAGTCCTACAGACTTCCTACAAAGTCTGTAGGAAGATGTAGCACCTTGTATTAAGTCAGCTGATGAATCCGTATTTCCCATAATATATTTGCTGTCCTGTTAGTTGGCATTTCTTCTGACACAAGGAATCTTTCTTGAGTTTTTTCTCAGTGCAATGTAAGACACACTGGATGAAACAGCCTCTTCTACTGTGCAGAGGGTGAAAGTACTTCCAGCCTTATACACCTGTGAAAGCAATATATGTGAAAGTGGTACCAGTGTCTCCCATAGATATTTTTAGACTGATACAGTTCGAAAACGGCTTAGTACCTTGATAATACCCCCCTTAGGTGGATAAAGGAGACCAAAGTACCCTTGCTGGAGCTAGAATGGGGTCAGCTGTTGGCAAACATGCCTTACCTGTAGGGCACGTTCTATTTGTAGCGCATGGCTACACATTTGCTATGGAGAGTAATTGCCCAGCTTAGCTGTGCGGATAGTGTCCGGCAGACCTCTTCGTGTCTTTTAGATCCAGCATATGAGAGACGTCTCTATCCACTCAAACAGAAGAGTCCAAGAAAATCAGCTGCATCTTCAATCTCTTATATACAGATTGCCTGAGAGGACAGTCAGTTACTTTGTGTGGATTATATAAAGCTTTGTGTGCAGGTTCTGGAAACCTGTGCTTCAAGACATCAGCAGGTAAATGGAGGAGAAAAGACTGTTTCTGATTCACTTGTAAAGATTTAACTGCTCCATAGCTCATCTATGACACAAGGCAGCAGCAAATTTGCATTATCAGCCTTGGGAATGTGAATTCTGTGCATCCCAGGGTAACAGAACATCTTCTGACTTGAGGAAGAAAATAATATGAGCTGTTAACTTTTCATATTTGTCATACCTTCCATTTGAAGAAATGAAAGTGCTTCAAGTGTTTTCATTAAACTCATTTAACAACACAGGAACTAGAACAAAGACATGGGATTTCCATGCTGCAGGAGATCCTGATCGCCCTGGATTTGTTTCCTACAAAAATGACACAAAGAAGTAGAATATGTGAATGGGGGGAACAGCAGTTTTGCATAACTGTGATTCAGGCATTTTGGAACTTTTGGATTAAAATAAAGCATTTCTTGGCATTCCAAAACCATAGCTTTTTTCTTGGATTCACTGGCCTGAAATGAAACTTTTTGTTTTTATCTGAGTCAACATTAATCTCTGTGTCCACTCCAGCTGCCAAAAAGGCTTTTGGGAGTTGTGTCCCCTCATCCTCTTGTTCTCCCAGATGGGCACTGTTCCCCAGCCAGACTGTATTCTCGTGGCCTCTCTGCACCGCAGAGGCCTAGGAGCATCCCGTGATGTATCACACTGACTCAGCCACATGGAGAAACAGCCATTGTTTTTCATTTTTCATGGGCCCAATTTCATCAAAGTCTGTTTTCCTGTGGCAAATTTCGATTCTGATGAAACCACAGTTTCTCCTAGAAAAAGATGTGAATTTTTTCTATGAGCTATTAAACTTCCCTCAGAAAATAGATCTGAAGACTGACTGAATGAAGATCTATACCAGTGAAGGCAGATTTTTCCCTGTGAAGAAAACAAAAAATAATATTTGAATTAATTTGGTAGCTAATTCTTCTTCTAAAATGATGGAGGTTTATCATGCACTTATTTGTATGTGTAACACTCAAAGACAGAGTAACATGGTCTGAATTTAATAAACATGTGTGTTCACATAGCACCAATGACTTATTTGATTTTATATGACATGGCTTGTATTTCTTAGAATTGGTATATATTTATTAAGGTAGTGATTTAGGTCAAATGTACAGTATGAATATCAAACTTTGGAATCAGTTCTGTTGTGTTTCTGGTTTCTAAGGGGCAAATTCAATTCAATTCACATATTTTCCCATTTAGACGTATGGGAAGAAAACTTTTAATACCCATGGCAAAATAAATTATTTAAAACTTTACATTCTTCACAAATTTCAATCCTGTTTGTGTCTAGCAATTATACGCTCGTGAATCTCATTTATCATAAAATATTGTGTTATTGATAACTTGCTGTCCAAAAAGCCAACAACAATATTCACAGCTTCTCTTAATTTGCTCATTTCCCCTAGTTATTGATAATCCTTGCGGATCATAACTGGCCATCTGAGTCAGATGAGATTGATTTTGTTACCTGGTTGGATGACATCCAATTTGAATGAGAGGAAGAACAGGTAACAAATGATGGAGAATTAGAAATGCCAAATATATTTATTTTTGATAGTCACAGACAATTGCAATGACTCCCTCCAGCCGTTCTGCTATGAGAACAGATCCAATAATGTGACCTCAAAAGCGCAGCTGATTTTGTCAGGTCTGTACAAGGGCATTCCTGTCTTCAGTACGCTCCTGCACTTAGGCACTGTGTTAGAGGCTGGAAACCGCTGCTCATATTTCCCTGACATTCTGTAGAAAGAAACCCTAGAGACAATATGGACTGGGGTATAGGTGTAGCTGTAGGTATGTATACTGTCCCAGACAAACAAGACTAATTTAGAAATTGAGATTTCCTTGGTGCCCTCCCAGAGGTGTCTGACGAAAAGAAAGACAGAGAAGATCACGTCTCCTCCTTGGTAGCCACAGCGGTTCTCCAGCACCGCACCGTCAAGGTGGGGAGAAGGAAGAGCTTCATGCTGGATTTGGAGACGCCGAGCTGCAAAGGAAAATAGCCGAGAGCTATTTATACAAAGAAAAAACGTACTTCAGCAGGCTGCAGCCGGCACCAGCACCCTCTCCTCGGCGCAGCGGGGGATCGCGCGAAGCCAAGGAGGAATCTCCTCCCTCCAGCTTTCGCAGCTGAATTCCCTCTCCGCCACGCTGGGAGCTGGCGAGGAGGACGGCCTGCGCCAGGGCTGTCGTTACCGATGTAAATTAAACAGTTACCACCGCAGGGTGACTCTCTGCTCTTTTCCCTGAGCAGGCAGCTGCTCCAGAAAACACATGCTCGGGCTGCTCAGGCTGAAGGGAAGAACCGCAGAGATTTTATTTATAGATGCAATAGGCAGGTGTTCAGCACTTAATGTCTGCCCAGTAAGAGCTGGAATTGTCTCTTTGCCCGCAACGTCTACGTACTTGATTACTTTCTGTGTACATAATGCATTATATATACTCGTATCTCTCTCCCTTCCCATTTGGATTCAGCGCGTAACCTCCATACAGCTGCGTTGCCCTCTCTCCTGCAGCAAAACATTTACTGATCTTATCAAGACAGCAAGAAAAAGTACCACAGACTGTGGAAAACTAAACTTTAACGGAGGAGTTCACGCTGCGATGTGCCTGGTGTGTTTCTGGACTGCAGGAGAGTGTCGTGCAGTGAACTCGTGTCCATCACTTCAGTATGAAACGTTTCATCAAGGTTTTGAAAGCCATATATGAAATATTAATTAATTACTGCTGAGTCTCACTATACCGTTGTGAAACTGGCACAGTGCAGTTTTGTGCAGCTTATTTTCGGAAATTGTTGCCTTTTATTTCAGCTACATGATCATAGCACTCTGCATAATTTATACGTCTAAGAGCCTTTTGTAGGGCACGTTGGTAGAAAAGCTCATAAGTACCACAGAAGCCGGGATCTTGTCGAGATTAACAAGAATCTTTTGGGGCTGGCAAACAAACACAACAAAAGCAGTTCCTGTGTTTGTGCCATCCGTGATTTTGGTAGCGGCAGGTTTGCTACGATGACTTGTGACAAAGCAGTAAGAGAGCAAAACTAAGCTCTCCAAAATCCAAAACGAAACGAAAAGGACACCTTGCTGTTAATGCAAGATGCCAGCCATACCATGGCACAAACGTACTTTGAAAGTATATGAAAATGAACTTTAAAATGGTTTTCATTTGAACCGAGGAAGAAGGCAGAGCCTTTTGGGACTGCAGTGCTGTGCACCAGTCACCAGCAATGCAGAGCGCAGGAGCGCAGGCGACTCCCCTGCGGACTGCTGCTGACAAAACCGCGAAACGTTTCTTCCACATTTCTTCCTCGGAATAAATATCCTGGCATGCCATTTTTACATTAGTGAAATGCATCAGCAGAGTGAGGATAATTTAAAAACTCTTCCTCTCTTTGGAAATACCTCTTTTGTGTTTGGAAAAATATCCACGGGACAGAGTGGGGAGTGCTGGGGGGGTCCTCAGGGGCTACTTGAGAGGCCATTCGTGTCAATGAGACTTTAAGTCCACTGGCTGGCGAGCAGAGCTCAGCTGAGCTCCGCCACAACGCACAAGCAGGTAGGCAGCAGTGATGCACAAGTCGGGCACGGCAGTGTTGCTCCAGACCGACGGGTGCAAGGGGGACATCAATCCCACCCGGTCCACCTACCCAAAAGCTGGGTGCCTATCCCAAGCCAGGTATCCAGACTCCCTTGACCTGCAGTGCAGAGGGCACCTGCCTCTCCTCCTGGAAAGACCCTCAGTGACGAGCTTGGGTTGGACCCCCCGCCTTTGCACAGCTACAGCCGGGTGAGGGGGATGCGAAGGACGTGCCAGGGCTAAGAATAAAGCTCACAACTCTTTGCTTTCCAGCTCTACAATTAAACTGCTAAAACATGTTGACAGTATGTCTGAATCTTGTTGTAACATCTATGGCAGAAAAACAGCTTATGCCTGCGCCTGGAATTACTTATAATTAGAATGTGTAATTAGGATGTGGACAAACAGCCAGGCTCAAATGCATACAGTGGCTTGTCCCTGCGATGACAAAGTTTTCAGAAAAATCAAACAACAATAATCACATTTTGTAGGCACTAATTTTCATAGCTTGGTGAAGAAACATATACAATAATCAGCTAAAGAACTCTGGCCTCTTTACTGTTCTGCATCCCTAAAAGGCAGACTGTAATCAAGACATTTTGAGAAAGCCCCTGTGCTGTTTTCACTTGCTCGACAAGGTCCATGCGGCATGGAGCATCACCCTGGTCCGCAGTGTGCAGAGGGCTACGCTGCTCCAATCCCCCAGCCTTGAAAAAGTGATGGCAACCCAAGTAAGCAAAGACCTCCAGAGCCATAGCACGGATCAAGCAAAAGGGGTTCTGGCCCCAGATATCTCGCTGGAGATGGGTGCAAAGAAAGAGGTGTGCTGCTGGATGGGGTCTTCCACTGCTGTGGCTGCCCGGAGGAAAACAGAGCAAAACAAAGCAGGTGACACAAGAGGCAATTCTTTTGTCCTAACCCTTATGGCACAGTTGAAGGGCTGAAAAACTGGAGAGGGAAGGGGGTTAAAAATAAATAAATAAAAAACCCTGGCAAAATAGCCCTGAGGATGGAATTTAGTGGCTATTTCTGGCTGGTACATAATGAGGCTGCTTCTCTGTCGCCGATGGGTTTTGCTCTCCACAGGTTCCCTACAGAAATGTAGGCAGGTACCAAGCCTGCTCAGCCTACAGGAAAAAAGAACTGATGTCCAGCAAGTACAGCCAAAGCTTCAGTCAAAAATAGGCTGGACCTCAGGATTCACTCCACGGGAAGAGGAGGCACAGGTCTATCGCTTGCAGGTGAGCTCCTAGGGAACTGGAAATGCATCTGAGAAAGTGCAGCTTACCTGAGAGGCAGCATTCAAGAGAGGCACCCCCTGATTTTCTCCATGCACTCTGCATCAAAAGCTTTGCAGGGAGGCTAAAGCAAGAGGATAGAAGGAGGCAAATTTTGGCCAGCAACATCCCCTGCTGCGCAGGAGACTTGAGGCTGCGCAAATATTTCCAATCAAAACCCTAAACTGCAACCCAAAGTCCAAATATGTTTTCAGAGACACATATTTCCCCCTGATTTTTACTTTTCAGAATTAGATTTTCTGATGGAGACTAAAAATTATTTCAAATCCCTGAAGCCAAGAAGGCACCTTCATGCTGGCAGGAACACGATGGATGGACTAATTGTTTAACTTCTACAGTTTTCGGTGGTGGCAGGCTATTAAGTCAGCTTGGAGCTGACTCGGTCTGATGCCCTCCAGTTGCAGAGCTGAGGATTTGTTCCTACTCTGCCCATTTACTTTGCCATAATTAGTTTCTACATCACAGCAGACTTGGCCTCTCACCTGCCAGTGCGGCATTTTATCAGTGGCTACTCCAAAGTTCACGTGTGCCATCTCGCCCTTACCTACCACATCATCAATTCCCCTAAGTAATTTGGAAGAAGACAGATTTTGCCTGTGGTGATCATTTAAGCATTGTACCATCCCTAATTATTTTCCTTACTAATTTAACTAGTAATGAGGTAAAGTTGCTTTTTTTTCTTTTTAATAAGGAAACTATAACTTTGGCAAAATTCCAGTCCTCCTTTATGGTATCTGGCTTTAATGATAGTTCATGTACTTTTGCTGACAGATGAACCACTCTTAAATTCTTTCAAAACCCCTGGATGAATACCATCTGGCCCTAGTGATTAATTGCATTTTTAAATTCTTCCTCATTTTTATTACCTACCAAAAAAGAAGCTCTAGAGCAGGTATTTCCCCCTTGTCCTCTGAGATGTAGATAAATGCAAGGAATTTGTTTCATTTTGCTGCAATTTCCATATTATCCCCAACTACTCCGTTTCAAAACAGACAGTATCATCCTGTGGACACATTGGATAGAATGCATTTGCCCCTCTTGTTGTATAATTTATGCAGTTAATACCTTTTTTTTCTTTTCCAACCAGCTCTGTGGTTGGCCAGCTATCTTTTGACTGCATAAGCAGCAAAGAGTATTACTGAACAGATCGTTTGATTTTCCCCCCATTGATGCTTTTTTCAATTTTTCCAGCAAGTTGCGACTGCTAGTCTGTTGAAACTTCTGCCTCCTTCACAGACTCCTAATTTGGAGGTGCTTGAGAAGATTTTTGCTTTCTTTCCCCTCCCTCCTAATTATAGCCCTCCATACAGTGCATGTTCCTTCCCACTGACTTCACACAGTCTTAGCATTTACTTTTTTCTTCCTTTGCTTGCTTAAGAATAGCAATCACTCTTAAAAAAACATACAGTCTAGCACCTTGCAAATGTTTTAGCACACCTTTATAGCAGGAAATTTAAAAAATTGCTATGTCAGGGAGTTCATGCACCAAAACCCACTGTTGCTTCTTTTGACATAAAAGCTAAGCCTGTGGGTCCCAGGCCATCCATGATATTCTAGAGAGACACAGATGAGAAAGATAGCCCCAGCCAGCAATGAAAAGGCAAGTATACACTATGCAGCACCTTTTCAAGAATTAAACACTTACCAGACTCTATCATACTTCACGTAGCACAAGATAATCTGATTTATAATAATACTGTAACAAACTAAACTAATAAGTATATCTTTAATCTCTGCGCAGCCACATTGGAGAAATGTCACTGTGGGCACAGTAGGAGTAACATGTAATAAATGTTTCATTGGCTCCCACAGGTAATATTTTTGCCAAGGCAGCTGGAGAAACTGTGCAAGTTTACCGGCCCTCATATTCAAGCTCAGCATCTATTTGGGGAAAACAGCTGAGGACTATGTACAAATTTACATCATAAAAAAAAAGAAATAAAAAGCCTCAATCTCAGTGACATACTTAGCTCAGACAGTGTTACTTTATTATTGTTGTTGTTATTACTAATAATAACACCAGTATTACAACATCCAAAGCATGGGAGATTTCAAAGTTTTGTATACAGAAAAAAAGCTATTGCCTAGAAGCATGACTGGGGGTAAGAATTGACCAGGGCTGGGAATCCCAGCTGTTGCATTCATTCCAAATTAATTCCAAAACTTTCTTTTACGACATACTTTTTTCCAAGTGCAGTAGGTCAGGACGTGCGTAACACTGGAATGAAAGAAGGTGGTAAAAGATAGTACTTCCACTTAGAGTAGGCATCTAACCATAATGTTGGGTTCAGCATAATTTGAACTGGCTTTTCAGTACCAAAAGTATTGAACAGCATTACTTTCAATGACTCCAAAGACTCCAGAAAGCCCAAGATTTCTAAAAAATCAGGCTACTTAATTGCCACCCATTGCTCTCATCCATCTCTGTCGCCATCCTCACCTACAAGAGATATCTGGTGGAGGGATAAGCGTCCATGACACCACCCTGTCCTTGACCTTGCATTTTCTAAAGTGCTGCCCACTCAGGAGAGAAGGGATTAGGCTTTTTCCTGGCCTGAGTAAACCAATTGAACATGCACTTGGGGGACACTCGTTAATGCCAGCATAGGCAGGAAAAAGTGCAGACGTCAACTCTTCCAGGAGCCTAGAAACATTTCCAGGAGTCTGACTTTGTTGACAACTTTCATCCTCATCAAGAAATGGAAACCAGAGCTGGAGCTGAAACCCTGGTGTTCCTGCTGTGTGCTTTTCACAAAATCCAATGCCAAGATCATTCCCAGAGCATCACACCATCTCTGATAGCGCACATGGTGAAGATGCCTGAGGAGCCAGGAGACCATGGAGTATTCTTCCACTTGCTCTTCCACATGGAAGTTAGAAAGATATTTCAGCCCTTTCATTGTAGGCACCTAACTTCAGGCATTTATCTTAGAAAATGCTGTCCATGGATCCCAGTAGCCATAGAAAGAAAACCTGTATTGAACAACATTCACCCCTTTCATCTCCAATGCACATATAAACAAGAATGATACGTAACAAGATTGGACTATTTGTGTTTGTCTTGTTGTTGTATTAAAAATATGAATAAGGAAGATATTAAGTTATAGTGTTCCCTATTCCTGCATTGATAATTTTGATGGAAAACAATATGGACAGCTTATACTGTCCCAGGGCAAATATTAAATAAACAAAAGGCTCAAATACAATAAGCATTAATATTTCATGAGATTGGGAAGAGCATCAAGAAAGCTTTTCTTGGTCACTTTACCTAGCACTCTCCCTGTGGGATTGAAAAGAGCATTAATGAGAAGCAGAAAGAAATATCTCAAGCAGCAAAAGTACACACCGAGTATGAAAATGAACTCCTTTTTGGATTTCTCAGAGGAGCGGGGCTGTGCAAGAGACAATATTTCAGATGTCTGAGTAGGATATTTTGAAGTCGGGCAGCTGAGTTCTGTTTTGCTTGTTATTTTACTTGCTGTTGCCCACAGACCTTTCCAAAAGCCTGCTCAATCGAAAAAACTTTACAGATACTGTTTCAGGCTGGCGACAGCTACTCAAGATGGGACAATTTGGGCCAGCAGATGGCTCGGAACATTGTGGCAACCCAAAAGCACCGGTGTTAGGGGAAGGGGAGTCCCAGCTGACTACGCAAGCACGCGTGCTAGGGCGGCAGAGCTGGAGGCTTTTGGAAGCGTGCCATGGCAAGGGTGCGCACGGTGTTAATTTGCGTCACCTCACATGGGATTCCTTTTGCTTGATCTTAGACAATTATAGCACGAAACATCGTCGCCTGAGCTAGTTGCCTAACTCCATAGTGAAGGAGAAATAGGTGCTCCCAGGGCGTAATTCATCTCCTCCTCAGATAGATGTCTGAAATAGAGCAGATGAATCATTCTCTAGACGCATCTCCAGACTCTCCATTGTCTCCACAGTCATAAAGGAGGCCAGACAACCAGTTCAGATGCAGACTTCTGCTTTGTGGACATATAAGATTGAGATGAGTGTCACCTTTTGTGACTGAATTGCATTAGACTTGTATACGATTCAATGCGAATGCAGCGAAGAATACAATTACCGTCATGCAAAACGAAGGAACTAAACTATAGTTTTCATCAGCCTACTTTTTAATGAGCTGTGCCACAAATAGTTCCAAGTCCATTTGCAAGGAAAATGCCAGATACCCACTCTTCCTGAACAAGTCACAGAATAATGTATAACTTCTTGGATCACCCCTTTATGCATCCCCTGGCATTTGTGGTTTCCCAGAACATGCAGCTGTGTGCGTTTGTGGTTTCCCAGAACATGCATTGGTCCCTCTTTGCGGTTTCTCATGCCCCAGCTTGGACCTCTAATGTGCAGAGTGCATGTGCTCCGTAGCCAGTTTGTTTCTTCTTTCTGAAAATAAGTCCTTTAACAGATGTGGAGGGTCTATTCTGGCCGTGGCCATTTATAATTATAATAAAATCCCAGTTTTTACAGTGACCCTATCTTCTTTAATTATGTGTACTCCCTACAAATCTTTCTGATTTCTAGAACACAAAATGCGCTGCATGTGTCTAAACAGTGGTTGATGACTACTGCCCTATTCCAGTAGCATGCCACACCATAAAAATGTCTTCAGTCTGCAGCAGAAATTATATTCTGTAGTGCTCTTTTATTTTAATTCAGCTCGGCATTGCACAGTGATTCTGTTCCAGGAAAAGGAAGAGTTGGCAATCAATATGTTTAGACTATCTGTAGACTTTACCCTGAGTTAATTACCAGTTAACTCAATGTACTTAGCACATTTGTAAAGCCTACAATGGACGTGCTACATATTTACTTCTGGTTACAAATTTCTGTTTCTTACCCAAAGCTGATCTTCTAATCTTTTATGTAAATAACCATTTTTTTATACTTTTGATGAAATGGAAAAGGGTGTCCATAGTAGCCTTTATGAAATGTGTTAAATCCTTGCTGCTAATTGTCTATTAATAACCTAGAGCACTAAAAATCTACACTAGATGTATTTGCTCTGATTTCTCTGGCAAAAGCATTTTTTCATTAATCATCAAAGAGTACTGTGGTTAGCTCCAGACACTGCTCTTCACACAAGATCACGGCATGGAAATAGAGAGCTCTTATTCTTGTACATCGGGGGATTTAAGTGGCAGAGACCAGAAGTTCGCTGTGCTCCAGTGACCTAAGATACCTGCAATAAGTCACATGAATTCCAGATATGTCCCAGCTTTCCTGCCTTTTCTGGGTTTCTCTTAAGCATTTAGAAACAAGGCACATTTGAAGACCACTGTGAAGCAAAATGGACAGATTTCAAAAAATGAAATGAAAGTTAAGATGCTGTGACATAACATAGCAATTCGTAAAACTTCCAGGTAATTCAGAAAGTGATTGCAAGGACACGTTTCCCGCATCATACTACCATATATCAGCTCCCACTGAAGACTGTTGTGTTCACCTTTCACCACAGAAACATTTTCAAATGAATTCAATTTCCTCTGTATTTTATACTAGAAATAGAGATTCACTTAGAACAGAGTATCGAGTAAGCTTTAATATACTCATTATACCATAACTTGGCCTTTCCTTGATTTTAGCATTTTAAATTCACATTCTCCTGTAAGAACACCTTACCCGAGGAAAGAAAGACATTTTAGAGAGAGCATCTGAAAAGAAAAAATGAGTTTAATTAAATAGCCATTTGCAGGTCTCTGTGGTTTATATTTGAGGAGCAGATTCTTTCCTAAGCACTAAAAGTGCACATTGTTACATTCATTTAACTAATAGGCATTAGTTATGACAGTCTGCTTGGTAAAGGTTCTGAGCCAGTGTCATTCCTACAGATTTATACACTTGGAAATGTGCACTTTAAATGAGAATCTTGCCAGTGTCAAAATTAAATTAAACTGAATTAAATCATGTGCCCGATCACAAAGACCTGAGATTCTTTTCAGAATCAGGTCCAAATTACAATCGTAACTCTAGCCCGACTACTGAAGAAAATTAAAAGGCAGTTCCAACTTCATTACCCTCTACTGAAGTTGCCGGCTATACAAACGCGGGGCTAAATCCTTAACTGAGCAAAGTGACTGGTACTGGAGTGCTTCCAAGACAACCCCTGCCACCCTCACAACCTGAAAAGCTCCCACAGCCACGATGCCCTGTGGAGAACGGCTCCTCCAGGGACCGTGACCATCGTGGGGTCAAGTGCTCACAACGAGATGAGCATCTAAGACCAAACTTCAGGTCCACCAAGTCCCCACTCCCACGGGTCCAGCTCCAGACCCAGGAGGATCTAGTAGTGAAGTGCTCTCAGGATTTATCCGTCAATGTTGACACATAAATGTCTTGATGGGTTGATGTCTACCTCGTCCGAAGTACTACAGTCAACCATAGGCGGTCATGTCTTGCCTCAGAGGACACCAGTCAGAGCAGCCTTCCCAGAAAGTGGAGTAAGTGGTGGCTCTGCCAGCTTTAGTCCAGTAGCCCCGTGGTTTACAGCACTTCGGTGTGGCTCAGTCATGGTGAATATACAACGGGAGCTAGGAAGGGCTTCTCCTCAGAGGAAGATGCTACTGCTAACTCACTGATGGAGTAAGGCTTGGAGTAAGCCAGGATCCAACAGCCCTGCTGAATTCGGACTCCTGTAGGAATCAGGAGCCAGGAAATGGTGTCTCTGAAAGATTGTCCTTTTGCATTTATGTGGCTCCCACCTGTGCTGGCCAAGAGCAGCCTACCAGCTACTTTCCGATCCGTGCCAAGGGCCCTTCCTTGCCCTACCTTAAGCAATTGAAAACAGCAAGGAATGAGCAAGCAAATGCAACCAGCCTACGAACCTGCCAAGTATCTGTCATTAATAGGCCTCAGGGATCAAGGGAACAGCCCTGACCTGCCCCTTTGGTGTCACAACATTAAAAACAAGAGGACACAAACGAAAGGAGACACAACGTACAACTCCCCAGGTATCACGGAGCTAGCGTACCCCATCCCCGTCCATCCACTGGGGATGGTAGACGTGCTGTGCCGGTGGCAGACCGCTCTCTACCAACCCTGGGAGTGGGAACGGTGGTCTGCAGCCACTGCAGGGTGCGATTCTGAGAGATACTCGAAATGCGCCAGACCCCAACCTTGTCCCAAGCTTCCTCCGGTTTCCCAAACCCTGCGTAGCTCAGCGGTGTCCAGGATCAGCCCACTGGTTCTCCACTCCTCTCTCTTGCCTGCACAGCAAGCAAAGTACCTGTTTCCAACAGATATCTGCTACAATCAGGAGCCAGCTTTGTTCAGCTGCTGTGCCCAAAGGCGACCTCTCGTCAGCCGCTCTCAGAAGTCTCTTTGAAGGCTGGTTTATTGAGAAGACTGAGGCAGAGCAAGTTTTTTTTTCCTTTTCTTTGAATTTTCTTTTAAAGAACTTTTCTTCCTAGGTGATGCTTGAAGGAATGCCTACTCCTCCATGCAATATTCTCTATGGGAGTGGAAAATATTACAGTTCAGTGTACTGTAAAGAAACATCAATTATTTTAACAGAATGCAACTTGTACTACTGTGCTTCCCAAACGCATGCAACAAATACCTGTACACATAGCACACCTTTATTTGGAAATGAAGTCTAATATTCCACTTTTCCCGGATGCTGAGGGTTTCCTCACCCATTTTACTGCAACCAATTTGTGTCAGTCTAGTTATCTTGTCTCACTTTTAATTTTCCTGGCTAACTTTGAAAACTGTTTTCCCTGGGAATGCTTCCACACACATCTGCATTCAAAACAAGCTCATCTGTGCCCTTCTTCAGGGAAGGGACGGGGTGAAGGGAATGAGGGGTGATACAATAGCTGTCCTGCCAGCACTCAGCAGGGTAACACAAACAATATCAGCAGCCCACTTAATTCTCTGAAAAGAAAAAGCACATTCCTGTGGCAGAGCGCCTTACAAGTACTATCCAGCAGGGATCTCTCCCATCTGTGCACACTAAAGGGCCGCAGCTTGAATAACGGAAGTATTACAATGCTGATTGCATGGCGTAAGCTCTCTACCTGTGCAGGACAAGGCAGGATTAAGCCACAGAAGAAGCTGCAGTGAGTTGCTAAAATGAGCTGGACTGCATAGGCAACTCTTGATCATACAGCTGCATCGTCTGGGTAGAAAGTGGGAGCAGCCACGGGGGGTAGCCGTGGGCCTCACACCCTTGCCCCAAAATTCCTTACCTGAGATAACCCCCACATGGTCCAAAATAGTCTTCTTATTCGCACCGGGACACTGGTGAAAAGGTAAACCTCCGCTACTTCTGCCAACAGTAACTGAACCATCCCGCAAGATTCCTTAGTCCCTAATGAGTGATCATTAATCACTGGGTATTTTCTAAGCAGAGTTTAGAGTTTTAATAAATGCCAAATAAAGAATTAACAAGGCCATAATCAAGAAAATGTGTTCCTTGATTTGAGATCACTGCAGCAGGAAGGCTCGGAGCCAGACAAACAGGGTGCCGTAGCTCACAGCCCTTCCCGCGTCCCTGCACGTTCCTCCACCGGTTGCTCGTAAGGAGGAAGGCAGGCTCACATTTTCACAGCTGTGTTGTTATAGAAGAAATCTGACTTCTCACTGGTCCCCAAGAGGAAGAAGAGAAATGAGGGGGGACAGGTTCCTGATCCAATTTAAGATGGTGGGTGCAAGACCCTCAGCTCACCCACGTACAGTTGTGGGTGCCAGCAAGAGACCCCTTTAGCAGAAGGAAGCCACAGGAGGGAGATGGTTAGATTAAAGCCACGAAGCACACACCTTTTTCAAAACTCAGATGAAACAGTCCCTTCTCCACCTCATCTTGCAGGTAGTTCCCTCTCTCCCAGTCACCTCCTGCCTGATCCAGCTTGAACGAGGGGTCCCTGCTTTCTGGGGAGAGGGCGGTACGGCAAATCCAGTGCCAACGTGCTCCCTCTCCTGTCTCTCCCACCGTGGCTATGCTTTATGGACAAACAGGCTGTGTAGGCAGAAATGGAGCACAATTCCAACGACCCATTACAAGCTCATGGGGAAAAACCCGAAGAAACGTATAATTTAACTTGAGACAAAACATAACCACCACTCATGCCAAGCAGAAGAAGGTAACGACAGTAACATTGCCCAGTCACAACAGTTGGCTGCTGCACGGGCTGATGGCATTTTAAATGCACGCTAGGAAAAAACATCAAGCTGAGCTGAAACCATCTGGACCCAGTTAGGCGACAGCGGCTGGCTGGGGGGTGTGGAGCGCGGTTTGAAGGGGAATAATGCAATCACTGGTTTCTTGATGGCAATTCTCTAAACGACGCTACCCCCTCTTCCCACCAGGAGTCAGTGCCAGCCTAGCATACCAGGGCAAAGTGCAGCTGAAGAAGCAGTCTTTTGCTATGCAGCCTACACCCTGCCTAGGAAATAAGACAATAATGACTGCATCTAGCAAATCGATGGGAGAGGGGGAGAACAAGCAAGGGGATGACACAAAATGCTGATCCCAAACCCCCAGATGAGCTTTCTCCTCACTGTGGACCTCACTGACCCCAACGCAGTTGAGTGGATACGAGCCTGGCCGGAGAGGAACTGGATTTGTCAGTGTCCGCTTCCATTGCAGAGTTTTGGCACAGGATCAGGCAAGTCACTTAAACTGGATTGCGTTCTCCCTAATGGTGGTTTTTTTCACCCGTTGCTGGTGTGACACGACACCCCCAGGCCTGACACGTGCAAGTGCCTCCTCTTCCTCTGTGGACATTCCCAGCGCCTGCCCCCAGCTAAGCTGCAGCTTTCCCGTCTCTGGATGTTGGGGGTTTAACCTTTTCTTTTTGCTGAGCTTCTCAGGTTTTTTTCCCTTCCCTTTTCTTCCCCCTTTTTCTGTCTCCAATCCCTTTCCCTCCTGGCTAGCTTTTGTTGTCTTCACACTCAAACCGAAGGGAGCTCCTCTTGCCTTCCCTGGACAGGACACTGGGAGATGTCTGTCCCCCCCAGAGCCTGCCTACACCCTCCTTTAGGAACTGTGGCTTCAAAGCAGCCTTACATACTAACTCTGTATTCAGCTGCACAAAATTCCTTTGTTTATTGTAGGAAATCTTATCAACTGATGTGCATGTCCATTTACAAATTACTCAGTCCAGCCCTGCAATTAGTTGCAGTAGGAAACGGAGAAAAAACTTTAGAAGTGTAAAATTGCATTAGCATTTTTTAAACAAAACTGTTTGCTTCAGAAAATTTCATGGTCAACCTGAAAGAGTTTCCTTTAATGCATGCTGCCGAAAAGAAAAATAAATGTATTTTGGGTCAGACCACAAGAACTTCTCTGTATCTTGGGGGCTGGTTATGAAAGCAAAAACTCCATTAACATTGTTCTGATGAAGTGCACCTTTTCAAGTCAGACAGGTGTAACATTTACTTCAGATGCATGGGTAGAGATCTTATTTTTAAATATGACCTAATGTGTGAAAAGCTGCACCTACATTTTATTCCATATCGTAGTTGAGATGAAATCAGTCCAAAATATATCACTTGTATAGTATGTGTTTATGTATGACTCTCCCCCCACTGTACATCACACCAAGACCGCAAAGTCTTTAAAATGGATTTTGAAAATGCAGAAGCCTCAGAAAAGAACTGCAAAAATTATTCCAGGGCTAGAGATAACACTGCACCACAAGGCATTTTAAAATCTTGCCAAGAAGAAGACTCAGACGTCACTGGATTACCGTATCTAAGGACCTCGGGGGGAAGCTTTTCCAGGTGGGAGAGGACTGCTTAATCTACCAGAGAAAAGCATGTCAAGAAATAATGGTTGGAAGGTGAGGCTGATCAGGAATTAGGCACATGGTTTAAATAGTGAAGATAGTAACCAGTGGGATAAGTGGGGGGGATGTGCCAGATTTTCTTTCTAAAGGTCTTTAAATCAAGACTGGATGCTTTTCTGGAGACATGATTTAGCCAAACATACCTTACTGGGATCGCTATAGGAGTTTCAAGGTGAGATACATAGACCTGTGGGTCCCAATTGTCTTGGCAGATTATGTCAAGGTCCCTTCTACATACATAACATTCATGTATTTCTTCTTCCTCAGAACTGTAAACTCTGTGGATGGATTTAGTTTCCCAGGATGTACATACGTACATCGAAACATGGCAAGGATTACGAGATATCCCACGTTTTACAAAACGAGCCATGGAATCTCTAATACCTACAGATGGTCTGAGCAGCAGCTTTACACCTTGTTCAGCAGCACTGCATCCTGATATCATGCTGAGGGACAAGTATTACACTGCCTCTGACCAGAATATCATCGTCTGAATTCCTAATATCATTTACTGCAGCACCAGAGACGTTCGTGGAACAATTTGATCCAGCAACATGCCACTTACATCGGGTGTCTGTCTACCTCCTGAGATCTTGATGGACACGTTGCTGTATCTTTATTTTTCCGCCCACATTTGAGGAAAAGGAGATATTCCCCTCCCAAGTGGAGGGCAGAAAGAAAAGAAGTACTGAGAGGAAAAACCCTGGGACAGCACTGGATTTTTCATCGTCACTCGCAGTATTGCAACACCTTCGTGCCCCGTGCAGTCAGCTGCAGACCTCAACAAGCACATGGATGTGACATTTCCACATCGATGCTGTCATTAGATAAGGAGACCAGAGGCCACGCACCCCCCAGCCATTTCGATTGGGCTCTCCAGCCCGATGTTCGGGGCAAGAGAGCTGGCTGACGTCTCTGAACGGGGTACGAGGAGAGACCCCCACCTCCAGGGGCGTTCTGCCCCAAAGAGCCCCTGTTCTAAGAAGTTAATAAAGGGGCTGACAAAGTTAAAAAATATTATTTGTATGCTTTATGCTGCCAGTTCTCCCTGATTGCTCCTGATGTGCAATTCGTAAGTGTTTACCCACTTTTTTTACTGGGCAGATGAGTTACCACCCAAGTTGGTGGGAGCGGTTTTGTCAGCCATTTTATTTAAGGAAAAATGCTCATTGTTTTATTAAAGGGTCATTAATTTCTCTGAAAATACAGTTTTCTACAGGAGATAGTCTCTCCTGTGATTCAATAACACGGAAATAAACACTCTGTAATTGTCCAGAGACAAACTGCCTTCTAGAAATTAACTTCCCCACAACATTTCATTCAGGCAGTTGATAGTTTAATACTAAACCAATTAAAAGCAATATACAGCTACATGAATAGGATATTAATTTCCTCACCAGAAGTGGAAATGAGTGGGTGCTTTGATTCCCATAGGGAAGGCAAATCCACCAACCAGCAGCATAATCTACAAAGGCTGCGGCACCAAATGAGGGATTCACCGTGCACAACCGGATCGTTACGCTGTGTGGATATTAATGTTACAGCCAAAGCCTCATCCACTCTGCAGTAGCCCCAGGTTATATTGAGAAAATAAAGCAAGGTGATCTCCTTACAAAAAAAAAAAAAAAACACCATACTTTTCCCCTTGTAGCTTATGAGATTGGTATGAATGTGAACATTACTGTGCAAAAATCTCTCTCGCTTAAATTGTCATTCCAAATCAATTCCAAATATAAAAGAAGCGCTTCCACTGAACTGATCTGTTCAAACCCCTATTTCCTATTGCAGCCAATAGTGAAAAAGAACATTTCATCCACTTTCAGCAACTTTTTTTGATTGAGGATTAGCCACAGAGAAGTGAAACAACAATATTAGTTATCTCTCTACACTTTGGGACAGCACATGATGCTACCCGTGTAGGGGTAGAAGTAAATCAACTGAAGTCAGCTGAAAAAGTTCCTGCAGTCTGAAGTGGGACTGGGCCATCTATGGATGCAGGCTAGAAGCCATTTCCCACCCACCACTCATACCCCTGGTGTGGTGGCCCAGCCAAGAAGAGAAGGAGGGAGCAGAGTCATTGGCACATCAGCCTTCCAGCAGATATGCTAATAAATACTTCCACACGTGGAGAACTAAACCAACTATAATTAGCACAAGAAACAGATCTACAACAGATAAAGCACGAGGAACGATGCAAAATACAAAGTAACAAAGTGAAGATGCAATAATGCTGATGGGAAACTTTGCCAGAGTTTTATAATTTTAATTGGTTCCTTAAATGCTGCACATCCCAGGCAGCCAAGACTCCTATTTAGAGTGTTGTATATCAAAATTGAGCAGGACACCCAGAGTGAGGCTTTAATTTATTTTTGAGTTGCAATCATCTAGCCCTCATAGAACAATTTGTCATATGTCATCAAATAAATAACACTTCAGGACATTCAGGTTTCTTAAAACCACAGCAGCAGTTTTCCCAGGTGTTCCTAGATCCCTGCACGTTGTTACGGTGGTCTTCAACAGGTTCAAGGGTTCCCAATGAGTTTTCATGTAATTTTTATATTCATATAATATGAAATATGTTCAACTTCAATAGACAACAATTTACTCTAGCATTAGACGTTCCACCCAAGCGAGTTCAGACCAGATGAGGAGTTCTGGAGATTGGTCAAGGGGAAAAAGAGAGAGAAATTCCACCCACCCAAGGATCTCCAAACTTTCCCAGCCCCATCATGTCCTGCTTTCCCCCAGAACTCACAACAAAACTCAGTTTTGCCAATGGCAGCAGTACATTACCTTGTCCCTCACGGTTTAAATTCGATTTTTGCCTAGAACCACCTCCCTCCTCCTGGTGAAAGCTTATCACTGTGGGGTGAAAGGAGGGGCACAATGGCTTTCTGTTCAGCTTTAAACCCAAAAAGTCTCTCCTGTGGCTTCTGGGAGGTTCCCGATCTTCATAGGTCTACCAGCTGTTTCTTTCAATACCCGGTCAAGCAAAAAGGATCATTTATATCACCCATAAGGCCAGCTAAACAGTTCATCACAAACACACCTGCTCTTTTCTGTTTTCAAATTGTCCAGCAGCATATCAGAGCATCTGCAGTGTAAGGTGGTCACAATAGCCTCTGTGGAGAAGTTTTCTCTCTAGCTGATCAGCAAAATATGTCTTGCAAGTTTTGAACATCTTCAGATAAAAGCTTTTTGGTTTACAGAATAATCAAACAATATGCTTTTGGTCTGTGACTGTGAATGTAATTTGTGGCTTTCCTTACAAGCCCTGCTGTGGATCTGAAAAAAGAAATCTATCATCATTTCCAATATTTGCTCTGGTTTTCAATTTCCACGAATACTCTTGCCAACAAACCACTTTACAAAAACATTTGCATAAGCAAGACAGGGAGTAAGTGTGAGTACAGTCAAAGAGAAGTTCTTTAAAAATGTGAATGAATATTTACCTCGTTCCCTTGTTGTTTCCAGGCTCCTGTCGGTTTAGCACTCTGGTAAGTACTATCCTGAAAGCAGCTTGCTGGCTAGAGATGGATATCGATTCAAACTAGTGCACTTTCACATTGTCATCTCGTTATATTAGCTGGCGAAATCTCACTCGTAACAATGGGGGAGGAAAGGAGAGAAAATCCAAAGCAGATAGAAGCATCCTTAAAGGGTGTATCAGGAGGGATTTAACCTAACCCCTTCCCCCAACACACACACAGATTTTCTAGGTTCATTTTTCCCTCTAAGTTTCCACTCCACAGAGCAGATCCCGTGCCATCAAAAGCCAACATCTAACCGTCTCCATGTGGAAGCCTCTGGAAGTGCCAAGTGCTTTTGAGCCCCCTCCACCATCCTGCACCAGTTCACGCCGTCTCCCCTCTGCCTGCCATTGGAAATACACCCCCCGTCATTTCTCACAACAAATCTGTGAGGACAGGGTCTTGCTCAACTGCCTTAATTAATGAAAAGCTATTAGTTTGATTGCAGATTGGTAATTGTTCTAGCCCTGCAGTAAATGCCATTAAAATCATTTTTACAGAACTCTTCTAATAACTAGCTATTCTTGTAGCGCAATTGCTTTTAAATCTCATGAGGCTAATGTGTAATACATGACTGTTCCAGTTCGCAGCTCTCAGCACTCAGAGGCTATATATCAGGTTTCAAGTTGTTAATTTGTTATGGTAATCAATACCTTATTCTTTTTAACCACAGAGACAAACTCATTTGCTCTTTTCAGTTTGATATTGGATTATGAATGATTTACATCCATAACTACTGTAAATGCCACATGACACTTAGCAGCATCAGCTAGGGATTTATAACTTGCTTTTCAGTGGGTTTTCAACAGAATTTGTCTGCAAGTTGCCAGAGTACAGAGGTGGAGCACCAACAGCATTTGATGGTTTGGGACCATTGTTCAAAGATGATCCCATAGATGATGACGTATTCATAAATATTCACATCTAAAAAAAAAAAAGAGCTGATATTCAGTCGGTCAGTCATTTACATTTTACCAGCTAGCATCCGTGCATGCTACAAGAGCAACGAGCAGCTGTTTGGAGCTTAGCAGCCGCATTACATCTATCAACAACTTTCAGTTGTGCAGGAACATAAGTAAATCTGATAAACGTGCCTGCTAAATAGATTTGTGTCAGCTATAAACAGGCTTTTCAGAGTATAATTTCTTGAAGCATTTCCCGGGTGTTATGCTAGGTTATAAATGATATGTAATCCAAAGCGTAATCCAGAAGGAAAAGAGGATCTGGAATTTTCAGCGTTCTCCTCCCTGTGGCTGTTACTTGATCTCACATCATCTCCTAGTTCCTCCTCAGGCCACCAGATTGATGCTTTGCACGTTTGAAGAGCACCCTGAAGACAGACATGAAGGCCCATGAATATAGATTTGTTTACAGGATGGGGTTTTGATGATATTTCAGGTATATTAATTTTTTAATATTTTAAAAGGTTAGAATGACATTTCTTCCTTCAATTATTTCCTTGAGTTTCTCTGTCATTCCTTGGAAGCTTAATTCCTTCTTGTGATTCCTCTTTTATATACAGTTTTTAATTGCTTTTTAGTTCCTCAGCACCACAGGTTTCCCCACCCATTCTTTTAAAATGGTAGTTTATTACCGAGTGCCGTGGTCACACTTCAATATTTCATCTGGGTGACACTAAACTGAAGTGGCTTAGTTTATAGGCCATGAAATTTTGATGAGTCTTAGTTAATTTTGCATGAAGATCAAGAAGCCAGGGCAGCAAAAGTCATTCATGGAAAGTGCTTTCTCTGTGGAAGAACACTTGTAAGATGAACTTGTTCCTTGATTGAAACTCTTTCTAATTATATTAACCATATTCTCCCTCTAAGCTCCCACCATTACTAAGCTTGTTATTTCATTTCCTGAGGCCCATGCACTTTCTGACTGATGGATCCCATATGAAAATATTATGGCTATATCTAACTCCAGCATATTTCAGCCTGATGTCTTTAACAAGACCATAGATATTGAAACATACGAACCTTTTATTTTGCTAATAGTCCAGAAGAGAGTGCTTTGGCATAAGATCAGTCAGTACGTGTCTAATGTAAATGGCCCCCATAAAGCAGTGATTCAGTCATTTATTTTAAAAATTGTCATTGCTGTTTTGTTTGTGATAAGTGTGCACTCAGAGCATTTCCAGAACAACTCGACATAGACCAAAATATGGAAAGCATTTGCGAGAGTTCAATCAGCCTACACTTGGAACATGAAAAACCTCAGGGGAGCAGACTTTGCCTTATGCCTTAAGAGTGAGATATGAGCTCTGTCAGAGCACAGCGCGGAGAACTTTCTACAGCAAGAGCTGTATACCACTGACACTTCAAACGCTGAATCCCAGCCTTCAAACCTGAGCTGAAATGCCCCTTATTTCATCTGTTAAATTGGGAAAAAGGGAGGGAGGCCTCCTCTACAAGCACCAATACTCTAATCATGTTCAGCATCAAATCACTACATTGAATTATGTCTTGAAGTTATCTGGAAGGTAGTTCTCTCTAAGCAGAATCAATGCAAAAAGTCCCTACCTGACTCTTATCACTGAACAGAGGTAGCTGGATTTAAAGAAAGATGATTCATAAATGTATTTGCACACTTAGCCCTTGAGTTCAGCTAGCTACTCTTGCTAGGTCTTGCTAAAGAGCAGCCTTCTCAAATCCAATAGAAATTCAAAACCCTTTGCAGCTTACTCCTTCCCTACTATCTCTGCATCAGGGACCGTATCTTACTACAACCCAGTCCAAGTTTTATCTTCCACTTAGATTTTCAAGTGAGCACCTTCTGTGCTTTCTACTGCTGTTAGGAAAAAAGCCAACAAAAGACAACCCTCACCTGCCTCCTTGAAGCCCTCCCTTGCCCGACGTCTCCAAAATACATCAGCAGTTGCGCTCTCGGCGTGCTGAGATCGTTGCATCACGCTGAGCTACTTTGCCTCCCTGTTTCCCTGGGCTCCTCAATGCTCCTCAATGCGCTATCGACATCAGCTGTCTCCCACCTTAGCCTTGGATTGTAAACTCCTTCTTCCAACGGCACGCTCCTTCTTACAAGCTTGTGCGATACCTGGTGGAGTGGGTCTTGCCCTTCGAGCAAGTGTCAGCAGCAGCAACTGAAACTCTAGGGTTTTCACAGGCTTTGCTACAAATTAATATCTGACTGAAAAATCATTCAGACAATTCAGCGTTCACAACAGAAAAACTATGCTTAGGAAAAGGAGCAAACACGCCGTGCCAGTCTTACTCTGAAGGGCAGATCCTCAGATTACATAGAATAGCATAGCAACATTGGTGTCAGTGGAATTATGACGATTGATACCAAGGACAGATCTGTCGGTCTTTGAGTAAAACTTACACGATGCACAGGTCTTTTCCCTAAGGATTTATTATGCTCAATATGTTATTCACAGTTCTCACCGGGCTTTCATTTCATAGCTTGTAAAAATCATACAGATCTCAGTAATCCCATGAGGGAAATAAAATGTTGCCATATGACCTAAGCACCCAGTGCAATTTTTGAAAATGAAGCGTTCCTAAACAACCTCACAAGTCAAAGTTGTTTATCCCAACTAATCCATGAGGAAATGCAGATGCCAAATCTGCACTGAACCAATTTGAGCAGTACTCACATAAGTCTACCACCCACATCCTGCTTAGTCAAATCTTCTAAGATTTCTTCAGCACTAACGATGGTGCTGTCCAATTTTTTGGAAGATTACTGATGTATGGCTAAATATGGAAAAGACAGCCTAGGGAAAAAAAAAAACCAACCAACAGTTGTGAGTCTGTGTATCAATAGGGAGACTTGCAACTACCTCTGACTGTGCCTGGAAACGGCCAACAGTCCCACAGAGAAAGGAGGGCTCCAAACCACAACAGAAAGACCAGAAATCTTCTGTCTTTTCTATATCCCTTACTGCTTCTGGGAATCTATCAACACCCAGAATGACTTGGTGAACTTCTACCCATGGCAGAGTGTCATACGGAAGCATCCCAAGGTCAGGAAAGGTGAGAAATACATCTGCCAGCCAGAGCACAGAGAATTTTGCCTTCTCTGACAGTCTTCAAATACATCGGAATGGCAAATAGAAAATTCAGGTAAAAAAAAAAAAATTTGTTCAGATTTGTGAAGTTTCAAGGAAGCAATGGAGTAACCGAAGGACAGAAATATCTAACTCTAGCAGAGGCACCAGGAACCCAGCATGGATTTGCGGTCCATCATATTTAATGTTGTTGAGTGATCCAAATGAATTAGTATTGATTTTTCTATATATTTGTCCCTCGCCAAGATGTAATCACTTATTAATAATACCAGAACTGCTATTCTAAGAGGTATTTTGTCTCAAAAGTATTGTATTTTTTCTTTACTTTTCATATTTGACTCTTTTTTAACATGTTATTGTCAGAGTCAAAGTTCTGAAAGCACATGTGTACTAAAACTTGCTTAGTACTTTCTGCGGCAAGGAATTATATGCATGCCTACCTAATCAGATAACCTGTCTCTCCACCTTTTCCCAAATCATGGCTTCATTAGCCAATGCATAGGATAATTACTGACAGATAAGTAACAGCTAATTTGTACAGAATGGTCTGCGTGGCACATCAGACTCTGTTTCTACCAACATTCATTTTTTGACCTCTCAGGAACATACTATTTTTCCAGCACCTTCCCTCATACAACACTAGGTTTTTTAAAAATTAGTTATTTGTTAAGGAAAATACTACTACTATTGCAGACATCTTGCAAAGTCTCATAACAGTAAGACAAAACACATAGCTTGTGCATTGACACCAGCTGTCAGCTCAGCATTTAGTGAAAATGTTAAGAGACAGAACCAAGGATGAATTTGAAAGTGTAATCTCATATATATATCATGATGAATCATATCTTGAAACTTCTTACCTTAACTAGCCTGGAAGGGTGATTGTAAGTGAGTTGTAAGCGAGATGTCGCTCCCATTTTGGAAAGTAACTACATAGCATGTGGCAGATTTATGTGCTGGAAGAGTCACAATTTACTAGCAGCATTTAAAGATGGTGTGAATATACATTAATTAGCAAAGTTATAGTGGCATCATTGGTAAATTTCTATTTACAGAACTCAGGATATAGTAGAGATATAGTACTGTAGGAAGCCATGTAGACATAGGCAAGAAAACGAGATAAAAGCTCTACTGGTGATCAGGATTTCTGGTTTAAGTTCAGAACAATATTTTTGCTTCCTAAAAGATCCAGAGTGAAATTCTAAAGATACTTTTTTGGCCATAAATGTCAGTAATGCTAGGATACCACTGTAAAGGTACGAGGATCCAGCACTGTCATAAAGCATGACTTACCTGCAAGCTTCAGATGGCATCAAGGTACACATATATATGATTGGGCCACTTTAGATTTGAATAAAATATATCCCCTAAAACTAACATCACTGGAGAGAGGTGATTGTTCCATGTCCCATACCCCTTTCATCTGTGTTATACCTAGTATTCATAAAAGGTTAGCAAAAAAAAAAAAAAAAGGCAATCTAAACTTTTTTTCCAAAAAAAAACCCTTTAGGACAAGCTTTCTGACAAATGTTACATTACAGCTGCATAGCCGCATTGCAATTGTGGAAGAAGCAAGTATGAAAAATAAACACTGCACAGCTTCTCTCTATATCTTAAATGCAGACCAGATTAAGCTAAAAGATAGGGCAGAAGAAAAAAAAAAAAAATGAGGGTGGATGAGGGTTAGAAGTTTTTTGCAGTCATTTGCCCCCTGACCTGCAGGCAGCAGCAGACACCACAACCAGCTCCGCCTGCAGCGCAGAAGGGAAGGACACAGAGAAGCCCCCTCCGAGGTGCAGCTCTGGAACAGGGCTCAGGGACAGAAATGTCCCTTTGGCTTCCGCAGAGAAATCCTGTGCGACAGATGGAGCAATCTGTAGCTGTGAGGTATATTGGAAGTTTGCGTTTATTTGTTCTTTTCATATTTCTCTATTGTAACTTTGTTGCTAGTAAACAATCGAGAACTTAGCCCTTTGCTTTCCTAATTTTTCTCTGAAAGCACGTCGAGTGACTCAGATGATTCTAAAAAAAAAAAATGGGGTGTTTTTACTTCCATGGAGATAACACACCTAAGCAAAGCAGTCTTCCAGACAGCTCGGAGCCAAGACAACTTCGGGACTTCCAGGAGTTGGTCTCTGTCCAACCACCTTCCCTTTGCGAGTCGATATCGTGAAGCAGCAGGATGGAAGGAGCGATCTCCCTTGGGGGTTATCAAGCTGGCCCCCCCTGCCTTGCAAAGAAGCAGGTCATAAAAAGACAAGGCACGCTTTCAGGAAATTCCGTATCATCGCTGAGTGTTATAACTATCTCCCGGTATTTCTGTGAGCGAGAGGCATCCTGTCCTTATCACACCTTAGTCCATATGTCGCCTTTTCGAATCTTTTTAACTTCATGTCAACAAGCTCATTAACAATTCAGTGCCAAGCCTAAGTAATTCCAGGACTTGTTTATTCTTTAGATAAGAATGAAATAGCCAGCAACCTCTCAGATTAGTGCTGCCAGACGCTCTTTTCCTTCAGATTCCCTTGCTTTGGAGAGACCTGCAAGAGTCTGTACTCCCCCCTCTGCTTTCTGATCCTTTTCGGAGGAGGGAGCGATGCCGTGGGATCGGGCGGCTCCGGGCCGGCAGCTCTACGCAGCAGCAGTAAAGCAGCATGTTTGGTTCTCCACAGCAATTTGGGAGAAGTCAGTGAAGAGACTGTACCTGACTTACTAATAATGTATTTATGAGATACTGAGATAGAAAGCCTTAAAATCTGCTGGGGGCAAAAAAAGCCAGCCACATGGGCAGGTGCATTAAAGGATTCACCCTGTTAAACACTGAGCATCTACAACTCCCCCCTCTGCCCCACAAGCTTAGGACAATCAGCATTTTGCACAATCAGGTTCTTAAAGGCTTGGTTGCTCCTGTTAGGTTGGGAAATGCAGCTCCTAGGCACAGCAGAAGTCTGACTTATGTGGGAAATGAAAGTTTCTTTCAGTTTGGCTTGGCGTGCAAGTAGGAGCTCCGAGTCCTTCGACCCTTGCAGACCTCAGCAAGTTAGGCTCCTACTGCAAGGGGCAATTCTGCAGTCGTCATTTTTTCCTTTCCCTAAATAAACACCAAGTGACAGGTACATATAGAATAAAAGGGGGAAAAAACTACTGTAATTCAGAAACTGAACAGCTCAAACAATCCTCCCTGTGGGGAGGGAGGATAAGAGCAAGAACAAACTTCCAATAACAAGCGTTAGTTCAGTGTTAGTAAACAGAGTACGTTCAACATACTTCTGGAAAACACTCTGTTATTACACCCTGACACCAGGAAATAGGGCATGGTAGGGTAGGATAATTTCCTGTTGAGAAAGCAGATAATTTTCTTCTCTTCCAAAGTTTTAGATGATGAACATTATCTGAAACTTGGGAAAGTCTATTAGAAAGCTCATTCAAGTTCAAAAAATACAGGGTGAGTGATTTGTCTCAACTACACATATCTGAAAGATCTTCTTTGGGTTCACAGATAAATCCAAGCTCATGTTCCTTTAAGGATATTAATTACACAGCACATCTGATAGCCATATTATAAAACTATATTCAAAATGGTGAGTATCTTAGTTCAATATTAATGGTTAAACGTACAGTTTTCACAACTGAAAGATAACCGTGAGGTTTGAATAAGAATACCAATGTAATATTATGTGTTTCTAATTAGAGAAAAGAATTATTTTTTAAAAACTGCTTAACAGTTATTAAATGAACTGTTAAATTAACTAATAAAATTACAAAACTTAGCATAACTTTGAGATTTCTGATTTCAATGCTTTTTTCCATGGCTAAACCAATTCTTTCTACTTTGCCTCATCCATCTGGGCCCCTGCTGGGAAATGTCATTAATGTTTCAGACCCCACTGAGTAGCAATAGTGCTACTTGCTGAACGAAGATAATTGAAACAGGGACAGGTATTTCTAAAAGTGTTTTCAGAATTCCTTAGAGACACATGTACAAATCTGGTAAATATTATTTAGCTTCCTACAGAAACTGCTGCAGTAGGAGGGGAGATACAGGTGCTGCTGCTGCTTTGTCTCTCAAGTACGACGCAATACTTTGTTCTGTTTTCTGCCAGGTTTCCAGGGCTTAGTCAAAGGTCATAGCTTCTCTGGTTTGCACCCTGAAAGGCACTCAACCACCTGGAGAAGGAAAGCAATTTTATATAAAAGAAACATATATCATTTACTCAGCTGCTCCATCTTTCCAAAGAGAGTGTCCTTGGTCCCGCCAATGCGTACGAGCTCTCTGGTGCAACAGTCTCCCGGCCAGCACCTCCGAAAGTGGGAACTCAATAACCAGTGTCCAAAAGACGGAGATTTGGGAGAACGCAGACACGCAGTCATCGGAGCGGCTGGCACGGCCGGGCTCGCCATCCGTTTGCCACTGCAGGTTGATCACAGAGCCTCACCTCACCACGGCAAACGGACCCCGACTGCTTCCAGGTAGGCTGCAGTGTGACTTTAGAGCATTTTGGGTGCTTTAGGGTAACCGGGAAGCAAACAGTCTTCCCCTGTGGTAAAGGTGGGATGTGCCTCGGTGTCCAAAAGAGCCGAGTTAGTTCAGAAGGGTAAGAGCATGCGTACTGCTTATCTCGTGGGGTCCTGCTCGCATGTCGATAGCACAAAGGTAACGGGAAGTCTATCGAAAGGCAGAGCGCAAATGGAAGAGCGGTCTACGGAGAGGAGAGTATTTTCTGTCAAGCCTCTGTGTAGGTAGTCAGCGCTTGCCATTCTCACAAGGCTCTGAAGAACCAGGAAAAGCAGGTGGAAGAGCCGTGAAGCTTTCCAGAGACCAAAGGAAGCCCCTCCGTACCCTGCAGCACATAGAGGACTTCTTGGGAGCCGGCTCCTGAGAGCAGCCAACACGTCCAGCTGTGGCCACGAGACCTTTACGGCAGAGCCTCTTCCACGGGAGACCACTTCTGAGCTTCCCTCTGTCCGAGCCCTGTTTATCAGGGACTATATTCCTATTTTGCAGACACACAGCAGCATCCTCAGTCTGTAAGGCTGCAAACGACTTGCAAAGTATGGGCGTACGTGCACTCCAGCCATGTAGTAGTACAGCAGAGCACAAATCATTTTTAATTGACTGAAGTAGATGGTGGCTAAAGGGGCGAGAAAGTCTGTGCTCCCACACGGAGGGGCTGGGGAACGGGGCTGCCTAACTCTGTCTCACGACAGCACCGGTGAGAGGTTTGCAGAGAAAGCCCCAGTAGAAAGGGTGTTTGTTTTTTTTACACTGCAGGTGGTTTCCAAATGACTGAGTCCAACACGGGAATCAGCTGGGGCACGGCAGCAGAGGGCTGTGACGCCTGGTTTGTCCTGCTTCACGGCACCTTCCTGCGTAAACAAGCCCTTCCTTTTTACTCTTTCGAAATCCCATCGCATTGCAATGCAAAGGAGGCTGAGTTCTGGATATTTCTTTTTACCAAAACTGTTCTCATTTCTCCTTAGGTATTTCCACTGAAAATATCCCAGCTGGGTGTAGTGACAGCATCTGAAATGTGATAAGACATCAGAGACATGAAAGAGATCAGCACTTAGCCTACTTGGAGGGGGCGGGGGGGGTGTTTTTTTTATCTCTTCCCTGACATCATGTTGCTGGGTGAAATGAGAAGCTTTCTGGGCCTGGGGGGACTGGGGGGGTCCTAGCTTTCAGCAGCCAGAACCACGGGCTCTCCCTGCAGCCTTGGGCTGCTGGAGGCTGGGGCATCCCACCGAGGGCTCTGCGCCCACCCATCCATAATCGGTCCCTCGCTCGAGTGGTGCAGGGTCGAGCGGCTGGAAGGGTATCGGAGAGGGAAACGTCTTCAGCCGGGCGGTGGAGATGAGTGGGTGTCGGAGCCTTTATACTTAATTGGGGGTCTTGGAGATGTCAAAGAATTGCAGTGCTTAATTTGTCCACAGACGGAACGTACAGCCTACAAAGCTACAGAAATGCTTCACTGGATTTCACTTGGATTTAACCCAAAGCTGACATTACTGTGACTAATTCCACTTCTTTCTCCCCTGCCCCCTTCATACCCTTGACACAGCTAATTTTAGCAAGAAAGTCATGCTCCTTAGTCTCAGCAAGGCTCTCTGAAGTTTTTTTAATGATTATTCTGTTCATGCACTCTGTCAGTTATTCCCAAAGAAAAGCATAGGTCTACAGACCTAAATATGATATGACATGATACGCTCCTGGGCTTCTGCTTAAAGCGAACGGCTATATCCCACAGCCGAACCACCGTATTACTTGACTCCATCACCCTCGGCAGCCTGAAGTTCACTTTACAACCTGAACGTGAGCTAACCTCACTCAACAGACACAGAAGTCAGGATACATTTCTTGGCAACAAATAGGACAACTGCATTTCCACAATGAATTATTTTGGGATTGTCATCCCGTCACGGTAACCGCATTTTAAAAGAATCACCTTGCTATTATAGCAGCTTTAGTAATGGTACGGAGCTAAGTAAAAAGTGTACAGTCACCTATTGTGTGGGGGTTGGCTGGAAAAAGCCAGTCAAATCTTTGCTCAAAATAGACATGCCCTTTTCTTGGGCTGCATCAGTGATCTTTAAGCAAAACTGAGAAGTGTCTAGAACACAAAAACCTATCAAACTGTAAATTATCATAGGGCTTTCCTATGTCTTTGAACTGCAGCTTCTAAATAGAGGCCAGCTTCTTTAGAGGTAAGCTTCACCAAAATTTCAGATTGCAGCATTTTCTGTTCAAAACAGGCATTGTTTTAAAATTGGTATTACATAAAATATGTGCATTTTGATTTGTATTCCCATGCAATATTTTAAAATGAAACTCTGTGATCACCAATTTGCACTGAAAAGTTCATTATATGTTTTCAGTCTCACATAGCTAGCTTTGTGATAAGTTATCCCTAGGCAAAAAGTAAAAAGATTAGAATATTTCTACTATTACAGTGCAATAAATTAACATATTACTTCACTACCACTATTGGCAGGTCACAAAATAATGCAAATTATCAAAACAAAATACAAGTGAAAGTACAAAACAGAAAAAACACATTTCTGAGCTTTGAAATAAAAATTTTAGGAACATTGCCCCCCCCCCGATTTTTTTTGAAAGGTGACATTTTGAAAATCCTGGATTTTGTTCTGAAGCCAAACAAAAATGAAGTTCAAAATGTGCAAATTTTGAAAGTTGATAGCAAGGTGTTTTCCCTGAAAGCAGTAGCTTCTTCTGCATCTCCACTGTGAACTGAAGTGAGATTCCCAGAGCAGAAGGTTTTGTAGGCCAGTAGGAGAAAGGCAAGTTTTAATCAAGATGACTTCTCCAACTTAAAGGGAAATTGTGAGACTTTTGGGCAGACTTCAGACACCGTCAGGTGACAAAGGCAGGGGAATCCATATTCTCTTTTTCAGTTACCTGTCTTGCAAAACTAGGCTGAAGTGGCTTCACATCTTGCAGGAGGCATTGCCCACACAGAGAAGCCAAAAAACTTATTATCTACAGGCAAAAGAATCTCAGAGAGCAGAAATAAAGAGAATAGGCTAGAGATTTCTGTAGTGTCCCTAGAGGAAGTGGAACCAAGGGCATCAAAGAGCGTGCAGAACTTTTTGAAATTCATTTGAATAATGTCTTTGAAGTAGGAACAATGGGAAGACATGAAAAGCGATACGAGAACCGCTTATCTACATCGCTCCGCTCACTGTCTGTGCGGGTAGCACATCATCGCCCCAAAACTTTCAAGCCTTCGTGTCTGCCACCCAACTCTGAGAAGGCACCAGAATAACTGGCCCTGTTTTGAATGGCTCGTGACAGAGAGCAGCAGCTCGGTCACTCTCCAAATGGGGCCAGTTACTCGCAGGTTTCCCCTCCTACAACCAGTATGGCTGTAAGTGCTTCGGGTGAGGTGGATCTCCTGCCTTCAGATCTCATCATCGAGGAACGCTAGAGTCAAAGCTGACTGATCTGAACGAAAAGAGGAGAATGTAAAAATACTGGTGTCTTCTATCTACCAGCCGTGTCCGGTGACTGCATTCCCTTCCAGTGAAGGAAGGATCACCTTACCCATTACAGGTCCAGCTCCTGCAATAGTTCACATACCAACTCTTCCTTCACCGACGGTGGGTCTGTGTTTGCATCAACCTGGACTTCTGTTCCCAAGGCCGGGGGCCCAACAGCGCTGGTAAAGACAGAGGTGAAGAAAGTGTTGAGAACTTCTGCCTTTGCAGCGTTGCTGGTGACTAACTCACCCCTCCTGTTTAACAGTGCGACAGAATTTTCCTTCTGTTTCTGCTTGTTGTTTACATACCTGAGGAACCCTTTCTTGTCGTTTTTGGCATCTCTGGCCAATTTCAATTTGAGCTGAGCTTTTGCTTTTCTAACTGCATCTCTGCACACCCTGGCAATGCCCTTGTAGTTCTCGATGGGTATTCATCTGTTTTTCCGTCTCTGATATGCTTCTCTTTTGGTTTTGAGCAGACTCAGAAGTTGTTTTGGTTTAGATCAAATGACACATACACAGTTTTTGAACCATAGAATTTATGTGCTTTCTTAGTGATTAATATTTAAAAAGATTGTTTGGCACCGGACATTCAGTACATGTCTTGCAAGGACTTGGCACAGAGAAGAGGTAAGTAATCAGAAATGTGCCAAAGACTTGTCAAGGAAAAACTTACGCTCAATACTAATCAAACTCAACTCTGTGCCAGTACTCCCACTCATCCTTTCATAGGAGAGCTACGTCTTTCAGCATGACTCTGCCCATGCTGCTTCAGAGACAACCAACACCTTTCACAGTCAGTTGACAAAAATGAAAGTTTGGGAGGCTGAAAACAGCAAAAAAATACAACTCACCTTCTGCTCTGCAGCAAGGATCGCTGCTGGGTGCAGAGTCCTGCCTGTTCTGCTCAGGGGATTTCCAAGAGTAAAAGACTTAATTTGCAAGTCAGTGGCACTAAAAGATAAATTTCATCGTGTCCCCCCATGCCCCATCATGTTTCAGTCCCCAGTGCCGGTGCTGTGGCAGCTCAACGGCAGCCACCGTGTTTTTCTGCTGTAGCAGAGACACCAAACTCATTAGTGTTCATTAGCGTTGTCCCTGCATGCACGCGAGATGCAGCTGCAGAGCAAAAAGTCATTTCTTCCCTTGGCACCTCTCACATGCAGCGTGCTAAAGGGCTCCCCAGGCATACAGCGGTGTGGGACAGGGACTCACGGATGGGTTTTGTCTACCTTCCCAGGGTTAAGGTGATGTGCCCAAGCTGTGTTCTCCTACTCTTTTTAGAGGAAAACCTCGCACAGGACAGCCGCAGCCACCGCCTCCCAAAGCCAAGGTGCTGCCTGCTCGCAGGGAGGCGAGTGCCGGCTCCCAAAGGGCCTAAATTAAGTAAGTGCTCTGAATCATCTCTGGAGTAGTATCTCTATCTCCAATGACTATGGAGAGACCCTAGAGAACAAGTCTCTGTCTGAATATAGGGGATTGTAGCTGGCCGGTGTGTACCCCTGTTTCCTGTACAGTTTATGTAGCTTGCTTTCATTTAGGCTCAAAAATAGGATGGATGAAAAATCTTCTGAAGCTCAAAACCAACCTACCCAATTTGCAACTGCATGTGCACAGAAAGTTTCACTGACTTCAGCAGCATGGTCTGAAAATATTTTTAAAGATATCAAAATGTTTTTTAGTGTCACATGCACTATACACACACAGGGCACACACGTGTTTAAACACCTGCAAGGTCAGAACCGCATTTGGCTGGGAATCCGAACTGAATCCACTTTTAAAATTTTGCCATTTAAAAAAATATTTAACACTACACTGAGATAACAGCTTTTCCAAAAAAAGAAAAAAAAGAAAACAAAGCAGCAGGCGGGTTCTCCCAGAAGACATGTGCTCTCCTACCTGCCACAGTTAAATAGTATTCCAGAGTTGCACACATCACTCTTAATATTATCAAAGATGCTGCATGCACAGCGAATGCTAAGAAACTGGGCTACACCGGCTCCTGTGCCACTGAAACACAGGAGAAAAGACAGGCATAACTCGTGTCACTCTGGCAAACCGCATTAGAAAAAGAAAATTAATCTCCCAGCTTCTAAAGCACATTGCAACCATTACAAGAGAAAATAGATATATTTTGAACATAGTAATTTTCTTTTTTTTTTCCCTGTTGCAATCCCTTTTCTTTCTCTTTCTAGCCTACGTTTCAAAATGTTAAGAAAAAATAACAGTTCCACATCGTTTCTACAACATTCATTTCCTGCTAGGGAAAGTCAATCAGCAAACACGATGGTCCCAGTGCCAATCATCAGCCCAAAGTCGATTATTTTTCCAAACTGACCAGAGCAGGTCCCTCACCCCCGCAGTGGGAGGTAACACACAGCTTTACAGCCAGGAGCCACCAAAGGGAGGTGGGTGGGAAGGGACTCGTGCAGTGGACGTTACTGCAAGCCCTAACTATTTGCTTCAGAGTGGCACAGCTCAGAAACACAAGAAATCTTCTGGCTCTAATCCTCAGCTTGAAAAATATTAAGGTCAGAAAAAAACCCTACAGGAGCAGCTAACATTTAAATATTGCAATTGTTCAGGGACATGAGGAGGAAAAGGAAACGTAGCCGCTGTTGCTGGCACATCTGATTTTATGTGTCTCCCCTCTCTTAGCAAGGGTTCGCACACGTACTCCGAAGTCCTGCACCCCAAAACGATCCTTGCTGCTTCTCTTGCTGAAGTCTGCAGTAGGGAAACACTTTGGAAAACCTTTCAGGATCCCTCCATCCCAGGAGTGGCAGGGGTGAGACCAGATTGCTGAGCTCCAGTGACGCTGTTTTGCTTTCTCTGTCCACTGGATGGAGAAAGCGCGGTCAGGCTGCTGCAGAGAAAAGGAGTGCTGGACCCCAGCTTGCAGTGCTATCGTACTTGGCCTCTCCTTCTGCTCCAGCAAGGAAATTCGGCAGGATGCAACATCACACTGAAAATTGTTCCCTTCCCCTTTGCTAGATTAATAGGCCGGTGGATGGTCGTGAGAAGAACAGTCCTCTCGTGGTGGTGGCTTCAGGTATAAACCGTGACCTCAGAAAGAAACCTTTGTTCAAAGGCAAAGGCAGAGCAGTACAGAATTAAAAAACTTCTCATCACAACTTTGATTTCAGTGTGACTTTCAGCCCTATGATCTGAACAATAACTTTCACCAGTTTTAGATTCTCTCTGCTTTTTCCCCCCTAAAATAAAAATCTTTGCAAATTATTATTGTTGTTGTTATTAATCACACTTTCTACAGTGGGATCTACAGCACCAAGGATTAATGAGCATGTAGCCAAGCATTAATGTAGATAAATGGGATCTACCTACCTCTGCTCCAAGCACTTACCTCCTCCTGGTCCACACTGGAACAAACAGGTCAGATATAATGCATATTTCTGTGGATCCCTACAGCACTAACCTAAAAGCCAACCCTACCTAATACCCACAAAGGACCCCAGGGAGTTTACGGTCCGGGTGGGTAAGACAGAGCCGGGAGAGGGGAGGTGGTGGGGCACAGGAGGGAGTGTGATACGTGGGAGAAGGGAAAGGCATATCCCTTGGGAGAGTGGGATGACTCCGGATAGCTCCTGGATCTGAGGGCCAGGAGGAGCACCTGGAGCAGCTGTGCCTAGCCCGTCCATAACGCCAGGCACGGAGGGTCACCCTGTTATCCCTGCGCAGACCCAGCCAGCCCACCTTTGATTACCACTCAGACTGGCTATGAAGATATCAAGGGATGGTCAATCCATCATTCCCTTTGGTCATTGATTCCTCTGGCTAATCCTCTTTACTGAAAAGAAAAAAAAAATTGGGCTTCACATCGGAGTTCCTTATAATCTGTCACTCTCAGAAATATGAAATTGCACTTCTGGAAGCTAGACGTTCAGGATGGTTCTGTGACAAAAAGTCTTGCAAAAAAAGATACTTTCCCTTGGACAAGCAGCAAGCGTTTTGAGATCTGACCAACTAGCCACATCTGGACGAGAACATTAATTTGAATGATACGGGCATATTCTTTTGGGCCAACTCTTCTGCCAACATTGTGCAACCATACTATGTACCTCACATTCAAAAAGAGACATCACAGAACTTCACGGGGGGAGCCAGGGCTGCCCAGCCAGAGTTAAAGATGTGTCCTCACACACAAAAAAAGCAAGAGGTTTGGTTCAAGTCTTTGCTTTGTAGGAATTTCAAGAGAGAAAGAAAGGGGTTTTTCCCATGTAGAGCCAAGAATGCCATTTTCTGCCCAGTTGCCTTGTTTCATGGAATGTCAAGTAAATCTGCCCATTTAGTAGACATACTCAGGCAATAACAACCTGTCTTCTGTTTGTGAACAGAAAAGGACTGCTTATTTTGTTTTAAAGGATCATAAATCAAATTTATCCTTATGCATTAATGTTGTGCAACAAAGCTTATAAGAGTATGGGTCAGCAGGAATTTCAAGGAAATAATTGCATTTTAAAAAGTCAGCCACGGTGCTTGAACATGGCAGCAATGAAAACTTATGCAAAAATAACAACCCAAACACAGAAAAATGTTTTTAATGTTAACTGTCTAGTAAAGATATCTTGAAGTATCAAAAGTCCATGGAGTTCTGAAAACATTAATACTTTCATTTCAAATATTATAAGAATAACCATACACCTAATGCTTTGCTAAGACTCCTTGGACTTTGCTTTTCAACAGCCTTGAGATCCCAGCAAGGGCAGTTCACCAGTTGGTATAAATAGATAGTAGCTTAGCAAGGGCATAGGACAGCCATTTTTTCCACAATTATCTGATAGGTTTTCATCCACTTCCGATCAAAACATTCCTCCCACTGAAACATTTGTTTTGCTTAAGTTGAACTTTAAAATTCCCTTGTAGCCATCAGGCTTGGGGTCTTTCTGAATATCATTAACAGTAACAAAAACAAAACAAAATAAAAAAAAAATCATGCTATGGCAATAACGTAACCTTTTAGAGAGTTTCCTTCTGTTCCCAGTACTGGAGGGAGGATCAGAATTCAGCTATCAGCAAAACCCCACAATTCCATAAGGGAGATGAGAGACCAGACAGAAGCTGCAGACCAGAGCATGCAGGATATGTGGCTAGGAAAAAGAAGAGCAATGTGTGTGTTTTTTGAAATGTATTTCATTGGAGGGAGTTTATAAAAAGAATTAAGGATAGTCAGAACTCAAATCTTATCTCCCTAAAGGGCAACAACTCTTCTACAAAGAAGAGATGCTTTCAGCTTAATCACAGAGTTAACTAAATAACTGTATTTTTGGCCAGGCAGAAGACCAAAGATTTGCAAGAATTTGAATTATATTTGAAATTATCTTTGACTTTCAATTAAGATGTCTCTAGAAATAATGCTGGGTATTATCTTCCACGTGGAACTGAAAGTGAAATTGGCTTCTCTACACAGAAGGTCCTTTCCACAGTACAATAAATTGTATTAATCCATTAGCAGAAATGTCAAGCTCAGCTGATAATTATCAACCAGCTTTGCGAAAACACTGGCCATTCCTCATTAAATTTGTGTGAGAGATCTAACTAGCGAAGTCCATTCCGAGATGTCTGGTGATCTTAATGCAACAGTGTTCTTGCAGCACAAGACTGACTTTGCTGCAAAATGGACCGTGACTTCCAGGCTCCACGGTTTCACACCAGGCAGAGCAGGCTCGGGGTATCTCACCGGTACGGCCGAAACCGCGTTACACCAGCCCGGGGAAGAAGGATGCACCACGAGTTTACTCCTACCAAGGAAAACCTGGGAGGTAAGACGTGGCCGTAAGCCGAGCAGAGGACCCCAAGAGCTGGGGCTTGCCCATCACCGGTGTTGGGTGTCGATACGGATGCTGCCGGGAGGTGACACCTTCCCTCGCACACCCACGGGTCCCGTCCACAGCAGCAGCAGTAGCCAGGCTGGCCAGAAGGCAACCTGAAGCCGTGGGCTTCCTGGAGTGCAGAGCGGGCCACTGAAGTCATCGACTTTTTGGCCCTACGTCTGGGTTTGGGAGTAAAGCTGGAACAGAGGAAGGTGGGTCCGACTCTTCTTTGTTTCTGCCGTGGCAGGGTATCTCCATCTGCAGAAGTGGGTTCAAAGCACCTGAGGTAAGTTCCTGGCCCTGCTCAACACGGTGGTGGATGTCCCATTGTTCCAGCAGTGCTGGTATTTAGAAAAAACATGCGGCAAAGGGCTGTGCAAAACAACACTGGCTTGCTGGTGAAAGAGGGATGAGCGAGGAAGATTGTTTTGGTTTTCTCCAACCCACTCTGCTTTATTCTTAATAGCTAAATTTATGCAAACAACCCAGAGAAATATGTATCAAACAACTCAGATGAAGGGATATTTTTAAAGTGAAATGGCATTTAGATAAAATTTTGCCAGTTCTGCTGAAAAAAAAAAAAAAAAGGAAGTCTGTTCTAATTCTGCACGATCCTAACGCTGAATTTACCATAAGGGCTAGATATCCAGATGAATTTTGAGGGTTTGTACGTCGGGGCGATGCTATTTATGGCACCCTCTTGGCGAACACAAGGAGGGAGAAGCCTAAAGGCTTAAGCTGTTCCCCCTGGAAACCAGAGCGCTGCCCTGATGAGGCAGGACTAGGCTGCCTGTTCTGTAACAGTATGTATAATGGATGAGACTTTCAGGGGGTGGGTGTTCAGATGCCAAAAACTGATGCACACAGAATCATTAGTCACTTCTGAAAAGTCTTTGGCAGGATCCCTAACTATATGGAACCAATCCATAGCTATACAGCTCGCAGGCAGGATGCTACAGACTTAATGGTCTGCTCTCGAGCAGATATATGGTTTGTTTTTGTTGAGTTATCGAGTTTGTTGATGGCTTGTTGGAGCAGAATGGGATTGAATGAAAAAGGGAAGGTGATTCACAGAAAAATGGCTTAGTTGACCAAAATACACCTCCTCTGCTCTATGTTGCTGGCTGCCACTGTCAGCTCCCACTACAGACGGCTTGGAAAGGTGTTTCCTTCCTTGCTTTTTATCTCTCACCTCACAACAGCATGTGTGTGCTCTTCTTCACGATGACCGATGAAGGCCTGAAAGCATTTTAGGAGCAATAGGGTAAGAAGAGGGGATGAGGAATAAGTCTGCTCCTAGCTCTGCCAGAGCAGTTCAGGATGAGAACTATTGCGGATACATCACACCAGAAGGGAAGAGGTGGCAGCACTGAGCCTTTAGCCGATCTGTTCTCTGTCGGCCGCAGACGTTGGTCACCAGGATGACATGGGCATGAAATGAATGAAGAGTTTGAAATGGGCATGGCTAACATTTCCTCCTCAATCGCTGGCAGTCTGTTCACTCTCGTCAAGTCAACAACTTACCAGTTGTAATCAATACCACCTCCCTTCTTTTACACGATTACGGGAAAAGATTAAAAAAGGAAGTGCCTGCTGGTTTTTCCTGCCACTTACTTTTAAAGCCATCCGTGAGGCTCAGCTCCAAAACAGAAAAAAAAAAAAGAAAAAAAGATGCCCAAACTTAACGGGCAGCAGAGAGCAAAGATGCATACAAGAACAGCTCCTTCAACCACTCAGCATTTTGGCTCCATTAAACAAGACACCCTCCTGGCATTGAGGGACTGTGGCAGCGATATCGTCTCAAAACTGAGACACCACCATACGTCATGGCAGACACTTCACTGAGCCAAGAGGAGACACTGGAGACACGCTGATGGGAATGCGTAAAGCAGGATCCCAAGCTCGGAGCCAAAGACCCGCCGCAGGGATTCACTCATGTGGAGCTCGCAAAGGGGCACCTCACCTGAGCTGACAGCAGGGTTCTCCTGCACGCTGCAGAGCGGGGCAGAGGAATTGCTTTGAAGGACCCAAGCCGTGCCTGATCCCCAAAACACCGCTGCTCTCAGAGTCAGCCTTTTCAGTGTAAACACGTCTCCCCTGAGATGGCACTGCGGTCCCTTCATTCAACCCTGAGATGTCCAGCAGCAAACTTAAGCAGCCCAAGTACCCGAATTCTGCACTTGGGTCTCAAGCCCATAAATCTCCTCCAGCACATCCTCAGCCCTCTGATCTCTGAAGTGTTTGGCCCTGTGCGGTGCACCGGTGGATCTGAGCAAAAAGGGAAGCTTGGCATGCCACAGAGAGCGGGGGCAAAGAGGCAAGCTGTGGAAAAATCCAAAATCCTTGCTTTTTGTTCATCATGGACTTCACAGCGCCATTTAGGAATCTGTTTCCCCAGGCACCATTTTCCAGATAAGTACTCCAAAACGAAGTTTAGCATCTGAACAAGTACAGATAAAGCCATTTCATTGCAGCACACAAAATGTGCTGTGTTTGCGTGGCCCGGTTTGCAGTCAACACAAAAATCAATTCAGCCGAACTCTGACAAAAAGCGCAGCCTGTTCATTTGGTTCCCGCTTACCCCATGTAAAGGAGATCCAAGGGGATTCGCAGCAAGCGGTCACGTGCAGCGCACTGACACCAAGACACGATGTTAACAAACTAGAGAAGGGCTCTGGCCAAACGTCCCCAGGGGTCCCTTCTCCCTCACCCCGGGGTGAATTCGGCGCTGACACGATCAGCTCCGGGTCCTCTGACAGCGCAGGCCTTGCAGGGCTGTCAGACATCACACCCCCCCACCGTGATTTGTGCATTTGACAGGCGCGTCACCTCTCTGCAAGGCTCAGATACAATCTCAGGCGCTGACGAGGGAATGAAAACCATTTGGCTTAGGTACCAAATTGCCAGTCAGGAGAACACGACTTTAGTATTTGCCTCTTCCCCAGGCAGCTCTTGATATTTTGCAATTTGCAAGTGTTACCAGAGGGCTTTTCACACCTGCCTGCGAACAGAAGTCAGGGCTTCATCATGGCAGGTCGAATCTAATGCTCCTTGTCACAATGACTTTCAGAGCAAAAGCATCCAGGCTGTGGTTGGCTCTGCTATATAAAATCAATGCTTCACCCGCAGCCTGCTCAACAAATCGAGAGAACTCGGGCCAATAGCTAACGCTGTTTTAAAAATCTTCTGGAACTCACCGGTACAGCAGGTAATAGGTCAATTGGTAGTGGCTGCTTCTGCCTACAGGTTACTTATTCCTGGACTGCAAAATAGAGCTGTGCTTATGATCCACTATTAAGTAGCACTTACTGGAAGGCTGGATACCTCAGCTTTAAAAAAAAAAAACAAACCACAACTCAAAACCAAGTATTTACAAGCAGAGCTAAGCACCTCTTACGTCAGAACGCCGCCAGTGGGTCAACTAGCTTAACAATTACAAATCGCTAATTTAAATCCCACTGCTTTCCAAACAGCATGTTTAGAGGCCTAACACGAAATTAGTTTTATCAGCCTAAGTCCATGCATCTCTTTCCTATTTCCATCAAGACGCTTGGCACGGACCAATAAACTAGAAGGGCCAAGATGTGAGCGGGGAAGGGATGGACACAGCGTTACCTGAATTACTGGAAGCACGGCAGCGGTTGAGATCAGGGCACGCCAAGCAGCAGAACCTGGGAGCAACCCAGCTGTATAAAGACATTCGGTGAGGCTGACAGCTTTCTACCTGCACTAAAGCACACGGGTTTCTCACCTGAAGTTCATCGATCTGTGTAAATGATTTGCCAAATGTGAGCTAACTCAGGCATAATTTGCATAATCAGTGACACGAAGCTGAGGGTAAGTAGCAGCTACAGACCGACTACTCCCAGGAGTTGAAGAAGTGCTAATAGCGGTGCCTACCCTGTCCACTATATGTATCTCACCCAGGAGACAGCTCCAAAATTGCACAGCAGTGCCGCTGAGCAGGGCACATTTTCTGCACGAGACGCGTGTGTTCTCACCACAGACCCGTGGGCAGCCTGCCACCATGCCCCCCCAACCTTGGAGCTATGTAGCTCAGGTCAAAATAACATTAAAAATGCAGCCTGAGATGGCCACGCAGTCCAGGATAAGCCTGCACAGCATCTTTCTTCTTCCAGGCCATTGCTGGCAAAGCCCAAGCGAAGACCAGTGCAAACCCCTGCACAGTGCCAACACCCAGACCCGCACGGCCCCATAACGTTGGGCAACCCCCCCTCATTGCCTACAAGGTTCTAGTATGCTTTAGTCAAAATGTATTAGATAAAATGATCAGCTGGCTCTTTTCAACTAAAGTCACGGTCACCAAACCCCAGGGGAGGCTGTCACCCCACCTAAATGTCTGTCAGGCTAAAACAAATGTAATTTGCATCTTTGCATTGATGGTGTCTGCTTGAGGACATTCAATTACTTGATAAGCCTGAGTGTGAAAAGGATGGATGTTCCCATTTTCCCCAATTACGCATAAATCTATCTGTCCCTCCACATCATACAAGTTTTTTAAGAGCACATTAAGGACATTATCAATATTTTTCCACTGTCCAGAAAACCTTTGAGAAGGTTTCTCCCACCCATAAGCAAAGAACACAGTGGAGAAAATGTCTGCGTGAATCCATCAAAGCCAGCTCTGTGGCAAAAGTTTTCTGTTTTGAAACGCAACAAAATTATTTTATGTACTCTTCATGAAAAGCTATTCGGGGGGGGGGGGAGGAAACATTCTTCATTCCCACATGGCAAAGGGAAAAATTGTTTGTCTCCATCTCCGTGGGATTGCCCAGGTCTAAGCCATTCTTCTGAGGAGCCCCATGCTCTGGGGCCAGGCTCCTCGATCCCAAAGGGATCCTGCAGGCACCTGGCTCCCACCCCCTCGGGGAGGGATTCTGGCAACACCAGGGATCCAGGAACAGTGTGCAGAACTACTGCATACGTCCAAGTCATCTTACTGGAGATAATAACCCAGGAAAGAGCCTCAAAACTGACTGGAGCTATGGGGGGGAAAAAAAAAAAAAAAAAAAAAAAATCTTTCCTTGCAGTGAAAGGCGTCTTTATATGTGTAGTTCATCTAAGAGAAGGTTAAAAGGTGGCTTGATCACAATTTACAAGGGGCTGCAACGAGACACAGATGGATCTCATGTCTTTTTTTCTCCTGGCTATTAAAGACCCAACACTGGGAAGCTGAAGCTAGACAGATTCAGATTAGAAATGAGGTGTGAATTTTTAACAGAGCAGGTAATTAATCATTGAAACAGCTTACTCAGGGATGTGGAGTATTCTTCTTCACTTGCAATCTTTAAATAGATGCTGGATTTCTTTTTAAAAGAAGACACGCCAGGTCCGAAACAGGAGTCAGGGGCCCGGTGCAGGATTATCAGCCAAGCCCTTTTGCTCTGCCCCTGCGACATGACAGAGGTTTAATAACCATAATGCACTACCCAGGCTTAAAAATCTCTGGAAGATATTCATGCCGGCTAACCTTAGATATGCCTGGCCTCCCTCTACAGCCGAAGGAGGCAGTTAGAGCAAGACATTGCTACTTTCTAGTTGCTTCTGCTGTAGGAGAGAGGAGCGTATTTCATGCAAAGGCAAGGCTTACCAGGAATATGTGATGGAACAGCAAGAACTAATTGGATCCCAAATAAGATTAGAGGAAGGGACAGGCGGCCTCGTTCAGGTACCACTGTGGAAAGGAGCCTCACTTGTCGTCAGTGGTAAGACTTCCTACAAATCCTTCACATTTTTTAAAGAACTGTAATTCTTTATACATCTTTACAAATATTTGCCTTTTTCTGTGCTGTTAACACTTGCTGTTGCCAACAGATGTTGCCAATTTCTGCTTGAAATGCAAGGAATGAACCATCATAATTTTGGATGCATTTGAGAGAAAAAAAAAACACCAACCAAAATACAAATCCCTCTCCAGAAAAAAACAACAGACTTGAAAATTTTACCAAACCAGAAAGCAATTCACAGCCCAATTCACGACCTGATCTCTGTGAAAGCTGATTTAGCAAATCGCATCCTGAAGTAAAAGCCAATGTTTCTTTGCAGAAACACAAAGCATCTTAGGTGTCGAATCTTTCATGCGTAGTTCTATAACAAAGACCACTGTGACTGGCAGCAGACTGATCACCTTGCTTGCATGCAAAGGTTGTAGCAGAATAATTCTTGTAATTATACATGAAGTGTTGAAAAATTAGGTGCCTGGCAATTACAAGATGGAAAAAAACACACCTTATTCTACAGGAGCTAAGTCCAAGAAGTACACATATTCATTAGAAGATATAATCCTTCACTGTTTCCTCTATGTAGTTTTGGAAAATCGCATCACTTGTTTATAAGCTGTTTGTTTCATCAGACTTTCCAAAATATTTCTGATTTCAGCTTGGTAGCTGCAACATCCACCCTTGCCATGAATGTTTAGGATTGATGCACCCAGGACATAAATATGTGTAAATATGTATACACACATATAAATTTTATATACAGATATATATTTCTAGCTAAAAATGTTTCCACTAACAGTTTGACAGAGATGTGACCTTTCCCATTACTGAATGCTATTACATTTTGACTACTAATGAGTAGCAGAACTTGGGTGTTAACACACACAGAATAGGCAGGCATTACTTACGTGCTGCTCCTCTGCAGTGCCTATTTATGGATCTTGACATTTCTCTGAAGTCAGCCACTCAAGGAAGCAGCTATGGCCACTTGGAGGGCTTAGAAAAATGCAGCCTAACCTAACAAAATCAAACAAATTTGTGATGACTCACTGTCTGACACGTCAATGGTACCCATCGCAAGATCAGCTGGGAAGGAGGACTTGCTCACGTCTTCATCAACCACATACATGAACCGGAATCACAGAGTAATGCTAATTGATATAGGGAGCTAGAGTGGCTTTAGAAGGATACCCGGGAAAACAATTCTATACGATGCAACATTCGCTGACACTTCCCAATCCGCTTGGCAGCGTGATGCTCAAGGAGCACAGAAACAGCCAACATTCAGCCATGCCCTTTAAGCAGTTTGCCTGTAGAGACAGTGCATGACTCACAAAGCAGGGTATTCTCAGCTGAGACAGCAGCTTCTGAGTCAGCAGCGAGCAGACAAATGTCTGCTAGTAAAGGTGATAAAAAGGTCAGGCTGATAACTTCAAGGGAAGGAGGAGCTGGTAACGAGTTGAGCTCCCCACCTTGGCCCGCACACTTTGGGTGGAGATGCTGCAAGGTGTCCTCCTGGTCCTGCAACTAATGAGTGAAGCAGTAGGTGCGTTTTGGACTGGTTTATTAGTCCTTCTGGATACACCTTCCAAAACCAAGCTGTTCTCTGGGAGTACTTAGCGAGGAGTTCAGAGTGTGACGTGCACACTTCAAAGAAAGCTGCTCATCTTCACTTTATGAGCTGTGCTTATGTTCTGCAATGGCATTTTACTTACCTGTTACCTGTAATAGCACCAGAAAGAAGACCCCAAGAAAATCTTCAGTGTAAATGTGAGAAAAGTTATATTACACAGAGCGAGAAGAAGTACTGCAAGGATGCCATGAATTGTACAATAGCTAAAGTTTCCCTTTTTTCAGCCAGGTTATAGATTCACTAGGGGGTACTGTGCTTACCCGACACTGGTAGGGGAAAAAGTAAATGTTTAGTTTGCTCCAGTAAAGGTGGAGTGAAACCCATCCTCTCTAGGATGAAAAGACTCAACTATAAGAGGACTCCCATCCATCAGCTCAAATCTGCTCCACTTTTTCCAGTCTTTAAATATAGGTCTGTAAGAAAGCAAACAACTGAGTTGGATGATTGAGACTCTGGAAACAGAGAAGATTCAGATTTACCAGGATGAGAAGAATTAAAGCGAGAGCAGTGCAGTGGGAACACAAAGAGACTGGTGCATAACCTGTGGGTGTGAGGTTTGGTGTGAAATCAAAGTGCCTGTTCTGTGCCATGAAGCCAAAATTTCTCACTGTGTGCCTGGGGGATGGTGCGAGGGCATAGCGAGGTGTCTGAAGATGCAAAGCCTGCTGGAATAGCAGGGGAGGGCTGCTTAAAGTGCAGAGAGACAAACTTGGTGCAATCACATCCCTGCTGCTTTTTGGACCTGGCCGCTGCTACCAGCTGTCTCACAAACTGACTGGGCAGCATCTCAGAGAGCACTAACTGGCACGGGCCAAACCAGTCAGGGAATGTGCTGGTATTTAAGCAGCCTGGGCGGTATTTGAGGGTGCTGTGCATTATTCTGCAGCATATTTTCAGCCAATGTAGCCAGGTTTACATCAGCCCTTGGCTGAGGGATCACATCCTACCCCTGAAACACAGCCTGCCTAGGGTGGGGAAAGAGGTCCCAGCTCCCCCCTCTGCCTAACTCTTCACATTTGGGTTGTACCTGCCCCTGCAGAAAGCTACCTCTTCTGCTCAGGTTGTTTCCTCTCCTCCAGTCTGTTATTCTCTTTCCCTGCTTGCCTGCAGAGATCAAGGGTGCTACAGAAAATCAGAGCAGATGCTACAGAGCTATCAGACGGCAGTGATCCCCGGCTGATTGCAATACAGCCCTTTTAGTTCCCTGAGTTGTTTTGCAGAGATTTAGGAAGAAGGGAGTTCCCTGCAGCATAGGAGATTGTCATTATGCAGCGCAATCAGGCGCTGTGACGAGATGCTCTTTTCTCACCAAATAGGGTTCCCGCGAATCCCCGAGAGGACACGGAGGCTTGCAGCCTTGTGCAAGACCGAGGGGGCTGGCAGATCTGGGCTTAGATTTCTCTCGGTCAGGTGTCCTGAGCTCTGTGAATAAATGTCGGGGTGCAGACGACAAACAGACATCGTTCCGTACGTCAGCCGGGCGTCCTCTCCTGGCCTGCAGGGACGGCGAGGATGTCCGCCGGGGTGGGGGGGTGTTGAACCGAGAGACACCCACAACCCACCCCGTTACACATCACACAAGGAGAGTGGAAGGGGGAGAGGGGGGGAAGCGTTTTGCTGCGCGGAGATCTTGTAGGCTTCTGAACACCACAGGGGGCGAGCACGGTTGAAAGGAGAAATCTGACTGTAAGCCTGAACACCCTGGTTTCCATTGGTTTTTCTGATCTTTAACAGTATTTGATCATACAGAAAGCTATTTCGCAGCTCCTCCATGCCATCGCTCTGGTGCGTGTAACCCGCGACCATCGGGAGTAATATATCCCGCTTGCCCACACAGCGGGATCGCTCACGAAAGCCAAGTGAATTTGATTCTCGAGCGCTCGGGCCAGATGCTGCGGCTGACACTGGCTCTCGCTCCCCCTTCTGATACCGGCCACAACAGAGGACTTCTTTCTGCAAAGCAACATCAGCGTGTCAAGTAAAATCAATAAAAGCAAGGGGAAAAAAATAAAAATGCCTCCGGCTCTGTAGGGCTTTTAAACCATAGCTGCACTTCAGAGGTTGGAAAAAGCACGATGCTGAGGAAAGCCCCATGAGAGCGGAGGGAGCAGAACCTAGGAGTCACCTTCGGAGAGGCCTCAGCTCTCCCTCTCCCTCTTGCCATTTTTGCCGAATTTAGCTAAGGTAGGTCAAATGACATGTTTCAGTGGCTTTTCTGCAGTTTATCAGCTGTTTCAGGATCCGACTAGTAGCAACCTGCAACGCTATGCATGCTTTGAATCTGTGCCTGACGTATGAGAAGTGCAGCAGGATGACAGCACCAGAAATCATAATTTGTATCTCCTTATTTGTGCACTTAAGTGTTTTTCCATGACCAAGCAGCAGAAATTGAAAGTTTTTGTCTCACAGACCTCTTATGTGGTGCTCGGGCTTCACGATGGCATCTAGCACTGGTAGATGATCCTTCGGACACATGGCGCTTACATGGACTACACTCTAGAGAGGTTTCACAATGTAAATGCCATCCCACTGGGCTGAAGTCCTGTAGCTGCAATATCTTGAGGACGATGAACTTTTTTTTGGCAAATCCGTGTCAGGGTTCTCACTGAAGGGCTTGAGACAAACCCCAGAGGCGGACAGCCCCAGGAGAGGCGATGTGTTGCTTTCCAGGCTCTCCAGGTCTGGAGTAATGAGCCAGGTCAGCATTTCAGGCTTTTTGCTGTGGGCTCAGGAGCCCCCCGAGCCCAGGGAGACAAGCTCTACCTCGAGTCCCAGGCAGCTGTTGGGTGACAGCAATAAACCCGACAAGGATGTCACCTACTCTGCGCAGCTGACAGCATGACTGAGCTTCACTCATTTTAGAAGCACCTGGGTTTTGAAACATTAATTTCTCAGAATTTCTGGTGCGCAGGGCATTTTGAAACTGTTCTAGTACAGCCTAGATCCTACCACAACTGTTCTTCAGAAACATGATCCAGAAATCCCCATCTTCACTCAGACCAACTCCGTACTCCTCGTCCAACAGCTTCCTACTAGAAACCCCAAAATGGATCCTTCTAGCCAACGCAGCCTTCAAAACCCAGGCCCAACTATGCTTCATGGACAGATCTTTCAGGTATAAATAAAGTTTAGAGAACTATTTGTCCCCAGACATTGTTTCTTTTTCTCCTTCTCCATATTCTCTCCCATATACTTTGTTTCCTGAACTCCATCCCACAAATTTCACCTATGCTTGAACTTGACAAAATTTTGAAATATTATATGATTTTATGGGAAGTCAATCATTTAATGGTCTGACAAGAAAAATACCCAAATCATAGATATTATGTGATGTTATTTAGACAAAACACTTCTATTCAAAATGATGCTTCTGTTTTACTACAGACCTTTAAAAATCTAAATAATGGAACAGACTATTTCATTTAAGCTGAAGGATGTTAGGATTTTGAACTTTTTTGTGACTGAGTCCTTTGGTCAGCCACACAGACTAAGTGATTACACTTAGCCACACATCCATTTCAAAGGACAGATAAGCCCCTGCAAACACATATGGCCACGTGCTTCATGCAGCGGACTGCCATCCTACTCCACTGCACACCTCTGGTTATCATTTTCTGTTCATTTTCCTCCAGATTATGCCCTTTGGGTTTGCTTTCTCTGACCAGCTGAATCTTTTGTTCAGCCCCAAAATGTACAGAATGTCTATTTCACATGGATAAGAGTGAAAAAATTCTGTTGTCAATACATCACACCAATAGAAAAAAAAATTATTCCCACTCTTCTTCTCCAAATACCGTTCTCTACTCCTTCCCACAGCCGGGCAAACTCAGACTCAAAGGGATCCTTCTGTCAATATCTCTGTTACGGGGAAGCAGTACAAGAGGAGAATACTCAAAGGCACTAATGCAATAAGAAAGCTACCGTGCAAGCCCTGGGCCACAGAGACAGTGCACAGTATTTGCATTACCGTTTCAAGAAGATTTTTCAAATCATAGACCTTGAAATCTACTATTTGCAAATGAAATTGTTTTTCACCATCCTGGGAATAGGGGTCAAGATAAAAGCTAATGATGGCCTTACAAATTATACACACAAAATAAGCATCCCTCACATGCAAAGCTGCTCGAGAGAGAGCCTTTCATTAACAGCTGCACAGTCTGAATTTTTGGTCCTGATATCCAGACAGGAACCCAAACAGCCACCGTCAGTCACGCCGACGTCTCAGGCTTACGTGACCCTCAGTAAATCCCAGCTGCCCCAGGGTCCTATTCGGAGGGCTCCTCACTGAGCTACTCCGCATGTTGTCCCCGATATTTCCAATCCCATTTCACTGTGCTTCTCCTTCAAAGGCCAGATGAACTGAGAAGCCCTTCAGTCTTACAAAGCTGTAGATTCAGATTTGCCCAGAGTAGGAGAAAGAGGGTGCCGAGCAGAAACTCCCTGTTTAATCACTGGGAATTACGCTCAGCTCTGGGGTCCTGGCCTGAAAGGGTCTTCACAACCGCTTTGTATAAGCCGTAATGCCAAAATGTGTCAGACCCCCTGCTCAGGCTTGACACGGGTATTTGTGGGTCTGTGTTGCCAGCACAGCAAGACAAGCACTACTGCACGCAGGAGCTACAACGTGGAGCACTGAGGCCAGAGCCTCAGGAAGGCTTAAAATGGCTCTGCCATGGAAATGCATCACCAGAAGCACCCTGAGGAAAGAGGTTCGGTAGAAGAGACGTTTTCTCAATTTAAATCAAAACCCACTTGCCCACTGAAACAACTTTTATGCCCCAAAGGTGCCTTGCCGCTTTACCACCAGCCTCACTCTGTATTGCCTCTCCAGCAGCCCTGCTGGCATCCTTTCCTTCAGTTAGAGCTAGCTTTACTACAGTTAGCTTCCTGACTCTAAAAAGAGTGAAACTGAAGCTAAGCTATTGTAATGAGAGACTAGAAAAGACAGTCGTTTTATTGTGCCACAAGTGCTAATAGCCCATTTTGTAGAAAAAGGTATATTGCTCCGTGGAGCAATAAGCTCTGTGGCTTTCTAGTCATTATCAGAACTCGGCTCCTCAGCAAAACAGCAGTGATCCATACACACATCCTCCACACTGGCACCAAAATTAGGTCAGGGAGCCTTTTGTCCCCCTTTCTCACTGCAGTTCCCAGAACCACACAAGCAAAGCATGCAGACACCCGATTCCTCCTTCCAACAGCTTTACACCATTCACCTCGACCAAGGCAACCCTCTGAGAGGGAAGGTATCACGCCTACAATTTTCGTACCGTACAGCCCGGTTTGCTCACCTTCTCGGATTAGCTCCTCCACGGTTCATCCGAACCATGGGGGGAGCAATTTAGCCGGGCAAAGGCTTCTCATTCACAGCCTTCACATTCACACGGTGGCAAAGCCTGGGCTCAGCCGTTCAGGCTGAGAAGGAGGAATGCGGTGGGGACTGTCCTGGGATGTACTGCCTTGCCATCCCCTCTGTCCATCCAGCTACCAGGTCTTCTGCCGCACGCTCGGGGCGAGCGACGTTACGGACAAAAACACCGCAACTGACACGACTGAGATTTCCTTTCCTCCCCTACCTGCTGTCAGAGGTGAGGAGAGGGCTTGGTATTTGGGTGTTCAGTTTCTGCCGGTCACTGCTTAAACTTAGCTCAGAAGGAGTCACCATCCAACAGGTGACTGGGTGCTGTTTACACTCATAACGTTAATGTATCATACCCACGTTCAAGGACAAATCCTAGCAGAGCATTTATAACAACTCAACCAGGCACTACAAGGTCTCTCTTTTCTGCACCTGACGTTCAGGAAAGCGGGTCTTAATTTCACACCAGCTTTCCAGAGGAAGCCAGCTCCTGCCACTCTCGACTGGTCATTGCAGGTGGTGGCAATAAATCACCGTAAGTACGCAGAAAAAGTAAGAGCCGAAGGAGGAAAAGGCAAAGAACATGGTAGGAGGGGACAGCATGTTTTCACTCTTGGGAACTGCATGGCTGTGAATCTTCCAGATCACTGAACTGAGAGGTGCCGGTTACCTTCTCCGTGGGTTTTTACTCAACACGGTCCTGCAGCCTTTGCTGGGTGTGGATTATCGCCGTGACTCCCCATCATTTCTTGGAAGACAGAATCAGGCCCACAGGCTGCACCTGTCAGTACTCAAGCTTCATTACGCAGAATAGGATCCAAACAGGCATCTCAATTAATCACACTCATGTATTAGTAAGTAATTCATTAATTCAATAAATTGCTCCAGGCCACAGCATAATCAGTCATGTCAGAGATTATAACAAAAATCACAAACCAAAGTGTTAAACATGGGCCCATCCTTGCTGATTCATCATCTGTAGTAATCATTCATGGCAGAACAGGTAGACTTTATATACTTTAAGACAGGTGGCATGGAAAATTAATCATCTTAATTGTGCAGATTTCCTCTATCAGATCTGCTGATTGAGCAACGTAAGATCTAAGCTGCAGCAAATTCAGAAGCAGGCAACCTCAGAAAAAATAAACATTTTTGCAATCTGCTCACTGATAGCCAGTAAATGCTCTGCTTGATAAATGGGGACCTACCCGTACAGTAACATGTAATTCCTCATCCCCTAGCCCTCGGGCACAGGGCTGAGAAGGTGCTGTAGAGACCAAGAGAGGCCACAGCTGGAGCTCTGAGAGCGCACACTGAGAAAACTCCTACCGCAACGCCAACAGCCTGCCCAGCGTGTCTCCAGCATCCCAGCTTCTGTCGTCTGCTCCCCAACAGGACACGGTACCACAAAGGAAACTCCAATCAATAGGTTTCACTCATTTGGCCCTATCCACACAGTAATGATTTGATGGCAAGGAAGAAGCTCTACATCACAGAACCCAGAGAACTGAGCTGGAAGGGACCTCAGCCCCCGATGTCCTATTAACCACACCTATCTCACCATTAACAGGTGCCCATCTCATTTCTTCTTACAGATCTCCAACAATATCATCCTCAGGCAATGTATCCCAGTCTTTCACTTTGTCTACGTTTAGAAATGTTTTCTTACCATCTTCTTACAAGCTAAGCTCATTACTTCTTGTCATGTCTACCACACACTTGGAAGAGTCTGCTCCCTTGCTTTCTGCAGTAGTCGTTTGTGTCTCTGAAGTTTGCTGCCCTCTGCCCCATCCAGTTTTTCTTCTATACTCGTGATTCAAACTGTGATATTTTGGGTGCATTTCCCTCATCTATGCAGGAAAAAATATGCAGACTCAGACAGAACAAGACTGCCTGTAGATTAATACTTGTGACATTAAGTTGGTTAAGGTAGGCAAGTTAAAGCTAGAAGGGAAAGAGAGAGCTCTTTAGAGAAATTGCCCTAAATACAACAGAAGAAAAGAAGTCATTCCTATTGACAGACCACTTCTATATTTTTTTAAGTCCAGAAGAGAGATGGCAAGCTACAATGCAAGCAACAAAATAAGCTGATTTCTCCTCTTTCTGCAAATGAATTAAGTTATAAGTTTTATAGCACGGTTATAAAAGGCCAGAAGTTACATTTGTGAGCAGAAATTGAAAGAGCTTGTTGAAAAATGCAAAATTCCTCTGTTCACACAAAAAAGGTGCCCCGTTTTCACCAAAAAAAGTTTTCCCATTCTTTGTCTGGTGGTAGTTAACCGAATAGGGTTTTGGTATTGCTGCCCCAACTTGCAGATGGCATTTAGAGGTCATGTTATTTAGCTGCATAGATGTGTTACCATTTCACTCTGCTCAATTTTAAGAACACACATGTCATGTAGCAGGGACAACACAAGATGTACAAATGAACATCTAGTCCGTTGTAATGGAACTCAGACGTTACACAGGCTACACGCGCAGCGTAAATTCATCATTGTAGTTTGCATAATCTGTCTATAAGTAAATGCGCAGTTCTTTACATATCCAAAGCCGTTACGTTTACAGATTAAATAATTACACCTCTGGTGAGCCAGGTCCCACATGGTCAGGATTAATGTTTTATCGGCTAGTTTACAGCCATAACAACAGGCCTTGCTCTTGGAAGTGTGTCTATAAACTCCGCCTGCCCGTACATCAATTCCAGGCTTTTCTGGCCCTTCATTACAGGAGATGCTTTGGGCTGTCAGAAGCAGCATGAGATCACCAAAGTCCTAATCCTGGGAAGGGCTGCGTACTCCCCCTCAGCTGCGCAGAAACCCCAACTGCTGCTGAAAGCATTCAGCCACTGGGGAGAGTTGGCTCTCTGCAAGACGGAGTCCTCTAGAAGGAAAAGGTCGTAGGGGTAATTATTTTTATGTGTTAGTCTATGGATGAGCTCAGTAGATACTAGACGTTTTCCAGCCCCTGCCTGCCATATCACCATTTTCTTCAAACTGAGAGCCACTACACTAAGGGCAAGATTCATCACACGAAGCTGTCTAAGAGTCCAGCCTAAACGCAGCGGGTTTTGTCCCTGTGTAGTCAACCGAGACAGATGGGCGTGCTCCAGAGGGCAACGCTTTTTGTCCTGAAACAGGTGATGGAAATAGAGGAAATGGAGCCCCAAATGCCTGTTTTAGATTACACATCTAGCTTTGCAATGGTTTAGATTTAGCAATAAAAGTTATCTGCAGAAAAAAAATTTTAATTCTTTTCCAAGCTAAGAGCTGGCTTTATTTGAAGTTTGACACTCAGTGCTTTGAGCAGGGGTTAAAGTAACCGAGCAGCAGCATGCACCACACGGGTTAGGGTGATTCTAATGTCAGGGACATACTGACGCAGCCCATGAGATGCCACTGCTTGGACCACTGCTCTTATCTCAACCCACGAGTTTGTTTTTTCCCTGATTCTCTCCCCCCATCCCACTGCGGGGGTTAAACCACGACAATCGCCAAAACAGTGACAAATGAGTCGGGACTTGCAGGAAATTCTACTGTCAGAAAAAGCCATTCTACAAAGACACTAATGACTTCCAATAGAAACCTGTGATTTTAGACTGAAACTTATAAAAAATAGTATTCAAGACAAATGGTCTCAGTATAATTATCTACAAGAAATTTTATTAGCAATATTTACAGCTATTAAGCATATTGAGACAAAATGTTCCCACAAGTGATTCTAGAGCATCAATTCTTTTTATAGATATTATATATGTATACTATAGCTGAAGAACCTAGTAATTCTAAATTCAACTGGGGGAAAACAGTTTGGAAGGAGCAGATAAGTTGCAAACATCAATATTACAATGTAGAGTTTGAAAAAAATGCAGAATTGTTTTCAGTGTCTTCCGAATGAGCCTCCCTGGATCTAAAGCTATTTGATGTCAATGGGAAGGCTCCTCTAAGTAGTCTTTTGGAGGCTTAGAAACTCTTTACAGTCATCAGAATCAAAGGGGAAGTCTTGCCTTTGGACTGAAACGGCTTGGCAGAATACAAAAACCACGTAATAAAAATCAAAAGCAAGGTGGTCTTTTCTGAACAGCAGGAATTTCCTTTTAACTTGCGTAGCCTTGGATTGGTGAGGACTGGTGAAGTCTGCAGCCAGCAACACGGTTTTGGGCTGGATGCCAATGAGCAAAAGCAAGAAGCTGCAGATGCCCACGGCAGCGGTCCCCTGAGCAGGGCAGATCAGGAGCCCGCAGCCACTTTCAGGTGGGAAAAAAAACCACCACCAGCTTTTCTCGTCAAAACATCAACGGTCACTCTCCTATCTACTTCAGGGACATAGAGCTGGGCCACAGGAATCCTTGGCTTTGGGGGTGCAGGGTGTTTGTCTGCCTGTACTTTGGTGCAAATACAGATATATTTTGTGGTAACTCTAAATGAAGAAAAAAAAAACAAAGAGAGAAACATTCAGAGTTGCATGAAATGGTGGAAAGTCTCACAGTCCACTGAAACTAAACTGATGGGTTTTGCACAGCTCTAGGTAAAAGCTACAGCTGTGTCGCCGAAATACTGGGTTAACAAAATAGCAAATTTCTCAACAATCCAGATAGCTTCCTCTCAAATAAACTGCTTCTAGGTAATTAAAAGGACAGAATAAAAAAAAAAACTTTCCTAGCATAATTAGAGTTGCTCAAACTAATGGTCCAAGGAATTCCCAAATACTCAGATGCCCTCTTAATTGCAGCTGAGCAGCTATAATGGTAAAAAGCAGTTCCAGCTAACTAAAGGCTGGAGGGTAGACAAGCTGTAAGATTCATTCTTGCTGGAAAACCTGCCAAGGCCAAGCACTGAGGGTGACAGCTGCATTCAGCACCATTTCCCTATTCTGCAATAAAGTTGACAAATTAAATGACATTTAAAACTTGAAATCTTGCTTGAATATTTGTGCAAAAATATGCCACAATTTACTTCTGGAAGGGAATATCCTGCTAAGACTGAGGAAATGGCTATATCAAGGGACAAAAAGCCCAAATACTTTAAAAGCAAAGGGTTGTCTTCTCTGTACGTGTCCCTATTCTCGTTAAATATGAAGGATGAAGACCAGCTCTTCCCAGACTATAATCGCATTCCTGACTTTAGAGGGCTTCCGTAGGATACCTTCTATGTTAGGCATATGTTTAAGCACCTCAGTAAGCCCAAGGCTGATTTTTCAAACAATTTTATTACACAAGCAAACAGCAATAAAAGGGATTTGAGAAATAAATGTTCAAAGAAAGCCCTCATTAGTTTCTAGATTTTGCGGCTAAAACCAGATTGTCTCCCAACGTAGGGTGTGAAAGAGGACTAGTTTTTCAAGAGGGCTTAGACGCCAGCTCCTTATTGCAAGGCTTAAAGCATTGCCACAGGCAGTTCTGAAAAGGCGGCCACATGGACACCAAACTGGTTTGAAAATACGCCGCGTATGCGCACACTTCTTGACTGTTATCTTTAGGTGACCAGATACTCTTTCCATAATATTCACATGTTGTTATGTTTAAACTATATTCACAAATATGATCTGTGACCATCCTTCAGCTGGTATGTAAGCACTAAAAATTGCACACATCGAGGTAGGCAGGTCAAACTTGTCAAGGCTTGCTACTGTAGATTGGTACTCGGTAAATATGACACGAAACACCTATTTCAGCTTATCCCGAGGTTTTCGTGCCCAGTGGCTTTGTAGGTGGGGTATTGGAGAGGGCTGGAGTTTGGGGTGGAAGAAAGAGCCCGACATGCTGGATCAAGTCTGGTGGAGGGCCACCATGATGGTCAGGGGGTCACAGCTCAGGACGTTTGAGGGGAGAGCTGGGGCTGCTCAAGCTGGGAAGGGAAAGCTCAGAGGGGATGTCCTCGTCCACGGAGAAGACAGAGCCAGGCTTTTCTCAGGGCTACAGTAAAAGGACAAGAGGCAACGGGCACAAGTTACGGCAATCAGACATACAGAGAACTTTTCTCCGTGAGAGTGGTCAGACAGCTCATGGGATCTCCAGCCTTAGAGATTCAAAACTCATCTGGACAAGGCCACGAGCAACCTAGTCCCGCTTTGAATTTGGCCCTTTTTGGGCAGGGGGGTGAGACCAGACAATCTCCAGAAGTCCCTTTCAGCCTACGTAATTCTATCATTGTATGATTCTCTCTATACAAGGATTTAAATGCACATAAATTTTTGGCAGACTTTGTCGAGGCATTTTCTAGTGGCATTTGCATATGGATGTTCTCATTTGCATACACAGAAATTCCTGGGTCTTAAGCAGTATGCCGGTTCTAAAATTTCTTTTTTCTATTTTAACTGTGTTCGCTATCATCAAAATGAGAAATAATAGCAGGCAAAAACCATCTCCTTTTATTGATGCTGAGATACAGAATGGTATTTTCCCTTAAAATAAGAACATTTTTTCCTCCAAAAACACTAAGTCTGAATATATGTTCGTACATGACTATACCTCTAAAAATATAGAAGAGAAAAATATAAGCATGCGTGATGCTGGATGATTCAAGAAAGTAATTAAAAATAAATCTTTTTGTTTCCACAGATGGATTATAATAAACCCGTAACTCACAGTTTCATGTATCTTGACCTAAGGATGCATTAACTTGTTCACAACAGTGGCACTTTTCTAAGTACCACGGGTTCAATATATCTCATTTTTCTTTTTCTCTAAACACACACAAAGAAAACCCATTAAATGTTTTGGATTTAGCCAATACATTTGGAGATTTTTTTTATTTCCTATGAACTCTTTGTCCAAAGGGAGAAGTATTTCTCAGTGGCTCAGACAGTAAACACTATAAAGAGAGACATTTTTGAAAGCATAAGGAAGTAAGAATACAGCAGTCCTGTCTCTGACTGATGGTTCAGCGATGCTAGGATCCTGCCTTCAACGGCAGCCAGAAGCAGACATCTAAAGCGGAGTGTAGCGGGGAGCCATACAAGCTACTTACTCTGAATACTCCTCCAGCCTCCACCAATTTGCAGCTCAGGGACTTTCTGAGCCTGAGGTGCTTTCCGTGTAGTCAGTATTCTCCATAGTTTGGTGAGCGGTAATGGCCAGCTCAGTCCATCATTCTTATGTATGAAATCAGGATTGTTGATTTCCAATATGCACCATTTTAGATTAAATTTCCTTTTTTCCTATTTTACTGCCCAGTCCCTCAGCCACACAATATTTTCCTGCAGTTCTGCATGATCAGCTCTCCTCTTTACTACTCTGAAGAATTTAGTATCATCAGTACAAGTTTGTCAATGGTCTATGTTCAACCACTTCTACAAAGCCTTATTCATAAATGAACTCATAAATTCCTACGTCGAATTGCACAGGTCTCAGCACAAAGCATTCTGGACCTCTCTCCCCTGGGAGAACTAGCTATTTTTACCCTCTGTTTCCTATCTTTTAAACAACTATTTACTCTTACAAGGGCCTCCCCTCTTATCCCTGGCTGCCTAATTTCCTAAAGGGACCTTTGCTGGGGGAACTCAACAAAGGGAGGTGCTGAGCTTTTCTCCCTGGTATCCAGTGCCAGGACACATGGGAACGGTTCAAAGCTGCACCAGGGGAGGTTCAGACTGGACATGAGGAAGCATTTCTTTACTGAGAGGGTGGTCAAACACTGGAACAGGCTTCCTGGAGCTGTGGTCAGCACCCCAAGCCTGTCAGCATTTAAGAGGCATTTGGACAAAGCCCTTAACAACATGCTTTAACTTCTGGTCAGCCCTGAATTGGTCAGGCAGTTGGACTGGATGATCATTGTAGGTCCTTTCCAACTGAAATATTCTATTCTACTCTATTCTATTCTATTCTATTCTAAACTTTGTCAAAAGACTTGGAAATTCATGTAGATAGTATCAACCAGGTCTGCTGCAGCTATGTGCAAAGAAGACCAATAGGAAACACACCTTTCTGCTATAAAAGACACGAGACTCTTCCTCCATACATGATATTCATCCTTCTTTCCATGGATTCTACTCTTTACTATTGCAAAAGATCTGCTTGGTACAGATGTCTGTCTCTCATCAGATTTTCCCTAGTCCCCTTAAAAATCAGCATCCCATTTACTCCCTTACAAACTGCAGAAACCAAGGAGTTCTGCAAGAGAGGCTCTACACCACAGCTAGTAGCTCAGCTTATCCCCGCATTCCTCCGGGATGCTGGGGTGAATACCATCTCATCCCAGTGACTCGCTGTTGTTCATTTTGTCTCTTTGTTCCAAAATGTTCCCCGATACTCATCTAATTTCATCTTGTGCTGAGGTCAGTGTGGGTTTTAATACTGATGCCAAAAAGACTAGAGTTAGAGCAATATTTTTTCTGTACAGAATTTTGCATATTTTCCTTATTTAGTTCTAATCCATTTTGTCAAAATCAGTCACACACTTTTGGTGACTCAAAAGTTCAAAGTTGAGCTAGGTGCAAAGCATATTATATTCTAAAGTTGTTTACATGTCTCACTCCTATTTGTAAGAAAGAGAAGAGTTATGAACGTGATGTCTTTAGATGAGCTACACTGCTTCCATAGACAAAAATATTGTCTAAATTAAAGTATCCATTCAAGCAGACCTGTTGCTATACACACACGCCATACTTAAACAGTGATGAAGTCCTGCCCTTGTCTTAAGGCACCCAATTACCTGAAGTCCTACATACATTTAGGATTGTTCATTCAATGCAGTATAATCAAATGCCCAAACGCAGCAGAAATGCTGGTGTGGGTGAACACCAGTGAACTACAGTTCATACAGTACTGTCATCCTCTGTAAGTCTTTAGAACAAAAGCACATGAAAGAAAAAAAAATTGAAAAAACCAAAATGTTTCATCCATTGGTGCAATCTTCCCTCCCAGTTAGCACATTTCAGCTGGCACACAGTAACTTATAGTGTCATGGTAACACGTTCATGGATTCACTTTCTTTAGCAACAGCTCAGCTGCAGACCATGGAACGGTTACCAATAGACCAGTACAATCCTGATCTATATTTTTGCACAGTGGGAAAAAAAATGGATTCACTGTTTCAAAGACTGAAAGTCTTTGTGCAGCAATATGAAAATTTAAGTAGATCCATTATATATCCCTAGGGATTTAGAGAGGATGCACTTCCTTGCCTCTGGAATAATTCTTGGACTCAGAAAAAGTCTCTCCTTCTAATCTGTCTTTCTGGCAACAAGGCCAGCCCTTTATCACTGCCCTAATGTTGTCAGTTACTTTCAGTTAATGCCAGATCCTTCTCATTAATGTCAAGAAAACATAAGCTCCTCTTTTCCCCCGAATTCCCCTTACAGAGGCGGGCTTTGCCTGTAGTGGAATGTGTGCTCAAGTGCAGTCAGTGGGAATTGCTGTGTGAGGCTGTAACCGCGCTGGCTGCCTAATGCTCGTGCTGCTTAAGACCTGAGTGGATGAATAAAAGAAGTTTCATCACCGTTTGCCCCTTTTCTAGCTCAAGGTAGGGATTAGGAATTGTGACCTTCTTTCCATTGTAAACTAACAGGCATCACAATCCTATCAGCATTTGTATTTTTGCATTGGTAAGTGCCTTCATTGAGCACTCTGTACCTACCTTAGACAATACACCCCCCAAAAAAGCACCCAGCGTGTGTGTCTGTGCAGGGACCGGCCCATGCCCCCGTCCAGCTGTAGCTGTATCGGTCCCTGCAGATCCCCCCTGGCAGCCCACCGCTTCACCCAGACCCCCTCCCTCGCCTCACACCACCTCCGACAGCTCTCCCAGCTGCAAATCTTTCCCCCTACTCATCAGCAAGCCTCGTGCCAGCTTTGTCAGACGCTTTTCTACATAAATCTGGGACAGAGGCGCCCCTGATGTCGGGAGGGTGGGGACAGCATATTTATTGCTTTTGCAGGACAAAGGAGAAACTCGGATTATTAAAGTTTGGGTTTCTCTGTTGATCGGGAGGGGGGGAAAACAGGGCTAAGAGAAATGGCTTTACAAAGCGTTTAAGCTGCCCACCCACGGCATGTACTCAGCATGTGTATTCAGGTCAGCATACTATTTCCTATGAGTCACGTTCAGCTGTGCCTTAGCTGCATATTTTAGTCAGAGTGATCTTAGCTGAAGCCTGTGCTGTGAGGAGGCTGGTGGCGTCCAAATCTGTTCTAGTATCCTGGAATTTGCTCCTTTGAGTGTTGTGACTCAGTATAATCCTACAGAATTAAACTGTTTCTGTGTACCGTTCCTACTGAGCTAATGAAATAGTTAAAATCCCCATCCGTGGTACAGAATAGCAACACGATTGTTATAGAATTAATAATACAATATCGAGGTGGGTGACACAGCTCAGATTCAGCTACACCAGCATTAACTAGCTGAGCATTTTGCTGAGGGAAAAAGCCAAGGCTTCTTTTCCTAATGCAGTTCTCTTGCCTGCTTCAAGTTCCTTATTACGCTTATCTCAGATAGCAGCCTGACTGCCATTTGTGACTATTTACAAATGTGGGACAGCTGCCTGGCTGGAGAAACAGTCCCAGAGCCGCTCACAGGAGAGCCCGCTCTGCCCACGGACGGGTGACTGCTCGCCCACGCTTGCTCCGACACCGCTAGCATCTCTCAACCTCCGCTGCCTCACCGACGGCCATGGCTTGGGTGCTACCTGGGACCCCCCCAGTCTCCCTCAGCAGGGTAACTAACACCTCTGGTCTTATATCTTCAAGAGGAGCAGAGGCTCCAACTCCAAAACCACCCAGTGAAATCCCCCCGTTGTCGTCTTCTTCCCTAACCTAGCTCGTCCTGGCCCCATGAGCACTGTAGACCACGCGCTGCTGAAAACCAGCTGATTACTTGAGGTTTGGGGTCTTTAAGGCTGGTCCAGCCCTTTGAAAACCCATGCCTCGGGGCTTCAGTACTCCTGGTCTTGCAGCAGCACGTTGCATTAATACTTGCTCGTCACAGTTAAGAGAGGTTTTTTTGTCTTACAATTCGTAAGTGCAGTCTGTAATGCGGGTCAGGGTGATGGGTGCCACAGCCCCACGGGGTCAGGATGCTCCAAAGTTTCTTCCACGATAAGTGGAGGTGGAGAAGAGCCAGGCACAGCAGAGCAGAGGGGAAGCCCAAGCAGTTTCCAAGATGGGAGGTTTTGTTTTCCTTGTGACCAGAAAGCTTCGGCAGCCACTGCAGGACTGAGTCCCTTAACCAGCCTTGACTGCACGCACGGCCGGGAGCAGCAGAACGACTCCCCGCATCCAGCAACCGCTTCACCAGAGGCAGAACACTTCACTGGCTTTGTATTAAATGGGTAGGCTCATCGCTTGGGATTACAATTAACGTTGGAAGGAGATCCAAGAAGTTGTAAAAGTTTAAAGGGATGCCTGTCATGTAATATTCTCTTCAACTTAAATTATATCAAAAATCTGGAGCATATGCTTAATAAGTAAGAGCAGAATTAATCCCCTAGCTGTCAGCACAACTGCTCTGAAATGGTGACTTACATCTAATTACATTTCTTTTTAAAGCCTGGTTGCAATCAGTTAGCTTCTGCCCTGGCTCACACTGAGAGGAACCACGGCTGTGATGCGAGATTACATATACAGCACTACGGGGCTATTTACATCAGCTAACTCAGCTGCCTAAAATGGGAGGCTAGTCTGCTGGTGTTGTCCGTGGAGAGATGTAAGCTCGCCCAGAGGGTAATTCTGAGTTTAATCTGGGCATGCTGGATTCCCCACCGAAGGAGCGTGACCTCAGCGGGTCACTTGTGTTAAAGAAGTTAAAGCTGGACGCAGTCAATACCTCCAAACTCACAGACACTAGTGCAAAAGGATAGCACACAACCAACGTCCACCAGCCCTTTGTGCCTGGGAAAGGACACAGGGAAGTATCTATCTTTAATGCAATCCTATTCCCAACAGCACGGTTCAGATCCGTTTCCTTTTGATCCTCGCTCCCAGCATCCCAGCTGCTGGCACTAACTGGCCAGGCCATGCCACAGCAGCGAAAGCTGGGTGAGAGACTTCACAGGCTTGGTTTGGGGGTTTTGGGGGAACCTCTAACACCTCCTAATAAGGGGGATTGTGCTAGGAGGAGCTACACGAGAGAATAAGCTCACACCTTTGTAGGGTATTTTTAATAATGTTGTGTTCCCTAAGACATTATAAGACTGAAGCAATCTAACCATCTAAGAAAAGCCTTTCTGATCTTTCTTGCCTTTTTCTTCTAGATGAAAGGAATTTATTTTTCTGGCTTCTTGTGTATTTCCATATTGAGGCCTGTGGGATATAAGTGCCTGAGTTTCGTTAGCTCTATTGCCTCAAATGCAGGTCAGTAAGCAAAAGACCATATCCCTTCATGCTATTTGCTTGAGTTAATATTGCAGTAAAGTAAGAGAATTTTAACCCAGGAAATACTTGCCACATCAAGCTAGTATAACGTTTTAGGCCTACAATTTCAGACTCGTTAGTACCAATCCTCAAAACGGAACTGATGGAAAAAAAGAACAGCGTCAGACCAAAAAGCAATTATTAGTCACAATCAGTCTTTGTATTGAGGTGTATCGACTCAGCTTTGTGTTCATTCCTAGTGTTGTAAAACCACATCTCGTGGCTGACTTGGCCCACTCTGTTCTTCTGCACACCCAGATTACCCCAGTGAAATGCATTTTTTCCAGTAAGGCCTGCTGAGGTCCACAGTAACTTTTCATAGTGCGGGGAGTAAAACCGGTGGGGGCAGCCTCTCCCCAGGTCACACCAGACGACATCAGATATAATGCCTACATGGGGGAGACGCTCAAGTGATTCATATGGAAAAACCTGCCTCATCATTTTTGTCAACCGTGATTTTTACGAAACCCCATCTAGACGCAGCTGATTGGTACTTTTAATAATGTATTCAGGTTTTCTCCCATCAATCATCAACCAAATTACTTTTTCTTTCATTATTATTAAAAGATCAGCTCCACCATGCAGCACTAATTAGGGAGGAGGATTGATTGAAAAGGCAGCATTTCATTGAACAATCAAGATTCCCATTTTTTGCCAGGTTAAGGCAGGATTCTGCCATTATTTTTACATAACCTAGCCCTTAGAGACAGAAGCAACATCCTGCAGAGAACAGAAACGACTTGCTTAGGAATACATCTATAATCCTGACAAGAATCAGCACCCAGAGACTGCTCCAACTCCTGTCCGCAGCCTTTAAAGTTTTCAGCTGAACTATAGTGAAAATGAGTTTCTGCAGTGCTGGATCCTAACCAGAGAGAAGAGTGGGTACTGCGGGTTTTCAGTCGGGAATCTTCGACGAAAAGCAACAACAAGAAAACCTCCCTTGCTTTTATTTGATAAAAGAGCTTGTAGGAACTGTCTGTGTGAGGAGGGTAAGAAACGTGTTATTTTTCCTGGCATTGGGAGTGTAAACGAAAGCTTCCAGTGGGCAGTTTTGCTAATAGGAACTGATTTCATGTTAGAAGTGGTTTCTCTGCCATCCTGGGAATGCTAGCTGGGAAGGAGTTGCCCACCGCCGCTGACCACACACCTAACCCGAGTGGGTGCAAAAAAAGAATAAGCTAAGGGGCTCGGACTGGGCACCGATACCCAGCACCTTCCCTCTCCCTCAAAAGAGAGAAAGCTGAAGCTGAAGTCTGGACGTCTGGCCAGAAATCACACAGCAGCAGCATCTTTGCAGCAGATTGAAGTGACCCTGGAAGAGACATGCCCACTCCTTGGTATGTGCCCTTCTGCTTTTACAATATGGGTTCGAAATGGGCCCAAGATACAAAATCTTGATATCAGTTTGGCCTGCCCAGTGGGTCAGGACCTAGATGTACCACTAGCTCGAGAAGATGAAGTTAGACAAAATAAATTCCTGGGCAGGATTTGTGTTCCCTTCAAGGCATCTGGACCTGGAGCTGGTAGGGAGGAGGGCTGAGGTGTGAAGGAGTGATTTCCCTATGAAATGGCTCCTGACAAACATAGAGGTGGTCAGAGGAGCTGCACCAGCTACAGGAGCATCCAGCAGCCTCTTCCGAAATGGAGGTAGACTGAAGGAGCAAGAAAAAAATAGATCTTTCCGGGAAATAAGGTGAGTTCATAAGAACATCTTGCATTATTTCATAAGGACGAGGGAGCTGAAGGGGTAGCCAGATCAGACCCACAACACCCATCAGCTGCACTCAGTCCTAACAGCACTCTGAAAACCCACGCAAAGGTCTCCTCCCTTGAGTCAGGGGGTCTTCACCAAGCATGGAAAAAGCCCAGACACTTCCAGTAACTTTATTCCAGGGTTTAGCCCAGGCACGATTGCACTGCAGTTTATTGTTTGTTCAACAGCACAGCAGGAAATTCTCTCTCTCAGACAGAAAGCAGGCAGCTGGGATCAAGGAGAGGACCAGAGATATTCTAAACACATAGGAAAAGGGTAAATAGAAGGACCAAAAAGTTTTGGCTGAAACTAGTAGTTAAAAGGAGCAGGTATGCTGTCCTCTGTGCATCCACTGCTAAAAACAACAGAAGCCCAAATTCCAACAGGGTTTGCATAACACTACCACAATACTTAACTATTAATAGAAGCAATTTGTACCTGGATTGATGGGAAAATACCACAGCACAGATGATTTCATTGATCTTGAGAAACAGCGTGAAAATTAATTTCATCAGGGTCAAGGAAGAGCAGCTTTTCAAGCCTCTCCTGGTTTCTCCACTTCCTAAAAGCAGGTCCCCTTCATTGACCCCACCTCCTGTATGAGTCTTCTTCCCACCCCAAATCAAACCAAACCACGCTTGGCTCTTGCTGGCTCAGGCCACCAGAGGAGAGCGGAGGGATGGAGGCAGAAGGGTCCCAGTGTTCCCATGTCCCTTAGGATGAGCTCTGAGTCAGTAGGTGGTGAGGAGGACAAAAAAGCTTCATTCAGTTTTCCACCTTTGGAAGAATTTCAAAACCTGCTGAGACCACAATTTGCCGTCAGTTGACATTGCTCCCAGCGTCTTCAATGCACTCTGGTTCAGGCCTCCAATAATTTACGGATTCTGTGCCATTTCTCTCCAAACCTCAAGATCTTTCCCCTGAGGCATGTAGTGCTCCCCAGGGCTGTTTCTTCCTCTTTCCCAAGGAATCCCAGCACATTAGCTCCACCTCTCTGCAAGGTTTCTGAAGAAAGTTCTTTTGTATAAAACATTGGCCCCGATAACTGCAAATGAAAGACAAATTCACCAGATAAATGAGCTGGATATTATTTTATTGTAATTTAAACAATCATTTTTGAAGTGTGTAAGATTATATAGAACCTGTAATCAGAGCCAAGAGATGTCACTGAATAATACATGACATGCTATAAATTAAGGAAAGAATGATTATACGTAATAAAAAGAGTAAGAAATTTCTTCTTGCAGGAAGGATAGGAACCACATTATTACTGAGCAGAGAGCGATAAAAATCACCACCTTATGAATAAAGCAGTGGAAAAAAGGAAATGCCAGAGAGAGTGGAAACGACCAAGGAAAGCTTGGCCAGGACTTAGTAAGCAAAGCCAGGGGCTTATAACTCTTCCACACAGAGCAGTGCAGTGACGCTCACAAATAATTTATTCCACAACTGATGTATAAAGTACTGATGAATAATTTTTGTTTTTCAAGGGGTTTTGCTTCCTAAAACTTCTTGGGTGATAAAAAAAACTGGCATAATGATGAGCCCGATCCTGAGCAGAGAGAGTGTTAGCCAGCAAGAGAGCAACTTTCCCTGTGCTAGTGTTATTGACCCAGCGTACGGGACCCTGGAACGGTGCGAAGGCACTTAGCGAGAGCAGGGTGACCCATCAGGCCTGACGCTGCGCTCCCGGACACCATTGCTCTACCGGCAAAGTTATCTCATTCTGAGTCTGCTAGTAGAGGTAACGGTGCATTCGTTCCGGGGAAATTCAGGCCTCCGTTATCCCTTATACTGTACGGCCATATAATAAAAGAAATTGCCTGTGTTCGACCACTCAAGATATGATAATGACTCAAGATATGGTAATCAGTCACCCCGGTATTATCATACTCTAAGAAGGTGACTGGGGCAGCCCATGGGCAATAACTCTCAGAAGCTTCTAACTTACAAGGATAGTCAAATCTCTTTATCAGCAGCTGTCCCTAATAAGCTTGCACCCCCAAAGAAAGCATGAGAGAGTTTAACTGCTGCCCGCTAAGCCAGATTTAGTGATGGCTGAACAGAAGTTCATGTAGACTTGAACCACTTTTTACCCAGCTTAGAGGAAAAAGCTGAAAAGCATAAAGATGTGCCATACTGAGGGCAGAGCAGCAACGTAACTGTTGAGGCTGAGCTTCCTTTGCCTCGCAGAATAAAAAAACAATGTGGTGCCCATACTCCAGCCAGAAATGCTGCCACGAATGTGAAGAGCGGGGATTGATTTGGCAGCACAGAGGGGTGCTTGCCGCAAACTTGAATGACTACTCAGAGCACGAGGCGGTGGAGAATCAGACCTGTCGTGTCACTTCATCTGCTGGGCTTAAAAACATTCACTTGAAATCAGACAAAATTAAGCTCCCACTAAAGACAAATAAACCACCGTGCTTCCAGAATAGATGTAAAGATGAAGATGTGATTTCAGCTTAAGAATGCGCAAACTGCAAAAATCACTCACATATCAATTTAATTATCCTCTTATATCTATGCACTGTGACCCTCCTATCCCATAATATGCCAGCCCTTCCCCAGTTTCAGTGTTCAAATTGCTTGTTTTCTTTGCAGCCAGCAGAAGAAAAAGCCTTGTCAGTTTGCAGCTCGGGATGGGAGTAGGAGGCAAAAGGGCTGCAGTGCTCACGGAAGAAAAGCTAAGTCAGCAGCCTGAGCCTGGCACCGAGCTAGGGTCCCGGCTATATTCCCTGGGTGGAAAAGCAAGTTCCCCAAACCCTAGAATATACATTGCAATAAGCAAAATAAGGGGTTGTTTGGGGGTTTTTCAGTGCTGTGCCTTCAGAAGAGGGAGAAATGCCCCGTTAATCAGGAAAGAAAGGATGTTCCCACAGCTATTTAGCATGCAGGATTGATTTCTAAATGAAACAATATGCAGGCTTAACATCATGTCTTGAGTCATTTTATGTACAATACATACATCCCCAAACCTTTCTTCATTATAAAACACTAGTTGCTTCAACTTCTACGGCTACCTTCCCCGACGGCTGCATATCCATTTCTCCTTCCTTGTTACCCGCTTACGATGCAACATGTCCAACAGGCTACCTGCAAAGTGCTCTGCTCTTTTCCTCCCCACTAACGCTGGGGTACTCTTCCTGTAACCAGAAAAAATGGCATTTACACCTGCACCTTGCTTCATACTTTCATCACGGCTCCAGTTTCTGTTGTGCCTTCCCTTGGCACCTCTGAGTTTGGGGTTAGTTTTCCAGCTGCTCTCGCTTCCTCTGGTGTAAACCTTCAACCAGCCATTGCAAAACCCTCCCAGTCTGCACTGGTGTAAGGAGAGCAAAGGACAGTCTCCAGTGGATGAAACTTCGGACGGGGTTCATAGTTTATTATTTTTTGCAGAGTAGTCTAGACGGGAATTTTTCCGACCAAAAATAATCATCTTCAATAGAAAATTTGAATCTATGAAGGTGATTTCCTATGTCCAAGAAGGAATTTCTGGCAAAAAAAAAAGCTTTTCTGCCTACTTCAAGTGCGGACTTGCAATCTTAAACCTTACAGCCACAGAAATGCATGAGCTCAGACAAGTACCTTGCAAATTCTGCTTCTCTCTGAGGTGACTGAAACTTTCATTTAAAAAATAAGAAGAAAACCTGGAAATTGTCTTTTCTGACTACCTTTACTTACAGAACTTTTTTTAAAATCTTCCTGTTTTTTTGTGGTTGGCTTGCAAGCTAAAGATGTTGAGAATACCTTGCTGAGTAATGCATATTAATGCAAACATTAATTTATTTAAGCTTGTTTGAAAGACTCAGTGTCATATCATGCCTAAAGAGACCCATTAACTACTTCTTGAAATTTTTCATCTTTTAAATATCCATGATCTTGATAACCCTCTCCTGGTTTTCTCCATCTCTACTTGCTAAATATTTTGGATCAAATTCTTTTGATAAAACCTAGTACATCAAAGAAGCTACAAACCAAGCTTAATAGGTGAATTACCCTTCTAAATACCATTCTGCACTTACCTGGTCTCTTTCAGCAGAGATTTCAAAATATTTTATAAGAGCATATTGAGTGATTGATAAATTAAGCATAATAACACCCCAGGAGGTAGTACAGTTAGATAAACAGAAACACAGAAAGGTTAATTATCCAAGGTCACATAGGAAGTGATTTGCAAAACCAGGGCAAGCACCTAAGGAGTCCTAACTATGGTTCCTGCAATTTGCTCTGTGAAACATGTCAAGCCTGATTTGCAATTGTCTTCATCTTTGTGTAATTATTTACTGCAATGCAAGACAAGTGTAAAACAGGAGTAAAATTGGTGCCAAACCAAAACAGCACAGGTATGAAAGGATGAACAAGAGAGAAGGCAATGCAGAATCCCTATATTTCTTGTCCATCGTGACCAACTTGTCTCTGGTTCATTAACTCTCTTCTTTACCTACCAACTTAAATGATAAATTTAATAGTGCTTTGTTGACAGAAGGGTTGGCTAGTTATTGTTTTGCTGATGGATGACTCTGCAGCAAATGAAATCATTATAGGTGTACTCTAGGTGTCATATCACTTTTTCCTTCTGGTTTTTCAGCAGTGACACGTAGATAGAATTAGAAGTCAGATTTTTTTAGCCTGTTGTATCATATCAGGTGGCTAAAATCTGGGTCTTAAATTTAACAGAATTCTTTTAAATATAGGAGTATATCACAAACATACATGTCTGAACTCTCATATCTTGCTGTATAGACCTAACTTGATGGTTGTATCATGCCAGACAATATTAAATCCAACTTAATCGAACAAATTATAGAACAAGTAAGGTAACATATTAAAATACTTCTCACTGAAATACCAAGTGACTAATTTAGCAAGATGCTTCTCATAACATTATCCTTCCCTGTTATCAGACTAGCTAACATTTTAGAACACATTTAATCTCAGTAGCGACTGACAAATACGTTAAAGTATTGGAGGGGTTAAGAGACAGTCACTACACCCACTGTATTTTGGATTCATCCTATGTAGAATTGGACTAGAAACTCTATATTGGAAAGATTTTTCAACGGATCGTGCGTATCCCACATAATGAAATACTAGTGGGGAGAAGGGTATCATCTGATGTTACTTTTTGTTTTCACTAACTACAAAAACTTTTTTAAGTATCTAGATTTAGGTAGTCCCATTCAGATGTAAATGTTTTGACACAAAATGCTTATGTTTCCAAGCAGTTCGGCTGGATTTCACTGCAATGGTACATTTCCCTGCTGTGAGCTATAATCCATGCCCCACCTTTGGTTGGGCCAATTTTCCTGAGCAGACTCATCTCCCCTGTTACAAAATCATCTTCTCCCACTACTAGCAAGACCTACATTTGGCTCTGTTTGGGGCAAAACAATGACAGTAACATTTTTAGTAGCCTACAAAATTTAGGAAAACTGTAATTCAGAAACTGGTTTATATGCCCATCTCTGTTTCCCTATCAGAATTTATTTTTTAAAATTTTGATAATTCAACATTTTTTTCCCTGGCTGGATAAAAGTTAATGTTAGGAAAAAAACCCTCCGATTTTCATCCAGCTCTAATCTTACATCTCCCAAACAGGAAATCTAAAAAAGAAAGATGACCTATTCCTTTTTTAAAACAGGAGTCAGCAAGCAAAACAAAGCAGGCGTTTTTTAATTCACAAACCCAGAAAAGACATTGCAAGTCACTTTTAAGTTAACAACAACACTTGCTCATTCTGCAGAACATGGTATTAAGAAAATCTCTTTTAAAACATAAATGGTAAGATAACAGGCTACGTGTTTTTACGATGATCCTTCGACTAAAGTCCTTCTCATGGTACCGTCCGTCCAAAGACCTCACAGCAATTTTCCAGCACTGATGCGCTGACTCCCATGACATTGACAAATAGACTGTTGTTCTGTTTAGCAGTTATGGAAGCTGAGTCACAGAAAATAAAGTCTCTCACAGGAGGCCTTACAAGAAGCCAAAGTTTTCTAGGTGTCGGTTCTGCAACTCGACAAGCAGGGGCCAAGTTCAAACTCCCCCAGCTGTACCTTCAGCACCGTGGGTCCCACACATCACCCCCTCACCGTCTCTCTGACACGGACTTTTTCTGCAGCCCCCCGCCACCAATGCTTTGTCAACCTAAATACCCTTAATTTTTCCTCAATAAAATATCCCCGGCCACAATTCTGGAAAGGTCTAGATTGAGGATTCGATGTGCTCTACTTGAAAGTCACCTTCAGCTGCGGACCTACCCCAGGACATCTGCCTGTTTGTGTCCCTCTTCCCAGGCTCTTGAGTTTTGCTCCACAGGCTTCTTTATATTCAGTTTTCTCCCAAAGCATCTCCCTCGCCTCACTCCAATGCCCACGCAAGCTGTCTGGAGAGGGGGTGGGAGGGTAAAGACAGGGAGGAGGAAAGGCTGCGACTAAATGGACCCCAAGATACATTCATGCTACAGTGAGAAATGGTGTTACCCTTGCTTTTCCCACCTCCCTTTCTCTCCTCCCTCGCTTCTATTCGCCTGCTTATGATTTTTATTTCTCTCGCAAAGACTAGATAATACTTTCTCAGGGCAAGAAGAGGGACCGTATTCAGCAGGCGCGAGTGGTGCAGCGGCTCGCGGTCCTCTCGCCAGCCCCGGGCCACGACTGCTCAGCTTGTGCCCAGTCCAAGGACCTCCCCAGGTAGGGCTCTGCACCTTTGCTTCTGGACATCAGGTGCTTTGCGTGCTTGGGAGCACATGGAAAAATGCAAAATGAAGAGAAGGCGAGCCCTTCAGCTTGGCAAAGATAGGGCTGCTATGACAGAAGCTCGAAAACCTCAAAGGCTGCTTTCAATGTTTAACCTTTTAAACTGGCATCAGTGTTGCACCACAATTAGTTTTTAATCTATCACTGCCTAAATCCGTGCGTCTTTGGCCCAGGCACCGTATTTGCTGTAGAAAATGTCTTATGATTACCTGCTACTACAGCATTACACAACTGAAATACGTCCCAGGATGTACCCGTCTAACATCATAAAATATCAACAATTTTTATCTTGCCGTCAACTGCGTGTGTACACAAGCTAGGGAGTACATGCACCTCGTCTGAGGAGACACCGGTTTGCATAAATCACAATTAGGCAATAATCACAGTGAGTAATAACGAGAGTTCACAGTACAGCACATTAATCATAGGGACGATGAGAGTGACCAGGGTAAGAAAAAGACACTAAGGTCAAAAAACCTTTGCTTGCCTTGGCAGCAAAGGCTGGCAGAGGAGGAATACAATGAACTCAAAAGGTACAAGCGACTAAACTTACAGTTGGTTCTTGTAAGCAATGTACAGACAGTAAAACCCCATAGGAGACATGTTTGGAGCACGCAGGGAAATGGGGAGAGGGTGAGCCTCACATTAGGTGAATATTCCTGGGCCGTGCCATGTTTTCCGCAAAGGCAGCTCGAAGTGTTGGAAATGAGCTGTGGAAGGCCAGGTCTTCACACCAGAAAAATATACAGCAAAACAATGTTTCTTCCCTCCATACTGAAAAAAAAGTTAAAAACAAGGGCTCCTCCTCAAGGCCTCCTAGCAGGGCGGTGGGAGCTCCTCTTCTCCTGCTCAGTTTAGCAAAACCATGCAGGAAAGGGAGGTGATAATCCCCTGGCGACATTTCACTTAACACTTCTCTGGTTGGCAATAATTCCTGTGTGCCACAGGAACCGGCGTAATGGAAGCAGGCTCTGTCTCAGAGAAGTGTGTTAATGTATTTGCAGCACATGAAGGCCATTATTATGAGCTTAATCCAAGTTTCAATGAAAGCAATGTAAAGCTCTTATAAGGCCTTTGTGACATGAGGCACTTTTACTTCAGAGCTGGTGGTGTTTGGGAACCTAAACACTGAGAGACTCCTAATAAAAGGAAACCCAGGCCTGACCCAGAAATGCAGAAGGATTTCCACACGCTGCGGGTAGGTGAGCCACATCCTCCATCCCTTCCATTCAAGGTGGGGACAACAGCTGTAGCTTGAGTAAATAAGCAAACGTAAGCATGTACACACAAACCCAAAAGTAATAAATGCTCACCCTGGAGCTTTCCTAAATAAGGGCCGTATGACCAGTTTCAGTTGCTAATTCACAACAGAAGGCTGGGAGCATAAAAACTGGGGAGCTGTTCCCCATCGCTTCCTTTTTTGGGTAACTTATTCCCTCCCCAGACATCCCTTGGCAGTTTGCATACTCATTCACCTTGTAGGCACAGGTTGTCTTGAGCTTCTTTGTAAAGCTAACACCAAGTTTTCTTACAAGCTGGTTTCTCTTCACAGTCGATAACAGTACTGCTTACTTCAACCCACATGCTAACATAGACTTACACATTTTTAAGGGCTGCTGTGGACTAAGACGTGTTTTGTGAAGAGAGAGAGAAAAGAAGAAAGAGGAGAAAATGGGGCTAACTGGGGCTGAAAGTGTTAGAATATCAATATGAAACTGTATCTGTAAATTATGGCCTTTGCTATTTTTAGCTGCCATTATAGAAACAACAGTAATGATGGATACCACCTCTGTACCTTGACTCCTTACTGGCAGCTGCATCCCTTGTCCTTGTGGCTTTACCACTGCTGCACGAACAGAAGATTCTCCCAAGCAGACAAGGAAAGCAGAGCTGCATGGGACTATGCCCGGTGATTTAGCTGCAGAGCTGCCACTCATTTTGCCGTTTTGCTGTACAGAAGCTAATTAGCCCCATTGAGAGTCAAGCTATATTAGCCTGAGTGCATGTTTGTTAACCTTATCTTACCATCTGGGGACACCGCTTGGCCAGCACAGGACCAAGGGTCTTTGCACCAGGCGCCTGCACATAGACATGCCACATGTTCTGGGTCCGTCCCTGATGCAGTGTGCTGCCCCAGTTTCCCCAGCGCACTGGCCAGCTGGGGGAAAGGGGGGCACGATTCAGTCCGCTCCCCACTTCTTGCCCACTACTCTCACACGCAAGCATGGGAGAGGGCATGCACCAGCTCAGCAGAAACAGCATTCTGCCCTATAGCTGCTGCTCACCGTAAAAGTAAGCATATACGCTCCCATTACAGTAGTGGTGCTACTTCAAGTTTGGGACTAAGCAGAGGCTTACACCCAGTAACCACTGCCACCATCTATTTTGCACCTACACTCCCATTACTCCAACTGCAGTTTAGACCCAAAAATGCCAACGTTACTTACTACAAGCAGGACTTAGGATACCTGGTGAATGGGCCATGCTTTGAGGTGCCTTGCCTGGAGCCTGCCTCTCCAAACTGGATGCAGGAGACTCCATGCCCACGGCAAGGTACCAAAGGTGCTCAAGCTTGCTGAGTTGCTCAGGGGATGCAGTAAGCCTGTTCTGGAACAAACGTGGAAGAGACCGGACAGCGTGTATGTGCATGGAGATTAGGTTGGATGATGGCCGCAGGCTCCCACTTACCCTACAAAGGGGAAAAAGAAAATAATCCCCATATTCTGAAGTGAAGAAACTAAGGGAGACAATTTGGTCAGGACCACGCAGAAACACTGGGCCAGAGGCGGGAATCAAGGCTGACTCGAGTCCTGGCTTAGCTCTTGCGTTACAAGCCCAGCTTTCCTGCTCTACACAGCATTTTGGTTATTACTGAGAATACAAAGTAATGCTGTGCCTCATCTTTAACAGAAATAGTGTTAGGCCATGGTTCAGATAACCCAGGGCACTGGGAATGAGTTCCTTAAGACTTTTGGCTGCACCCCATGAGCTCATTTCACCTGCTGAGGATTTCTGGAGCCTGTTGCCCTTCTGTACCGAAACAGCTACGCAGATCAGGACCCGGCCACAAAATCCTCTCCACGGCACCTTAAGCCTACAGGTCTGCTCGTGGTCTGCCTTCTCCAGCCATCCCCGGGTTGGAGTGAGCAGATCTCTGCGGTGTCTCTAATAGGCACACGCTGTCTCTATGGCAATGAGAGGCAGGAATCGCCTGAGAAAGATGCTGCAGAAAGGACTGTGTCTGGCGCCAGGAGGAGACAGCAGAATGTGCAGAAGCCCGGAGGGAAATGCTCCCTGCAGGCTTAAGAAAGTGATGTGGCCGTAGGATGACATAAGCGACCCAGAGGAGGATAGCAATACATGCCTGTTTTCTTCAAGTCAGGCTTTTCTTCCAGCTAATGTTTTCATTACCTTTTATTTATAATGGATTAAATTTTAACTATGCAGTGCTACAAAAAGTGCTTACTGCACATCACCCAGCTCAATCTTCATCAGGCTCCTGTAAACTAGGAAATCCAACATTTCCAGCTTTCTAGTGCAGACTGGCACAGCACCTTATGTACTTTGTTGTAGCGCAGGAAGGGGTGTTACGAAATAACAAGTACTGCATAAGAGTACTTTCAGGTGCTCTCTATATTTGTCTCGAGCTTTTCCCACTCTGGAAGAACTTCAGTTAAAAGGCATCACATTAGCATAAAAACAACATTTAACTAAAAACATACCTGCTATTCTGTTTTACGACTGATGATTCAGAACAGGAAAGGAAAGAAAGCAAAACCTTCTAATTCACTCTATTTATTGTTTGTTTCCTTTTTAACACTTCATTCAGACAAGAACAATGAGATGGCCTTGTCAGGCTTGCCTCTGTTTATGGCTACCTTTCAGTGCTCAGGTACTAGTGCCATCTTCCCCCATATATAGGAACAAGGGAAGTATGTTTAAAAATTTACATGTTTTAATTTTGTGGGGATTTGACGTGTCACTAGAGAAAGTACAATAAAAGTCTCCAAGCTTCTGCTATAGACTGAACTACCGATCATGATCAAGACAATATGACAGGGATTATTAGTCATATTAATTGTTAAAATTCATATTCACAAATTAATTTTAATCCTGCATGTGCCTATTTGCTTTCAAAAAAACTACCAAGAACAGAAAGGCCACTTTTATATTTAAATCCCTAAAAAGAAGCTATCTACAAAAGCCATTGCCGTTCACCTCTATAATTTCAGGGGGCTGATGAAGGAACAGTGCAAATTTTTACTTACACCAAATAAAGTAAGAAGCAATGCAGCATGTATTTGCAAGCTTATTCACCTGTGCTGTATTCCTACTGCGTGCTCTTTCACAGCCACCTATTCTCTACAAGTGGGGAGGAGTGAGGGGGAAAGTGGGAAGGATGAAATACTGGGACGAGAAAGAAGTATATAATCCTGAAGTCACTGGAGAAATCAATACATAGGTAATATATTCAAGTTCCATATGTGTGTATAAACAAAAGATCAGGACTCAGATATAAATCTGCATATGGTATATGGAACTTTTTCTGGAATGACTCCCTGAGAACATATACTGCTGCCCTACTGCTGTGGTTTTCAAAACCCACATCTTTTCTAAAAGGGAAAATGTCTGCACCTAGCAGATTCTAACTTTGTGTGGGTGTGTAACCGACTTGGTTACCAAAGAAACTAGTTCATGTTCTACACCGCTTAAAACTAATATTACTATTAGAATAAATAATTTGAAGGAGAGGAAAGGCGGGGGGAGAGCCGGGGAGGGGGGGAACCCACAACATGACTGCACTGCAGATTTGTAACAACCAATTAATGGCCAGAGAGAGAAATGCCATAGCCTCTGACACAAAATTTTCAGTCTCCCTACACCGACCAAACAAGCCTTTGCTTTCGATGCAAATACTTCAAAACCAAGCCTACACTGCTGTGTTCACGCACCACTGCACTGCCTACATGACGTGTTTTCTGCATAAGTGAAGGAAAGTTGCAGACATCTTGTACTGTTGCCAAGACACTCTGACACTTGCTCAGAGACACTCGTCTGCTGCTGCTGCTGCTGCTCAGAAATGCTTTGACTTCCTACACTTCGGTGCCGTACCAGGGCTGTCCCTAGCTGCTTACACCTTCGGTCTTGCTCTTCCATGGCACTGGATTTGCCTTTCTTCTCTGCAGCAGCATCCACCCGTATCTGGAAGGTGAAAAAACAGACAGACAGACAGACAACCGAAGAACAGAACCTGACCATTTCTTTTGGGCAGAAATACTGTACTGCTTCGTATTTGATATGCTGGCTGGGTAACACCCGTATGCTTAATGCAGCCTCACACCAGCTGCTTTTTCGGCTGAGGAGCCGAACCATCCGATTCAGAGATTTTGACTCGTTTTCCCCAAACGACACAAGAAGCCCTACAGCCCGCGGCTAAGGCCACCCTCAGTCCCCTCGCCGGCCTCCGGCGTCCCTTAGCAGGCAGAAAGGCATCGCCTCACCCCTCTGGGCTGCCTGCATGGCGAAGAACTTCCACGCCCGTGAGGAGCGGGAGCCAGGAGAGAGCCAGCCGGCTCCTCACGGCTGCCCCAGCTCGGCCCACGCCGCGACGCCGGGGCCACCTCAGGCGAAGCCGCCCGCCGCCCGCCGCCGCCGCGAAATGGCGCCTCAGCCCCGCGCGGGCCCTCCAGGGGCCTCCGAGGACCGACCCTCAGGGCCGAGGACCGACCCTCAGGGCCAGGACGGACCCTCAGGGCCAGGACAGACCCTCAGGGCCAGGACGGACCCTCAGGGCCGGTCCCTGCACCGGACAACACGGACACCGACCCGGGCAGCGACCCCGGCCCCCGCCCGGTCCCGCTAAAGCCCGCGGGAGCGCTGCGCAACACCGCCGCCCCGTGGCCTCCGCGGCCTCCTCGTCGGGGCGGGCACCGCGGGCGCTTTCCCTCCCCGGCACCCCATCCTATTTATTTATTTTTTGCTTTTTTATATCTGTTCTCCCCACCGAGGGCTGCCCGCTGTGTGTGTGGGAGGGGGGGGAAAGGCGGGCAGGGCCCGCGGTGTGGAGCTCACAGAGGGGCTGAGGGGAGGAGGCGTGAGGAGGAGAGGGAAACCGAGGGCAGAGTAAAGGAGAGCAAGGAAGAGCGGAAAACTCGGGATCTGGCATGGAAATGGGGCACAGCAAGGCCTTGTGCACCAGCCCGGCTGAAGCGAGGAGCTCGCCTCGCCGCAGGGCCAGGATTTGGGCGAGCGCGTCACCGGGGCACCGGCGAGCTCCTCCGCGGGCACTTGCCAAGAACTGGAGGCAAGGGGAATCCACGGCATCGCCATCGGTGTAAATGGGAAGGCACTGTTTTCTTTACAAGAGCTAATCGACTTTTTTTTTTTCCCCCAGGTAATCCTCTGAGTTTGCAGTCTGGCGCGGCTGATGCGTCGGCAGGCTGGCGGCATCCCCAATGACCGCCGAAAGCAGCAGAGCCTCAGCGGTGGCAAATGGGAAAAAATGAAGCTTTACCCAGAGATGGTGGAGTTTAGCAATCTCTCTCAACCCTGAGCTCCCCCTTGCTGAAGGTTCCCCTTTCTCATTACCTTTTTTCTCACATCTGTGAGCTTGATTGTGCCAAAGCCTGGCCATTCTTCGTATCGTGCTCCCTTTCCTCTCCCTCGAGCTGCAGCCGGTTTTACCTCTGTCCAGGCCCTTCCGAGCCACCCAGACTGCTGGCTGCAGATCAGCGACCCGGGGATTAGTGTCACTTATCTTGATTTTCACTCAGAGGATCTCCCAGCCCCGACAAGAAGACAAATTTCAGAAGCCGAGGCTGAGTTCACCCACCTTTCTGCAGCTCTTCCCCACTCAAGCCCTTTCCTCCCATACTCTTACCTAGACAAAATTGTGCTTCCCAGCCCTCAATTTTCAGAGTCCTCAGGCAGGCAGACATAGCAGGGAGAGGCAAGGACAAAATGTGATTTGCAAGAGGGTATACAGCTACGTAACTCATGAATTTTTCCTCTTCTTTTCCTCTTTCCTCTTGGTTCCAGCCACAGCTTCCTTCCAGCACCTACAGCAAATGACGCAGGGTCTGGCCTCCAGGGAACAGACTCATTCCATATGCAACTCTGACTCCTTCCTTAATTGATCCCAGACACCTAAAAAGGAAGGGCTTAATCCTGAAAAAAAGCTTATGTGTTACCATGTAAGTAAAATATGTGTGCACACTGAGGCCAAATTAAGGTCACATTGGCATCTCAAATTAGGTGTTGCTGAACGTTTCAGTGCTCGACTCTGCAACATGAATGCTCTTTAAATATATATCTGTATATAAATTCTGGAACGGGGGGGGGATGATTTTAAAGAAAATGGCTTCCCCTCCCTGACATGAGTTCCTGCATGCAGTACTGTCTCAGAGGACCCATTGGCAGATCTGAACTCTTAATATACAGACTTTGACCTCACAAGCTGAGAGAGAAACTTTCCAAGGGAGGATGAAATACTCCCTTTACTGTGATCATCACTACTCTTCTCTGGCAACAGAAGAGACCCAGGAATACAAAGAGGGGGGGATGTATGGTGGTGGTTACACACACATCTCCCTGTTCATTTACCACTCCTGTAAGTAATGTCTTCCCCAAGCCTGGGATTTGCTCTCTTACTGTTATACCCCACCTGCTGGTCCCAGTTCCCCTCTGCACCATTATTCCCCATCAGCTTCCTAAGATTTCTGTATCTCCATGCACTTCTGTTCCTCTCCATTCCAGTCAGACTAATTCACCTTCCATGATATCAGAGGAGGATGCATTAAAAAAAAACAACAGGAAAACAGTCTCCCTGAACTTAGCAGAATTGCCAGGGACCAGAGCAGCCCCTGGCTTCCAAAAAAAGCAATTGCAAAGCCCCAAACTGAGCATGCTAAATGTGTGGTTTAAAGTGTGGTTTAAGCAGCCATCTCTTAGGAACCATCTGCTAAGCATGTGCAAATAGTGACTTTTGAGATTATTATGATTTAGTGAATTTGGGAAGAATTTTACAGGAACAGCAAGAGGAGGCTCTAAGTACTACTGTGACTTAAATATTACGGAATAATGAAACACTGTTTTTAGTCTTAGGAACAACAGTCATCTCCCATGAACCAAAATGTAAGCTTGGAGCAGCCTTGAGGGAAAAAAAATACTCTTAATGATTTCACCAAATTTCATTGAAAATTCTCCTCAAATTTCATTGAAATACAAAACAGTCTTTCCTCGTACGATATTCCCATGCAGTCAAAATAAAGTGTGTGCTTTCAGGTGCAAAGCCAAACTCAATTAGTATTATACACAAACCAGAATATACCCTGAATTCTGATCAGAGGCAAGCTGATGATTCATACTGCCATGGTCTTCACGTTTGTATTTGCTAGGAAAGCCAGTGTACGGCCTGATAAGGGGTTTTGATCCAAAAATAGGCACATATGCGATTTTAAACATTTGCCTTAGAAAATTAGGTTTTGACACTCTGCTTTAATTGTGTGTCATCTAATGCTGATGGGCACTTACCCGGATAGAGCACCAGCTCCTCGATTAAAATGTAAAATAACATGTTACATTTACAGTAATAATATAATTCTATGTCCATGAGCAGAAAGCGCTGTTTGGAATGCAGCTTTCATAGAAAGCAAACCCCCAAAACCCTATAAAGATCAAATGTACATCGTACAGTAGGATAATTCCCTGCTTCTGGTTTTATCTGAGGAACATCAGGAACAATCGGAAGATCAAGCCACTCCTATGAAAAGCATGTAACAGAAAAAGGAATCTGATGTTTTCTTACTTCGAATACACACCTGCTTAAATATCTAATGCTTCTGAAGTGAAAATGTGCGCCTTAAGAATAAGTGCTCTCTATCAAATGCTGTATGCATTTCGCCTGCTCGTAAAACATACACCTGTGACTTACTGCAGTGGGTTTCTCCCAGCACTGTACATTCCGTGCTTTGTCATGAGAGATTTTTAGTGCTTAAAAATAAAACCAGGCAGACTGTTGTCTCACCCTAAACAGTCCTCAAAGAAATCTTCAGCTACTGTCCTGCATATTCTTTACATGGCAACATGGGGTAAGCAAGTAACGGGACATTTTTAAGGGCTGTTCAAATATGGCTGTGGTATATTTTTAGTGACCACATGTAACATAAGGGATGTATGAATGGCAAAACGCCTGCTTTAAAATAATGTGGCTGGTTTGTTTGTTTTGCTACATAAGATCCTAATTGGTCTTCTTCTACTGTTTTCTCCTGATTGTAGCCTGTCCCTGACTTCATTCATGGCTACTTACAGCCATGCAGGGGAAAGACGTTTGTGACAGACAGAAAGGACAGCAGCAGCTCAAGGCACAGCAGGGAAACGGCACAGAGGTACATCCAAACTCTTGTCAAACACGTACCTGGTGCAACTGCCTGGTGTATGTTGAGAAGGCACTGGGGCAGCACTGTGACAATGGATATATGGGATCTGTATTTTTGTGGGAAGCTGAAAATGGGCTG